>NW_003852459.1:7948945-7953218 GCF_000181295.1 Otolemur garnettii
GGCTATTTTTTGGTTGCAGCCGTCATTGTTGTTTGGCGGGTCCGGGCTGGATTTGAACCCGCCACCTTAGGTGTACATGGCTGGCGCCTTAGCCAGTTGAGCTACAGGCGCCGAGCCATATAGAGAGAGAATTTGCTCTTTTTTCTTCAGAGTTAAATAGATAGGTCCTTTCATGTAGTTGTTGTTTATTTGATTTTTTTAAACATTTTTACTTTAATAGGTTAAATTTGAGTCTGATAAGATTTTATTGAATGAAGCTAGAAGTGTGGATAATTGGGTTAATTATTCTAAAATTATTATTTTTAATAGAATCGTAAGAATGATGAAGCTTCTTATGAAAAGATGCTGAAACTGAGACGAGAGTTTAGTAGAGCCATAACAATTTTGGAAATGATTAAGAGAAGAGAGAAAACAAAACGAGAATTATTGCACTTAACCTTAGAAGTTGTGGAAAAAAGGTAACACTGCTACTATTAAATAACAAATGGCCACTTTAGCCACATGATGGGCAAAATGTAACCAAAAGATGATGGGGGAGGCATTATAACAGTTGATGCAGAGTCTTTGACAGAATTTACATTTTTACAACATTCATGGTTACTAGGGTTTTTTTTTTAATTGAGTTATCAATTTGGATTGCAAATTTTAGGGGCATTTTGTGTATACTGTGCACTACATTTGTGGGGAAGGGGAGGGATCGTTGAATATTATTTAGAAAAGAACCTAGAGATCACTTTGTTGAGCTCAAAGTTTCTAGTAAGTAAAATCTGAGGGAAATTAATGTTTAATTGATTTTACTTTTCTGACTAAAAACTTTTTTGTTGCACCTCCTTTTGGAAATGGGTTCTCTAATGTAATAGTATTTTCCTATCTTTGCATGATTTCCTAAAGTAAGCATCATAAACATTTCTCAGTGTTTAATAATTTAAAATATATAAGAAACTTGGTTTTCTGTGTACCTGAGGCAGTTTTTCCAGTTTTTTGGTTTATTTTGTTTTTTTCTGAACCAGAATAGATATGTTTGTTTTATTCCTATAAATTTTCTTTTAAACATAGGTAATTTGATTACTAGTTCTGTTGTCTAGAGCTTCTAATTAATTGTCTTTTTTAATTGTTAAATTGCGCAACATATTCATACATTTTGTTACCTTTTCAAGATATCATTTGGGAGACTATGGTGGTGAAATTCTTAATGAAGTGAAAATCAATAGATCAGAAAAAGACTTATATACCACTCCAGCAACTCTTCATAATGGAAATCATCACAAAGTCCAAGAATGTAAAACTAAGGTGAATATCCTCTGGGGAGAAGCGTGTGTGGTAATGATCAAATAATTATTGGTTTCTGTAGGTCTTAATATAGTTTGGAAAAGGGAAAAAAATAATTAACATGAATTTAGTTCTTACCATTTGCCAAGTACTTTATAAGAAACACATAGTGACTTGTTAATTTGCATAATAACCCTTTGAGGTAGGTTTTATCTCTGTGTGATTTCTAGAATAATTCATAAGGGGCAGATTAAAGGTTTGAATCCAAATCTTAACAGCCGATTGATTTCCAGTATGCTGTCTACTTCCCTAGAGAATAAGAGTAATAAAAGTTTAGTGATTATCACTAGCCTTAGCAAACCCTGCATTATAGTGGCAAGCATCAACATCTAAAATTAAAACTTTCTTCATTGAGACTGTTGAGTTATTCTTGTCAACATCGTTGCCAGAACCAGCATTTATAAGTGGTTACCTTTGAGAAAGTCCTTTGATTTCTGGATCACATTTTCTTCCTAATAAAAGAGCTAGATTCAGTGATTATTTTAGTCTCTTGGACTTGAGTCAGTATTCACTTGGTTCATTAATTATTTAATTGGGATGTAGAAAAACAAAACCTTTAATTTTAAGGAGCATAGGTTTAAATAAGAAACAGGTATTGGCTGGGTACAGTGTACCCATGCTTATAATCCCAGCACTCTGAGAGGCTAAGGCAAGAGAATCACTTGAGGCCAGGAGCTTGAGACCAGTTTGGGCTAAATAGTGAGACTTCATCTCTACAAAAAATTTTTTAAAAGCCAGGTGTGGTGGTGTGTGCCTCTAGTCCTACCTCCTCAGGAGGCTGAGGTGGAGGATTGCTTGAGACAAGTAGTTCAAGGTTGCAGCATGCTATCAAGACCTTGTCTAAAATAAGAGCAGAGGTATTGACTAAAACATCTAGATAGTAGAGTCTTACTCTGTAGCAAGATTTCAAAAGTAATTTAGGGTGTTTGTGGAAAATTCATCTTTTTAAAAATGTACACAGTCCTCATTATCATGGGTTCATTCTTAAAGGTCAAGAAAGAATGTGGAACAGAATGATTTCTTCTTATTCAGCTCATGTCAATTCAAACACCGAAGTTCTTTCTTATTAATCACAGGCATCTAGCCCACCTACCTGATTCCTTTTAAATCATACTTGCCTCTATAGCCCAAAAAAACAATGCAAATGTTATTTCATAAGTTACTTTTAAAAATCCATTTTATATCAATCAGTGCTTTTCCTAGGTATATGACTGTAAGATGTTAGAATCTAAAAATATTTAACCCATAATTACTATCAGAATCAGCCACTTATTTATGAATTCTTATTTTAGATCTCTTCTAAAAAAAAAAATTCAGCCTATTTAAGTACTTATTGTAATAGATACAGTTATATACATTGTTGCCTTACTCTGTTACGCATAGTTAACTATATTTACTTTGTCACATGTCCCACCTTAAAATTTCACTAAATGTAATTTGCCATTCAACCAACATTTTCAGTGTGTGTATGGTTTTTAACCCTAACATAGTTTAACGTCTGGACTGTGGAAATATAACTTCAGAAATATTTTTACAATTTCATACTTTGTACTTTAATTCTTAGAATAGTCATTTCCAACGTTTTAAAGTAGTAGATCCCTTTTTATCAAAAGGATTGTCAGTATGTTAAAACAGAAATAGAGCCCCTTTGTTGAGGAAATGTGGGGGCTAGAAACCTACCCTCAGTCAGTCCATATGACACATGGCCTCTCAAGTAACTGTAGAACTTTGAAGTACTTGAGAACAGTTTGATGATTATTCAGTTGAGGCAGTCACATATTCTAAGAAATGATGTGGTTTCTTTTTTCCAGTTAAGCTTATTTTTCTCAAAACATTACTACTCATAGAACAGACATTTCTAAAAATTGGAAATAAGTGTAGAAGTAGATTAATGAGTTCTGATCCAATCCAAATAATTTTTAAATAGTTATTGATTTTCATCATTAATATACAGAATTTAAATAATTGAATTTAAATACCTTTTAAATGCTAGATTACATAATATTAAAGCAATCTAAAAAAATCATTAACATCTTAGTTTTAAGTATTAATAATAATATGAAAAGCAAATTTAAATACCATAATTATTTCTCTTCATACCTTGTAGAAAGTAAAACATGTTTCAATTTATGATCACAGAATGATTTTTGCATATTTAATAATAAACTCACCTCCTGGGTAAAAGTGTATGTTTTTCAAAGAACAGTATAGTTTTCATGATTTCTAAAATGATTTTTATTTTTTCCTTTTGGGGGAAAAATCATCATGAAAACAGCACCCTCATCATTTGTCTTTGAAAGAAGAGGCTTCTGATGTGGTTCGTCAAAAGAAGAAGTACCCAAAGAAGCCTAAAGCAGAGGCTTTGATAACATCTCAGCAATCTACTCCTGAGACATTGCCTGTGATCAATAAGAGTGACATTAAGCAATATGACTTTCACAGCTCAGATGAAGATGAATTTCCACAGGTGCTTGTTTTAAAACTATTTTAAACACATTTCCTTCTAATCTTTTATATTGCTATATTTTTAAAGCATAATTGACATCTTAAGAATTTTTATTCTTGCCTTGTTCTCCTGTTGTTATAGCATAAACATTTTCCACATTATGTATGTAGCCACTGAAATGGTATTTACTTTCTTTTCATCAGTTGGATAAAGTTTGTTCTCTGGTGGAAAACTCAGGTGGTTTTTGGTTTTTCCATTTTATAAAGAAGAGCATAGATCTTTTCCTCCTGTATTTAAAATAGGGTTTTAGAAATGGAATTATTACTATCCAAAGATTATCAACATTGCAAGATAGTTAAGATTTAGAAGAACTAATTCAAGTTTTGTGAAAGTGATTCCTTGTTGAATAATAATACTTTATACTGGCTTGGTGCCTGTGGCTCAAGCAGCTAAGGCACCAGCCACATACACCTGAGCTGGCAGGTTCTAATCCAGCCC
>NW_003852459.1:7954011-7977867 GCF_000181295.1 Otolemur garnettii
TGAGCCCAGGAGTTGGAGGTTGTTGTGAGCTGTGATGCCATGGCCCCCTACCCAGGGGGATAGCTTGAGGCTCCGTCTCAAAAAAAAAAAAAAAAGAAAGAAAGAAAATGATACCATGGGATACTGTGACCTGTAGATACTTTTCCCTGATTGCTAGAATCAGTTCATTCAGCCTGAAAGTAGAGCTCACGCAGCAGAATTAGTATATGTTCCTTGTGTGTTACAGGGTCTTCATTTCTGCTCTAAATTCTCAATATTTATTTATACAGTCCCCAGTGTACATAAAAATTGCATTTAAAAAATTTTAGACAACCCTCACTATGTTATCCCCATGTGGCTAAAGAGTATTTACCTATAATTGGGCACCATTCAGTATGGCAACTATTTAGAATGAATCTCTTACAAAATCAGAATTTCATTGTGAACAAGATCATTAAAGCAATCATATGCTTTTTCTCTGGTAAATGAGGAGAGGAACAAGGGAATAGGAAGTCTTAAGAGAACAAACATTTCCGCCAGACTTACCCAACTGATTTGCAGTAGAGCAAAACTAAAAGCCCTGGCTCTTCTTGATCATGCTTCTGATTCTCCCAACACCAACTGTTTCTCCTTTGTCTTGGACTAACTTTGTCCCCTAGAACCTGCACTTAGGGAATTGTAGTGTGGGTAGGGGGTAGGAATACACTTTATGCAAAGAATTTCTGAGACTTGATGGTACTTCTTGGGTATGTGTATATCTTAGAAGAGGTACGTACTTTGCAAAGGAACCAAAGTGTAAAATTTCACATTTGGGATTTCCTTTAAAATTTTAGGTTTGGGGTTTGGTTCCACATAAAGAAGAATCAGCCCAAGCTCACTGTTTCTGTGTCTCCCCCCTTAGGGTTGGTGGAGATATGTTGGAACCTCAAACAAATGCCTTTCTCCCCTGGATGACCTTGCCCAGTGGTGATTACCACAGTTTGGAAATAATGTGGTGAAAACATTTTTCCTCTCAAAATAGGAAGAGAGGGATTTGTGAGGTTCAAAAACTTGCAAGTAAATATTGTTGAGCCAGCATTATTCAGAAAAAAAAGAGATGTACTGCAAAGTGAAAAGTGCGAGACAACTGAAACTTAAGTACCAAAACTTTTTTTTTTTTCATTTTAACCATTATGGGTGGAAGTTTATCTAAAACCTATTATTTCCCTGCTATGTCAGAATTTGTTTGTATATCATTCAGTCTGTTTTTATGACACTTACAAAATGTACTATGATGGATCAGTACTAGCCTGGTGATTTACTCAGATTAGGTAGGGATATTTGGCCTAATATCACATGGCCCAGGCAGAAGCTTTTTAATGTGTGATAGTTTTTAAAAGTCTTTATTCTTTTACTATAAGGTTGTGGGCTTATCACTTCTCTCTACAACCAATTAGCTCGCCTTTAGCAAGTCTCCTTTCTTCTTTTCAATTTTCTACTCTGATTCATTAAATTTAAAAAGTGATTTCTGGCTCGACACCTGTAGCACAGTAGTTATGGCACCAGCCACATACATCAAAGGTGGTGGGTTTGAACCCAGCCTGGGCCAGCTAAACAACTGCAACAAAAAAATAGCCAGGCATTGTGGCAGGCGCCTGTAGTCCTAGCTACTTAAGAGGCTCAGGCAAAAAAATCACTTGAGCCCAAGAGTTGAAGATTACTGTGAGCTGTGATGCCTTGGCATTCTGCTGAGGGTGACAAAGTGAGACTTTGTCTCAAAAAAAAAAATGATTTCTTTAAAAACAAGGACTGTGGGGATAAAAGACTTCCCTTTGAGTAAAATCGTTTGCCTCTATGAAATATTTATTTATTCATTTATTTATTTGCTATTTGTAAGCCTATTTACTTAGTGTTTGGCTTTATTACAGAGAGATAAAGTTATTGAATAAAAACACCTACGTATAGCCACATACATTATTTATAAAATATCATTGGATAATTGGATATATCAAATGTATTAATTCTTTTCAAGTCTGTGGCACTTCATGTTCAGAAGTAACTAAGTAATACCATGGGTATTTACCTGTAAGAACTAATCCATTAAAATAAAAATGTTAACCCTAGAAAATTTTAGTAGCCATTAAACATTTAGGGGAATCCACTGCCTACTATATATAACATAGGAGTGATTTGCTATTTGTAACCAGATTTAAATTTTAGATCACTATAAACATTGATCTGTTGGCTTTGATAACTCCTAAGTGGAATGTGTCTTTTGTCTAGGTACCATCCCCAGTATCAGAACCCGAAGAAGAAAATGATCCTGATGGTCCCTGTGCTTTCAGAAGACGGGCAGGATGCCAGTATTATGCTGTAAGAACTTTATTTTTTTTGTGGTGTTTTGTGAACTGGAATTAACAGATAACTCATGTCAAGGTCACTTAGTCTTGATCTAAAAATGGGAAGTGAATCAGTACTTTTTATTTAACATCCTGTATATGGATGCTGGTAAAAGATACTAAAAGGTACTGAATCTTTTCAAAGGGTGTCAGTCTTCTACCTGGAAATTGATAATTCTTCATATTTGAGAAATCTCTTTTCACATTGGGCTTTAATTTTAAATTTAGCAGTCATGAAAATCAGTATGTCATTGATAGAATAAGATAAACCTAGAACCTCTAAGTTGGCTCTGAAACCTTTAATGGCTGCTGGAAGTTTATTGAGATGTATTGTTATACAAGCCTATTCTGTGCATACAGGTCCAGGAAGTATCAAAGTAATAATTTTAAAATGTCCCTCATGACAATAGTTTGCCATAACTTTTAGACACAATTAGAAATTGCTTTATGCTATTAAGTATCATTTCATGATGCTGAGGATTTCAGATCAGGTATAACTATAGCATTATGAGGATGGCTCTGGCTTTCTTATGTGGCTGTGGAAACCATTTATTTTGGGTATAGGGGTAAACAGACACAACTTTTTCAGGGTATGTGTGTTTAATGTAGGAGAGGTGGGGAGTTAGTCACCAGTTATGCTAATGAGAGATGGGGAAATTTTTATGAAAGTGGTAAGACACAGAACAGTGAATGATGAAGGAAATGAGAAGGCAAAGAAATGGGCCGTGTGTTTCTTTAAAGAGGACACTTCGGCTCGGCGCCTGTGGCTCAAGTGGCTAAGGCACCAGCCACATACACCTAAGGTGGCGGGTTCGAATCCAGCCCAGACCCGCCAAACAACGACGGCTGCAACCAAAAAATAGCTGGGCGTTGTGGAGGGCGCCTGTGGTCTCAGCTACTTGGGAGGCTGAGGCAGGAGACTCACTTGAGCCCAGGAGTTGGAGGTTGCTGTGAGCTGTGAAGCCACAGCACTCTACCCAGGGGGATAGCTTGAGACTCTGTCTCAAAAAAAAAAAAAAAAAAAAAAAAAGAGGACACTTCACCTTGGCCCACATGTGCTTGAAGCACAATTTTTAACCCTCCAAAATTCCTTCTGCAAGAATTTCAGTAGGAATCTTATAAATTACTATACAATTTCACCATATTTCTACTTTGTACATAAATGTTAGAAACTATATAATGTTTTAAGGATGTATTTCTCTTTAAATATAATATACCTCAAGTGAATTATATTTATAAACAAAATTCAATTTGTGTGATTTGGTGAATGAACTTTTGATTTAGTTTTTTACAATTTAATTTGGTTAATATTCATGTAAGCCCCTAATTTTACAGCCTTAACATCTAGATTTTTTTAAAATCAGATCTAAGTCATAAGATAGATTTTAATTTTTGTGCTATTGTTGCAGTAATTTTATGATGGTTTAACTTTTCTTCATTTTAGATGTATTCCATACATTTTTATTTTCTTATTTTTGCAGCCTCGTTTGGACCAAGGTAATCATTTGTGTGAAAATCCAGAATTGGCAGATTTGGATAAGTTGAGGTATAGGCATTGCCTTACAACACTTACAGTCCCAAGAAGATGTATTGGATTTGCAAGGAGGCGAATTGGCAGAGGTGGAAGGTAAACTATTTGTTTTGACCTGTTTGGAGTTTATAAACTAGAAGGGAATGTTTAGAGAAGATGTCGAGTTCTTCCAGTTAATGTTTGGTTTTATGTTGCTTTTCAGAGTCATAATGGACCGAATATCCACGGAACATGACCCAGTCCTGAAACAGATAGACCCTGAAATGTTGAATAGTTTTTCAAGCTCTTCCCAAACTATAGACCTTTCTCCTAATTTCTCTCGGACCAATTCTTCCAGTAAACATTGTGAAAATAGACTATCCCTTTCTGAAATATTAAGCAATATCAGATCATGTCGACTACAGTGTTTCCAGCCAAGGCTACTAAATTTACAGGACAGTGATAGTGAAGAATGTACCTCAAGAAAACCAGGGCAGACTGTGAACAATAAAAGAGTTTCTGCAGCATCTGTAGCTTTATTGAGCACCAGCAAGAATGGCATATCAGGTAAGCCATCACTGTTAGAAGTGTTATCCTTCTGGGTTTTTTCTCTTAATTTTTTCTTCTCTTTTCTTTTCTTTTTTCTTTCTTTTTTTTTGAGACAGAATCTCACTATGTCGCCCTCAGTAGAGGGCTCAGCTCACAGCTGTATCCCAGCCCACAGCAACCTTAAAACTCTTGGGCTTGAACAATTCTCTTGCCTCAGCCTCCCAAGTAGCTGGGACTACAGGTGCCCACCGCAACGCCCAGCTATTTTTTGTTGTAGTTGTCATTGTTTTTTTAGCTGGCCCAGGCCAGATTTGAACCTGCCAGCCTTAGTATATGTGGCTGGCGCTATAACCACTGTGCTGAGGGGAATGAGCCTTCTCCTTAATTTTCATTATCTATGAAATAAACTCACAGGGTAAATTTTGAAGATTTATTTTCCTGATCTTATACAGGAAAGCAATTTTATCTTAAACTACTATATATTTTTTCCTACCTAGGAAATGAAACTCTACCATTGTGGTTTACATTTTATTTTTTTTTTAATTAAATCATAGCTGTGTACATTAATGCAATTATGGGGTACGATGTGCTCATTTTATACATTATTCAAAATACTTTCATGAAACTGGTTAACCTAGCCTTCACTGCATTTTCTTAGTTATTGTGTTAATATTCTACACTTAGTAGATTTAACATGTACCCTTGTAAAATGCACCATAGGTGTGGTCCCACCAATTACCCTCCCTCCACCCATCCTCCCCCTCCCCAACCACCTCTTGGGTGGTTTACATTTTAACTAGAATGTCCTTACTAGTATCTGTGAAACCACTGACTATATTTCAAATGTGTATGCTTGGTATAGTGAATGTGCGGGCAGAGTGCACATGGAGGTCCCTGTAGGCAAACTGCATATAAGCTGCCACTCGGTCATCATAGCACAGTACTATCTGCTTCTTGTGTTAAAAGAAGTTTTTCATTGTTGTTTATTCTTAAATGTAGCCATTGCTTCTCAAAGGTACCATTGAACTATTTCTGAAAAATGATATTTTTAGGAGACTGAATAATTATAAATTGCCTGATAGCTTATTTCTCTGAGTTCAGAAGAATTTTTTTCACTTTAAAAGACATTGTGCTCAAAGAAATGCTTTTATTATATGTACACTGTAAATAATATGTAATATCTAGAGAATCTGAAATACCATTCTGATTTGTTTTTTTCTGTGGGTAGTCTTCTCTTTATCATGTATATACAATTATGGATAATTTCTGAGTACTCCAATAATGTATACATCGGGGATAATGCATGGTATCCTGAGACAGAATTAGATGTGACTTGACTTGACTTACAGTGTTTATCATTTCTATCTGTATGTATTTCTAAATTATTTCCTGGGGGTGCATTTTAGGATGTGAAATTATTATATTAATACTTCTTTAAAGTAATTTTAAATTTAGCCTGAAATTTGGTCTGAGTAGTGTTCAGTTTTTTTTAATTATTGAACTACCTTTTTTCCTACTTAGACATTTCTCTGTTTAAAGGTTACAGTAGAAAATTGGATTTGTTTGAATGGTTGGAAGTTGGCATATCGTTTCTCCAAATTAGTTGGGTTAATTTTCTCTTAAAGGAATGTAGGTAAGGAAAATGGCATCACATTATATAAAGTTCATGAGTCAATGAAGTTTAATGAGCTTTTGATGCTGAAATGGATAAATAACCTTGTATGATTTGAGATCCCAGAGTTCTCAGAAATCTAAAGATGGTAGGGAGTTGATGTTATTAGTTCAAATTTTTTTCAGCCAACTCCAAGACAAAGTGCAAATTGTAGAAATTCCTGTACCTGACATTACTCAAAATAATTTTTGCCAAAAAGGAACTTTAAAAACATACCATATGGGGCATTTATAATTACATTTGACTGTAGGCTAACTTTCTTCTCAACCAGTTTATATCATATTTAAGAAATGATTTTAATGTCTTTTTTCTCAAGTTGGGATATTTGTAGTGTTCTATCTATTCCAAATAAACTCAACATTAAACTTGTACATATTGATCCCAACATATAACTTAACCTAAATAGTTCATGATAATCAGCTTTATAATACTATGACATTACTATACATCAACATAAAATAACCATTTAACATTTCTCAGGGAACTTAAATCACAATAAGTGTCCTGTGTTAACATCATAAACAAGATTATTTTTGTATTTTTGCCTTTCCATTGTTATCAGAAAAAATAGTTTTTTTGGTCTGTATAATTTTTCCTGTCTTTTATGTCTGTGTGTGTGTGTATTTTTTCCCCCAGCAAGGCACACTCAAAATGTCCCACAACTATCATGAAGACTCTTTACTAAACTTAACTGCCTGTTCACAGAAAGCGTCTTCCTATCCACCCATCTGGAGACACCATTGTTTCCTGTCATATTTTTTTAGTACCTTCAACATAATGCCATTTTTTTTTCTTTCCTTGAAAAATTTTAAGGCTTAAGTAATAACTAAGGTGCAGAAAAAGTCAATATTTTGAAGACTGATCTTTCATATTTATTAACAGAGTAAAGGATTTTGTTTGAAGTATTAATTTTTGTTCATTATTGACTATGACCCTCTAGTCACTGGGGCCAGAGTTTTGTTTTCAACAAATTTCTTTTGTTTAAAATATTAGGCATAAGAGTATAAACATATAATGAAAAAAATGTTATACATATTAATGAAAAAAGTGTTTAATAGCATTTTTGTAGATAATTGAAAAGCTATAGTAATTTTTAATCCCATTTGTATGTGATTAAAATATTACATAGTTTTCTCAATTCTGGTTAAATAATTATAAGTGAATTTGTTTGCTATTTAGTAGATAGAAATTTCCTCATCTACCTAAAGAGAAGAATGTAGGAGTTTTTAGAAAACTGCATTTTTACTTTTGGTGGTTATACACAGAAGAATGGGATCCTTATGTATTTGGTGTTTTTTAATCTGTGTGTCTTTAACATTGTAACATAATTTTGGTCTTCTTGCTTAGTGGGCTTGTCATGAAGACATGTGTGTCCAAGAATAACAAGACACACACACACAAAAAAGTAACAAAACTAACACAGGACCATATTTCTACCTGTCAGAGAATATTCCTGAACTAAATAGATTATTAGTATTGGAAATCCCAGCAAAGGATTTAATCAAAAATAGAAGCCTAATGCACTTAGCAATAATGTTTATTTATAGTGCAAATTCCTTAGTTCTTAAAGAAAGAGGGTTGCATTGTATGAATTTGAAGGCTAGTGGCAAAGAATTGTCTTTTATGTTGTTAATAAATAAAACATTAACCCTGGTTAGTGTTTTTTAAATCATAATTCATGACATATACTATTTGTTATTTTTTATATACTTAAGAGAAAATTGAAATGTGTGTCCTAGGTATGTTAGAACTAAAACTAAAAGACTTCATTTTAAAGGAAAAAGATTATGTTTTGTTAACTATTGTGTGAAGTAAAGGTAGGTTTCCTTACTTGAACAACTCTTCTCAAAGATTAAAACCAAGATAGAAAAAGGAAAGATATATTGTGCTGAGCTTACCAAGTGAATAACCAAGGAAAATTAATGTCTTACATAATTATTTAGGATCTATTATATTTAGAACACTGTGTCAAATGTTTAAAAGTTGCAAGGTTTTACAGTAATTCTTACCTTTAAGAAACTTAAAGCATATGGCAAATATTACATTTTTCATATAAATAACACTTAAACTGCAGTGTTATTTAACCATTCTTTGAGGTGATATTCCTAAATCCAAAACTCAGAATCTCACTCTGTTACCCAAGGGTTGAGTGCAATGGCATCATAACTCACAGCAACCTCAAACTCTTGGGCTCAAGTGATTTTCTTGCCTGAGCCTCCCAAGTAGCTGGGACTACAGGAACCTGCTGTAACGCCCGGCTATTGTTTAGAGATGGGGTCTTGCTCTTACTCAGGCTGGTCTCGAACTCCTGATGTCAAGCAATTCGCCCACTTCAGCCTGCCAGTGTGCTGGCATTACAGGTGTGAGCCACAGCGCCTGGCCTATAAGAAAATATATTTAACATCTAAAAGTGCTTTGCTGGTTTAGAATTGAAAGGCCAGGTTAATTTACATTTAATCTTGGTTTTCACTACTGTATGAGTGCAAATTAACATGTCTTTTTCTTTTCTCACTTACCTAAATAGATATGACCAGCTGAATATTTTAATACTAAACTATTTATAAAATCGTGAACAATTTTCCAAGAAAAATTCCTGGTTTTTAATTTAATCAGTTTTCTTGTCATTCATTCAGTTGCCATAAAATGTTTGCAAGCATAAAAGTTTTAGGATGGGTAATACTGTGCTTTAACAACTAGCTAAAGTATTCATAAGGATTTGTTTTTCAGGTTAGAATTATTTCCAAGTTGAGAAATACATTCAGACCTAAAGGATAAAAAGATTTTCGTTTGACTATGAAAGGAAATAATAATGAAGTTAGTTTCTGTTATTTAATTATTTAAACTATTTAATTTGGTGTCCGATGTGTAAATGGATTTTTAGTCTATTTTTATTATCTTCATATATAGTATATATTTGTTTCTCATTTCTCACTATCCACCCTGGCACCTTTAAAGTTCATTCATTAGTTTTCCTTTAATTGTAAGAATGACATTTATAGGATGTATGTCGTTCTGGAAAGGTAATATCATCATTCCTGGATTAGTCTTGTCCTCAGTAATTATGTGAACTTTCACGTGACTCCCCACTATGACCTGGAAGATTTAAAATAGAATCCCTCTCTCTGCCCCCAATCAGCTCCTAATTTGTGTTTTAAAACAAAATATTTGCATACAGTCCTAATTGCTCTGATTAAGCATGTATTAAAATTCTGATGACACGGTTTGGCACCCATAGCTCAGTGGGTAGCGCGCTGACCACATGCATTGGGGCTGGTGGATTTGAGCCCGGCCCAGGCCTGCCAAACAACAATGACAACTACAACAACAACAAAAACAATGCCAGGCATTGTGGCAGGCGCCTGTAGTCCCAGCTACTCGGGAGGCAGAGGCAAGAGAATCACACTTAAGCCCAAGATTTTGAGGTTGCTATGAGCTGTGACGTCATGGCATACTACCCAGGACACCATACTGAAACCCTATCTCAAAAAATAAATAAATAAATAAAACTCAGATAACAAAAACCTATCAGATAGATGAAGAAAAGTTAGATGATGTATGTATTCATTTTGACTTTAGATACTCTTTACTACCACTTTAGATACTTTTTTTGGGGGGGGCCCCAGGGCTGAGTTTGAACCCGCCACCTCTGGCATATGGGGCTGGTGCCCTATTCCTTTGAGCCACAGGCGCCACCCCCACAATTAGATACTGTTCATTAAACTATGAAAGCCTGGTGTAGGTTAGTATTTAAAAGATTTGTGGCTTCCCAAGAATACATCATCTTAGCTCAGGTTGAGAAACACTGCATTAAAAGTAAACAAATTAAGAGAAAACAAAGGTAGACACAAGCACAAAAATTATATGTCCATATTTTGTTGTAGAATGATCATCTAGAACAGAGGTTCTCAACCTGTGGGTTGTGACCCACAGGAACTGTATTAAAGGGCTGCAGCATTAGGAAGATTTCGAGTCACTAATCTAGAAGATCTGGAATGTATTTCTATTAGATTTTTCTTTTCAGTTTATCAGTGAAAACAGCAATATAATGTTAAAAACTTTTAAAAACTTAACATATACTCAAGAATACCACAATGGGCATAGTGGCTCACGCCTGTGGGCCAATGGGCGCCTGTGGTCCCAGCTACTTGGGAGGCTGAGGCAGGAGACTCGCTTGAGCCCAGGAGTTGGAGGTTGCTGTGAGCTGTGAAGCTATGCCACTCTATCCAGGGGGATAGCCTGAGGCTCTGTCTCAAAAAAAAAAAAAAATACTTTCCCTCCCAGAAAATGGAAGGAAAATTGATAAGATTACCCTAGGGATAGCACTTTACTGGAACCACAAGTATTCCAAGTAAAGGTGCATGAATTCATCTGAGGAATAAAAGCAGACTGATCTAAGACAGGTTATGAGTCAGATTTATGGAAGATATTTAGAAAGGTGAGGGGATTTTTGTGAAAATGTTACTAGTATACAGAATGACATATTTGGATCCATGAAGGAGAAATTCTATAATAGATATACTGATTTATTAGGAATGTGTTACCCAGGAAGGTTCATAAAACTATCTGGAGTAGTAAAGTGTTGCCACCTTCACAAAGCAATCAGATTATAGTTACTTTTAAATTAATAGGACTTGGTGGGATAAAGTAGGGTAGATTTATGACCAGCATGAATTTCACTTTTAAGCCAGCAACCTAATATCAGCTAGTAAAAAGAACTTAGTTTGGCCCTAAGCAAGAGAAGCAGAGAAGGTTTCTCTCTTGTACATTCTTTCTCCCCTCTTTGTACCACCACCACCTCACCCAAAGCTGGATCCTGATCTTTTACCTCATTTCTAAATAGATTTGTTCACTCTGTAACTAGGAGCTCTTCCTGACATATTTTAATGCATTCCTCTTAGTGACTCAGAGCAGTATAAGAAATAAACCTTTTATGGATGTATTTTAGTAACTTATGAAAGAAAAAAATAAGTAAAGTGCTTTCAGTCAAATTTCCTACCCCACGCACACCCCCCCACACACACACACGGACCAGTAAGTCTACCCTGAGAACCTAGAGATGGCAATTCAGTGTTGCACCCATGCCATTAAAGCCATGTATTTCTTACCATTTTCTATTCACCCCATAATGGTGAGTTAGAAAGGGTATTTTGTCTGTGTCCCAGTTTTGTATCATGATTACTATTTTCTATTTCTGAAGAGTTGAAGTAATACTAAACAGTGTTCTTGAGAATTCTAAATGGAAACATCAGCTTGTTTGAACCACAATAATTTTTTTTTTTTTTTTTTTGAGACGGAGACTCACCATGTCACCTGGGTAGAGTGCCGTGGTGTTAAAGCTCATAGCAACCTCATACTTGTGGGCTTCAGAGATCCTCTTGCCTCAGCATCCCAAGTAACTGGGACTACCAGTGCCTACCACAGTGCTGGCTAATTTTTCTACATTTTAGTAGAGACGGGTCTCGCTCTTGTTCAGGCCTGTCTGGAACTCCTGAGCTCAAGCGGTCTACCCACCTTGGCCTTCCAGAGTGCTAGGATTACAGGCATGAGCCAGTACACCTGACCTTGAAGCAATAATGTCTTAACAGTAAAGAAAAAGTTAGATATCAAGAGTAGATATAACATAGTGAACTTGAGGTGAGAAAAAAGAGGAAAAATGTAATTTTTAAAGCATACTTACACTATAGAAGTAAATTAAGTTTGTATCACACATTCTCAATTAGAAATGAGAAGAGGAATGAGATTTTTGGTATCGGCTCCGCGCCTATAGCTCAACCAGCTAAGGCGCCAGCCACGTACACCTAAGGTGGCGGGTTCGAATCCCCAGCCCGGACCTGCCAAACAACAATGATGGCTGCAACCAAAAAAAAGCCGGGTGTTGTGGCAGGCGTCTGTGGTCCCAGCTACTTGGGAGGCGGAGGCAAGAGACTCGCTTGAGCCCAGGAGTTGGAGGTTGCTGTGAGCTGTAATGCCACGGCACACTACCCAGGGGGACAGCTTGAGGCTCTGTCTCAAAAAAAAAAAAAAAAAGAGATTTTTGGTATCAGAAGTCATCCAAAATTTTAAAAGGTTGAGAAACAACATTAATCTGAATAATTTTTATTAAGAGTAGGTTGGGATTTTACGAATTTCCTATATGGTGAAAAGGATGATGAACAAATTAACATTTTCAACAAGACAGGGCAGCATCCATTTTAATATTTACACATCTGATCATTCGTTCATAAAAGCAAATACACCATCTCTAGTTGTCAATATTTTGCTAGTCCTAGACTGGCGATCCAAAAGTGTTTTGTTTAGGTTCTTTTTTATTTTTTTTTTTAAGAGATAAGATCTCCCTCTGTCACCCCAGGGTAAGGTGGTGTCGTGACATCATCATAGCTCACTACACCCTCACGTTCCCAGGCTCAAGCAGTCCTCCTGCCTTAGCCTTCTGACTAGCTGGGAATGCAGGCTCAGGCCACCACATCTGGCTCATTTTTCTATTTTTTGTAGAGACAAGGTCTTGTTCTTGCTCAGGCTGGTCTTGAACTCCTAACCACAAACAATTCCTCCCATCTCAGCCTCCCAAAGTGCTAGCTAGGGTTGCAGGTCTAAGTCACCGCACCCAGCTCCATAAGTGTTTTTGTTTGTTTTTAATTAAAAATAGCAGTCTTTTCTTTGTACTAGTTTAGATATATACTTTATTCTGAATTAATAACATTTTATCAACTGACTTGAAAGATTTGGGGAAAAGAAAAGATTTTCATTCTCATTCTTTCTCAATTTTGAAATAGCCACTAAAAGTATATTTCCCATATTTGGTTTATTCTGCATTTAAAGTTAACCACTGTGACTTCCACTTTTTTACCAAAATGTAAAGCTCAGCTTTATGACACACTTAAAATTAACACTGGATTGGCTTGGCGCCTCTGGCTCAAATGGCTAAGGTTCGGATCCAGCCAACAATGACGGCTACAACCAAAAAATAGCCAGGTGTTATGGCAGGCCCCTGTGGTCCCAACTACTTGGGAGGCTGAGGCCGGAGACTTGCTTGAGTCTAGGAGTTGGAAGTTGCTGTGAGCTGTGATGTCACAGCACTTTACCCAGGGGGACAGCTTGAGGCTCTGTCTCAAAAAAAAAAAAAAAATTAACACTGGATTTAAGGACTACTAATAATCAGATTCCAAGTCCGTTTCTTTTGAATTGACACTCTTTTATACACATAGGACTTAAATTTATTTGGGTTTATTTAAGATTTTTTCTGTCTTTGTATCTAATAAACTATTTCTCATCTCTTTCCCCAAGGTTTTCAAATAGCTGGAAATTCATGAATACTGCACATTTTCATTTGATTTTTAAGACTGTAAATTTAGTTTATGATTTTTTTAATTTAAAAATAGAACTCTTGCAGTGAATTTAACGTGCAAAGAAAGACATAAGATTTTGTTGGTAATTCAGTAAGATAACTAATGTGTACTTCAAAAATACAGGTAATATTAAAATTTTAGATTGAGCACTATAGTAACCCCAAGCTTTTTAATCTTCTAAAAATAAAATTGCTATCTACCTGAGACCTGTTTCCCTCTCATCCTACTTCAATATAAATTTTAATAACAGTGTTGGGGATTGGAAGCGAAAGTATATCTAAAAGCTCCGTCCTTTTCTGAGGCTGAACTCCTTTTTCATAGAGAATAGACTATGCTATGCACAATTGTTATATGTCTAATTTACCATCAAAAACTTTTTTTAAATTTCTCATTTGTGAGGCTACTAAACAGAAAATTTGGCGAGAGTTAAGTAATGTGGGTTGAGGGTATAGTCTCCAGCCTAAACTCCTTTAGGTCACATTAATTGATTAGATTGGTCAATTGCATGTAAAGGTTGATTCATACTAGTTACCATTTCTTTATATGTATCTTTTCTTTTTTGTTGTTCTCAACTATACTGTTGGACTTTATAACAGGGGCCTTTTTCTTAATTTATTTTTCCCTGCATTCACTGTAGCTCTTAAGGTAGCACTCTACAAAATAGTAAACATTAAACACTTGCTGATTGAGTGAAATAATTGGGAGAGAAGAAAACAAAGAGTAAAGAAAAATAGAGCAAAATAGAGTACATGTATTCTGATGTGATGTAATATCTCTTGATTCTAATAATGGGTAGACTTCCATGGAAATAACTTTGTGTCTTCTAAATCAGTTTATCAGAAATCTATTTAAATGTCAATGAATGAAATCTTATTTACATTTCTTTGAAAAAAATGATTTCTGGCTGGGCGGGGTGGCTCACACGCCTGTGTTCCTAACACAGGTGGAAGCCAGTGGATACTTGAGCTCAGGAGTTAGAGACTAGCCTGAGCAAGAGCCAGACCTGTCTCTACTAAAATTAGAAAAACTAGCCAGGTGTTGTAGTGGGTGCCTATAGTCTCAGTTCCTTGGGAGACTAAAGCAAGAGGATTACTTGCGTCCAGGAGTTTGAGGTTGCTGTTAACGCCACAGCACTCTAACCAGGGTGACAGAGTGAGACCATCTCAAAACAAAAGAAAAAATGATTTCTGTAACTTTTCTTAGCTGACCTTTTCCTTTTTTTCTTTTTTTTCTTTTTTTTTCCCATCTTGGCCAAGTGCCCCCTGGGAGAGTACCCTGGAGTCATAGCTTAACAGCAGGCTCAAACTGTCAGTCTCAAGCCATCCTCTTGCTTCACTATCCCGAGTAGCTGGGACTACATTCAGGCACCTGCCATGATGTCTATTAGCTGATCTTTTAAACAGAAGTTTCACATTTCTTTATTTGAAAGGCACTAACTTTTTTTTTTTTTGAGACAGAGTCTCCTATGTCACCCTCAATACAGCACAGTGGTGTCATAGGTCACAGCAACCTCAAACTCTTGGGCTTAAGTGATTCTCTTGCCTCATCCTCCCAAGTAGCTGGGACTATAGACACCTGCCACAAAGCCGACTATTTTGTTGTTGTTGTTGTTGTCATTGTTTAGCAGGCCTGGGCCGGTGCATGTGGCCGGTGCCCTAATAACCAAACTACAGGCACCAAGCTGAAATGTACTAACTTTTAACACACTTGCTCACAACATAATTCATTATATCTGAGGATACTTGTGTCTTTGATTTTCCGAACACCTCTCTGATTTCTAGCACATATTTTTATAGGTAAGATTTATTTTAGGCATTCAGTCTGTTGGCTTTAAACTGTGGTTTATGGTTATATTAAATGAACATCTTTGTTTTCCATTCTGATTTACAATCAGAGAAAAAGTATTTTTACTTCAATATTACATGAAAACTAGCAGTAAGAAGCAGATGGTCCTGCTTTCTTGGTATGGCTACAACTTAGTCATTATTATTAGCATTATTATTAGCATTATTATTTTTCATTACATGGTCACCATAATATATAATTTTAAGAGTGATCTCAAAGATACTAAGTCTGAATAAATGATAAAATTGTCATGTTAGAACTGTGTTATACAATAAAAACTACATATAAGAACTTCTCTAGCATGGGACGCTAAGTGGATCATGGGTGTAAGCATATGACATACTTGCCAAAAGATTTTCATTTTTCTTAGGTACTTTTCTGACAAAGTATGTTGTGATTTGTAATTGCTTTTCATCTTAATTGTGGAATAAGTTTGTATTCTATTTGTGTTATTGAAAATACTTTAAAACATACTTATTTCTGAAATTAATGTCCTTTACAGTAACAGGGGGTATCACAGAAGAGCAGTTTCAGACACATCAACAGCAGTTAGTTCAAATGCAAAGGCAGCAACTTGCTCAGCTTCAGCAGAAACAGCAATCTCAGCATTCCTCGCAACAGACACATCCAAAAGCACAGGTACGCCTGTCTTCTCATCATGGTTATGCCTCTTTCTTTCATAATTACGTAGTTTTGTTCCGTTTTAGTCAAGTTGCAAAAGATAATCTCGATTTTGCCACTCTTGTTTTTGGAGGTCTAACCTGAATTTCATTTCACCTAATGTACATGTGTTTAAATGACAGATTACAAACTAGTCTCTTAATATTTTGTGAATAGTACTAGAGCCAAATGTGGAATTTTTAATCCAAGGAAGAACTAATTATTATTTCTTTGAAGGGTTACTAAGAATTTATAGAAGTAAAAGATCTAATCTTGCTAGTGCCTTCTTAAACTATATGGCTGTGTCCCATGAGCTAAGAAGTAATTTGCTTGAGTTGTGCAGTAAATCTGGACACTACAGCCTCTTGCCTCTGTGTTCACATTTCCCTCTAGAAAAAAAAATTGCCTCTAGGAGAAGTTGTTTGTAGACACCATTAAATAAAGACACTAGGAGTAAGAATTAAAATGCTTCATAAAACTTTAATTGTCAGAAGGAACTAACCCTGCTGTTACCACTTTGATTTTCACCCCATAAGACTCCTTGTGGACTTCTGGCCTCCAAAACTATGAAAGAATAAATTTCTGTTATTTTAAGCCACTGAAAACAATACAAAACTAAGAAATATATTTCAAATTCGAATCACCTGAAAAGATTTGTTTCTCCATAATTCTAAAACTTTTTTAAGTAATATCTGAGAATAACTCAATCTTAGTTCTATTCCATGAGCTCTCAAGGCAGGGTCTGCCCATAGTGCTTCCACTCAGTTTCAAAGCGTCAGGACACTGACCTTAAAGGTCCTGATTCCCAAAACCTAAAAATCTTAGTTATCTTAGACCCATCAAAATTCCTTATATCTAGGTGGATCTGGATTTAGTAATCAGTTTTATACAGAATCAAGGAAGAATGGCCATTTAACTTACCTTTGTGGTTTCAGAGTCTCTTGGTAACCAGCCTAAAGTATTTTCAGCCTACTTCAGGGGTTAGCCAAGATAAGTTTTTATATTGTGACAAAAGTGACTTCTGGTCATCTCTGTGATATTATTTCACCCATAATACCTAGTTTGTCGAGTATTTTTAAAAGCATTCATGAACATACATTGGAAAAATGGAAAGAGCATTAAAATTTGAGGTGTTTAATCCCCTAGTTCTTTTTCAGAAACAGCTACTTCCCAGTTTTTTCTTACTTCACTGCTTTTTGTGCCAAAAGTAGTCTATGGAGTTGTAGATCTCTTCATCTAAACACTTTTTAACTGTTCAAGGTTAAGAAGGCAACGTTTTGAGTTTGCCTCATTCCTTAATATGTTCATAAAATCACATCTAAAAAATCACATCATAAAAAATGTTTGTTCATTTTATAGGGCTCAAGCACCTCTGACTGTATGTCTAAAACCCTTGACTCAGCCAGCGCCCACTTTGCTGCATCTGCAGTGGTCAGTGCACCTGTTCCAAGTCGTAGTGAGGTAGCCAAGGAACAGAATACTGGCCACAACAACATAAACGGTGTTGTCCAGCCTTCAGGTATGGCTGGGGTTTCACGTGGTACTTAACTAGCTTCAACTTGTAACTCAGTGGTGTGGGGTATGGTTTTTACATTTTATATCCAGGGAGAAAATATGTGTCAGAAATCAACAATACTCTTCAGAATCTCTTTGGAAAGACAGGGAGATAGCAGAGTGTTTTCTAGGATTCTCATAGAGTCTGTTTTGTTTCCTTCTGCACCCGTGGATACCTATCTGTGCAGCATTCCACCCTTTCTGGCTTCATTCACACGCTGTCAGTTGCCTCCCATCTTAGGAAATCCATCAAGTTAATTACTGACCATCGTCATTAAATCATTTATTCATAGATTAGAAGATGAAATATAACCCAGAACATACGTAATAAGTTTGAAATTGGGTTTACCTTCCCACCCTCACATACTCCTAACCATACTTTCTCTGATTCCTCCTGAGAGAGCGTATAACTGTGAAATCCTCCCTGCTTCTTAGTACCCAGAGTCCTCAAAGACTTGCTATTCTTATCATCCTTCAACTATCTCTCAGATCCCAGAATTTTCCAGTTGCTTTTAGGTGTACTCATGATCCTGATTGTCCATCTTACTAATGTTCATGCATCTACAAATTCTTACAGAGATCCATCTGTCACTATGTATGTATGTTTATGTCCAGAGTTGCCAGATACAGAGAAGGCAGATTACTTGAAAAGCCCTTTTTTGCAGAGCAGTAGAGAGAGGTGTGTCTTTAGGGTTGTAACAGGTAAGTATGTTACACTTACTGGTCGTAAACTCTCTTTGGAGAGACCATTATTTAGTTTGAATTTAGATAGTGATATATAATTCAAAAACAAATGTTTGTATTTATTTTTTAATTAAACTCCTAAAAAAATAATTTTATTCATGTGTCATGGCACTAATTGAATGGTTTTTTTTTCTCTTTCAGGAACCTCTAAAACATTATACTCCACCAATATGGCTTTATCATCTAGCCCAGGGATTTCAGCTGTACAACTTGTAAGGACAGTTGGCCACACCACTACAAACCACTTAATCCCAGCATTGTGCACAAGCAGTCCTCAGACACTTCCCATGAACAATTCCTGCCTGACAAACGCAGTGCACCTCAATAATGTCAGTGTTGTTTCTCCAGTCAATGTGCATATCAATACACGGACTTCAGCACCATCGCCAACAGCCTTAAAACTTGCCACAGTTGCTGCCAGCATGGACAGAGTGCCAAAGGTTACTCCCAGCAGTGCCATCAGCAGCATAACAAGGTGTGTGTGTGTGTGTTTTAAGTGTCATTCTCTCCCTTTGTGCTGGCTATTCTGTGGGAGGAAAAAGACTTTTTACTGCTTTAGCCATTCGTATCTGTTGGCAGTCTTGCTTTTCAACAGATATTGATAATCCATGTAATACAAAGGTCTATGATTTAGATGATTTATTTTAGGTCCCTAGTAGTATGCTTAAATGCTGACTAGAATTGTAAAAAAAAATTTTTAAAAAAAAAAACACATCAAATTGGCAAATACATCAGAATCTATTTTATTTTATTTTACTGTTTTTTTTTTTTAGAGACAGAGTTTCACTTTATTACCCTCGGTAGAGTGCTTGGTATGACAGCTCACAGCAACCTCCAACTCATGGGCTTAGGCGATTCTCTCGACCTCCCAAGTAGCTGGGACTACAGGTTCCCACCAAAACGCCCATCTATTTTTTGTTGCAGTTTGGCCAGGGTCAGATTCGAACTCACCACCCTCAGTATATGGGGCTGGCACCCTACCCACTGAGGCACAGGCGCCGCCCCAGAATCTATTTTAGGAGCTTTCTTTACTCTTATGTAGACGGTAGAACCACCTTCCTACATTGAACCTATTTTCAAAAACCGGACGTGTACCACATGTACTAAATGGAAGTTCCTTGTGTCAACTACCTCTATATGTTGACTGGTTTGTTGCAGTCCCTTGGGTGGTCCCTTTGTAGAAGTTCTGGTGTGTAGTGTGTGTGTGTTGGTAGTTTAGACAGCCTGGAAGATTAGCATTGTTATTACTAATTCTATACCAGAGTTTAGGTCTCAAATCAAAATTTGTGTTTTCTTCAGCATTATACACAAAAGGAAAGTAAATTATTCCATGTATATATTAAAATACTCTAGGATTAACTAAACCTATAATTATTTCAGAGTGTAGTTTGTTCCTTTGTTTTTGAGACAGAGTCTCGCTCTTTCACCCTCTGTAGAGTAATGTGGCCTCATAGCTGACAGCAACCTCAAATTCTTGAGCTCAAGTGATTCTCTTACCTCAGCCTCCCAAGTAGCTGGGACTATAGGTGCCCACCACATGCCTGGCTATTTTTTAGAGACAGAGTCTGGCTCTTGCTCAGGCTGGTCTTGGAGTCATGAGCTCAGGCAATCCACCTGCCTTGGCCTCCCAGAGTGCTAGGATTATAGGCATGAGCCACCATGCTTGGCCCCTCAGAGTGTGGTATATTCATTTCAATCTATGATACTAATAAAAGGAGAACAGTGAGTCAGGAAAAAACATTATGTGGGTTAATAAGTAGTTGACCTTAAGCCTGTAAAATTAAATTCTAGTGGAAAGTAATATTGTGCTCCTAATGATCATTCTTTTAAGCATATTCTTTATCAACTATAAGGAAAAAAACTTAGATTGTCCAGTGTTAAATATTTTATAAGTAATTTATAATTGGCTTCTACTGAAATACCATTGAATTACTGTCTTAGTCCTAAGTAAATAGCAGTAATCAAGTAATTAGTTATTGATGGAATTTTTGAACTGAAGAAAACCTTTTTCTTTTTTGTCTAAAAATGGGAAATATTCTTGTGAAATCATGTTTAGTTGTAGTTATATAAAAATGTATTTGTAAATACTAAGTGATAACATCATATTCTACGGAGTATTAATTTTTACTTTTACTCTTTGCCTTGCTATAGAGAGAACCATGAACCAGAAAGATTGGGCTTAAATGGAATAGCAGAGACAACAGTAGCTATGGAAGTGACATAACCTGAAACATATGGCTCTGCCCTGTGCTGACGGGCAGTCGTTCATATTCCAGCTGAATGCAAAAGGCAACACTCTGTGGATCACAGAGCGGTTAACAATGGACCTAAATGGACTATAGTATATCGGGTGTTAAATCGATATATGATGTATATTTTGTAAAATTGGGAAAATCACTACCTTGTAAAATAGTTTATTTGTATCATCAATATTATTTCTGTTACTTGAATAGTAGATATTCATCATCATGCTTTTGCACTTGAATTTGCAACTGAATGGATTTTAAAAAATAATTCTTTAATGGGATCATGAGCATGAAATGGGATCCTGCATCACTTGTTTTAACTATTTATTTTGCCATGTTTACATTTTGTATCTTGTAAAAATAAATCCAACTTTGTGTCTAAAAAGTTAAAGATTCATAGCTAGGAAATGAAATTCTTGTAATTTTTTTCTAAAGGAACTGTAAAGTTTTCACTTGGTTCATTTTGTTTCACAATTTGACTAGATGGACTTTTTGGTAAATACTTTAGTGGCATTTCACTGTCCAATATGAAGTTCAAGGCAAAATAGTATTTTCTATTACTGTGCAGGGGAAAGGGATGGATCGATACATGCAAATTTAATGTAGTAACTTCACTTTTCCATGTATTTTGAATGTATATTTCTATTTATAATACCAGTTTATAAAAAATAATTACACAGAAAAAATGGACTAGGAAAAATTATGCATCTAGCACATTTAAACTGTGCAGATACGAAAATTTTTCAAGGATTACATTTTATCTGAAGACTGCATATTTTAACTGGCTTTAAAACTGTAACTCACCACATAAAAGATATTTTACCAGGTATGTATTGCATTATATCATTGCAATAATTATTGGAAGTCTAGATATCGAGCCATCCCAGGTGTTGGGGGCGGGTGGGGGAGGGTCGTGGCAAGATTGTCTTTTCAATTTTGGAGAGTTTTCCTGTGGCTACAAGGCAAGTAACGGGTTGGAAAAAGTCTGACTGTAAGTGTTGGACACCTTCATAGTGTAGTGTTTTAGTGACTTTTTTTATACGGTTCTTGTAAATTAGATACGTGTAGTGGTGTTTCAGAATGTTTGTTTATGCACTAGTTCAGACAACTTTCCCTGTTACTTGTTCTTGATAAGTGAAAACTGCAGGGAAATAAAAAATACATATCAAAACATGGACATGCTGCATATGTGTTTATTTCACAATGTGCACACAGTGTAAGTTAAAATTTAAGGGAGATGATAGCACTTAACAGCACTTTTCATTTTCACAGTGCTTTCCAAGCATTAATGGAAAGGATTAAAAGCAGCTCATCTGTGGGCACTATTGGGTTTCAGATAATCCAATATAAACTACCTTTGATATGAAAAGTTCTTAAAATATTTTACAGAATGTAAGTAATTTGCAGTATATTAGTCATTGAAATCTCATAAATGAGCCTCATTTTATAAATAAAAGTTTAGAGTAGAATTATATTGCAAGGGGGTTTTGTCAAGTAAGTACTGGGAAATGTAAATATTTTTAATGAATATAATTAAAACCATTTCAAACTTACATAATTTTATACTTTACATTTTTTTATATCTGCAGTCCTGAAGGTTGTAAATTGATATGTCAGTTGAATTAATGGGCCAAGATTTCTGCTGAGAGTGGTTTTTATTCAGGTCCTAAAAATGTAAAGCAACTTACGGTCAAAACCATAGAAAAAAATAAATTTAATTTCTTCATTGGTTGTGACCTGATAGGATCCATGCTCATTTCTGCCATACTACCTCTGGAGTTGCTCTTTGCTGATTATATAAAGGAAATAATTTTGATTTGATATGTATTATGACTGTGTTCATTCTGCTTATAGTCGGATGTATCTCCTTGCTATTAAGAACTTAATTTTAGTGCCAATTTCAGAGAAAGCTTTTTCCCCATTTTACTGAAGTAAAGCATGAAGTGAATTTTTGCCTTATGTGATATATGTTATAAATAAGTAAAATTTGAAAGAATTATCCATTTGTACAATTTCTGGAGGTGGTGGCAAATGCAGAACTTATCAAAAACTGGTGACCATTTTCTTTGTTCCTTTTCAAGTAAAATAGAAAAATAAGCCTTATTTTGGTGATTGTCACTGCCTCGTGGATGACATTTCAGTTACTTGCATACACATTTTTCTAGTGATTTTCAAAAGCTTAAATTGACATTTGTTTTCGCCTTATTAAATTGAAGAATAATTTATTTTTGCACTGGATAGTACCACCCTCTCTTGGTTTTCTGAGGAAATTCGTATTGGTACTTGGAGGCCATTAAGCTTTTGGACGCCTTGGAGAGTATGCCTTGAGGGGGGTGGAGGTGGAAGGTGTCACTGTGCTTTTTAAAAAATTAACAAAGGGATAAATTTCGTGTGTTAGAATAATCCTTTACTTCAGTTTTGATAAAAATACTTAAGTATTGTATTTTTCTACCTTCCTAAACAGAGTTCCCCCCTTCTTTTCCCAGTAAGTAATTCAAGGCTACTATTATGATGTATAACAGTTCTAAGTTTATTTGAGGATGTGTGCATTTATTTCTTTTGCAAAAGAACAAGGGGAAAATAAAAATATTTGGAGGGTGTGTTTAAAAGGTATATATGTAATATACCCGTATATTCTGGCTTTTTTTAAAAAATAAGGGATACGGTATTTGCAACTGTGTTTAGCGTTTTTTATTACTAAGGTTGTTTGGGGAGTGGGAGGTGGGAGAAGAAAGCAAAGGAGAACTGACATTTCAGAAACTTCCCTGGTCTACCACTGTATTGAGTGTGATGCTGCACTTTGCAACACCTTCTGTTGATCAGTAATACTCCTGTGACTGAAGTGTTTTGTTGTCTCTTAACTGAATTAACAAACTTCTAAATTTTAAAAGGTAAGGATATCTTTTTGTTTTTTGAGACAGTCTTCACTATTGCCCTCACAGCAACCTCACACTTTTGGGCTTAAGTGATTCTCTTGCCTCAGCCTCCCAAGTAGCTGAGACTACAGGTGCCCATGATAACACCCAGGGATTTTTTGTTTGTTTGGGTTTTTTTGTAGTTGCCATTGTTGTTTAGCAGGCCTGGTTCAGACCTTTCAGCCCCCGTATATGTGGCCAGCGCCCTAACCACTAAGCTGTGGGTGCTGAGCCAAGGCTATCTTAAATGATTCTGAATCATTTATCCTGTAAGAGATGTTTTTTATCACTAACAGTAACAGCACAATAGCTAACATCATGTAGCCTTCTCTGTTAGTGACCTTTTCATTCAGTCCTAACAATTTTTTTTTTGAGACATAGCCTCAAGCTGTCACCCTCAATAGAGCACTGTAGCATCATAGCTCACAGCAACCTCAACTCTTTTTTTTTTTTTTTTT
>NW_003852459.1:7977910-7978934 GCF_000181295.1 Otolemur garnettii
ATCCCCCCTCCAACTCCTGGGCTCAAGCGAGTCTCCTGTCTCAGCCTCCCAAGTAGCTGGGACTACAGGTGCCCGCCACAACGCCTGGCCATTTTTTGGTTGCAGTCATCGTTGTTTGGCGGGCCCGGGCTGGGGGCTCGAACCCGCCACCTTAGGTGTATGTGGTTGGTGCCTTAGCCGCCTGAGCCACAGGCGCTGAGCCAGCAACCTCAACTCTTGAGTGTAAGTGATTCTTTTGCCTCAGCCTCCCAAGTAGCTGGGACTACAGGCGCCTACCACACTGCTCGACTACTTTGGGGTGGTAGTTGTCATTGTTTGGCAGGCCCAGGCTAGATTTGAACACAACAGCTCTGGTGTATGTGGCTGGTGCCCTAGCCGCTGAGCTACAGGCGCTGGCCCAGTCCTAACAATTTTATAAAATACTATTATTCTTCTCAATTTTCAAATCAGAGAAATGAAGTTTATAGAGATGCTAAGTAACTTACCCAATGTCACATAGCTAGTAAGTCTATGAGCCTTGAATTAAACCTGGGTAGTCACCACATTGTAACCACTGCCTCAAAGAAGTACTTGTTAAACTGCTCAGTCCACTGGTAAGCAGCATCTATAGCAGAATGTTCGATCTTATTTAGGAGACAGCTTCCCTCCCGACGCTTACATTGCCAGGCTCCCTGTATTAGGTCACACTGTGGCTCTCAGACATCCACTGAGCAAACCCAGACCAATCGGTTTTTCTCCTCTGTCTACTAGACCCAGCCAGTAAGTGCTAACACTGTCAGTTGCACAAGGCAGTGGGAGCTGGGTCTGGGCCAGGACTTGGTGGTTTATCCCTTTCTGGACCTGGTTTCCCCATCAGTAAGATGACCAAGTTCCTCAAACTCCCTAATGGATCCTGACCACACTGAGAAGCCTGGTGAAGGTGTGCATGTGCTGCATGTGTCATTGGTTGCTCACCAAAAATGTAAATGGGCTCAGCGCCTGTGGCTCAAGCGGCTAAGGCGCCAGCCACATACACCTAAGGTGG
>NW_003852459.1:7979953-7982456 GCF_000181295.1 Otolemur garnettii
CCACAACACCTGGCTATTTTTTGGTTGCAGCCGTCATTGTTGTTTGGCGGGCCCGGGCTGGATTCGAACCCACCACCTTGGGTGTATGTGGCTGGCGCCTTAGCCACTTGAGCCACAGGCACGGAGCCAACCTTAAAATTCTTTTCGTTGCTACTTTATAACTGTAATTTTGCTACTGTTACTAACCGTAATATAAATATCTGATATGCAGGATGTATTTTCATTGTTACAAAGGGGTCATGACCCACAGGTTGAGAACCACTGCTCTAACATCTCTGCCAGCTCCTGGGCTATAGGAATCTAATCCCTCCCCACCTCCCCAGCTGCCTGTCTTGCTTTCCAGAAGAGTCACCTTTGCTTTTGGCAGCACCATTCAAACGCAGCAGTAACAAAACAGCCCCTACATACCTTCCTTTTCCTTTACCTGTTGTTTGAAAGGGACTGCTTATTTCAAACATGGACTTTTTTTGCTGTGAGTTACTGTAAAAGTCTGAAATGGCAGCATAGGAAAGATACCTATTTCTCCAGTGATGATTTAAAGAGCCCTGTGTATACTAAAGGTGTCTTGTTAGTCTCATGAGATCTCCCTTTGTAGTGTCATCACATATTTGAACAAAACCCTGACTACACCAGCTAACTCATTAGAATAACATTGCAAGACAAGAAGATAAAATATTTCTGAACACTGATCCTCCCTCAGTGAACACCTGTTATCCTCAGGAAAACCTAGATCCTGTAGTTAACTTTTCACAGCTAAGACAAAAGAGACTCCACACACACACAAAATTACAATTTCACCTTCAGTATACAAACGATTGATGTGATGAACTGCACTGAGAGCAATGACATTTTCCATTCACTGATGTTGAAAAACTTCACCCAGCATGACATAGAATACTGTGTCCTCCTCCTGCTTAGCTCATAGGCACACACAGCTGCCGTTTTACCAGTACCTGACTCATGGGTTCTTTGTGCTGTCGTATGTAGGATTTGGGGCAGTGACCAAGTGAGCCCAGATTAGGATTTCAGCTTTTATCAAAAGACATCTATGTTAGTTACCTACTGCTGAGTAAAAACTTTTAGAAACTGAAAGCAACACACTATGTGGGTTAGGTTGGTGTCTAACACAAGGCTAAAATCAAAGGGGTATCTGGGTTCTATTCTTACCTGGCAGCTTAAGTGGGGAAGGATCCACTTCCAAGCTGCTTGGGTTGTGAAGTAAGAGGACTCCAAGTAATGAGCGCTCTCCATTGCTGGCTTTGAAGTAAATTTCTGTAAATTCTACAGCTACAATTTGCTTCAAAGCCAGCAATGGAGAGTGTCCACTGCTTGGAGTCCTCTTAACTTCAAGTAAGATCTCAGCCCTCTGAAAGGGCTCGCCTAGTTAGATGAGGCCCACGCAGCATCATCTGACTAGTTCAGGAACTTATCCGGAGCTTTAATTACATCTGCAGAATCTCTTTGCCTTGGCCATATTTTATCAGAAGCAGGTCACCACCCTTGCCCATATTCAAGGGGAGGGAGTTACACAAAGGTACAGATATTGGCAGACAGGAGTCATAAGGCACCCTTGGGTGTGTCTGGCACAACCTCTGTGTAATTGTGCTCTCCCCCTCCTACTCCCGAGCGATCTCAGGACCTTGGATTAACTCTCTCGATAGAACTCACGCATTTATAAAGAAACAGTTTAAGGTACTCTCTAGTGCAAATATTTTGCTATTTTGCAAGTCATAAATGCTACCTGGAGTTGAGCAAGAGATAAGACTTGGAAGTGGCAGCAGCACCAAAGCCTTTGCAGAAAGTAGAATGGATGAATCAGCTAGAGAAGGAGTAGACTGGGGAAAAGCAAGTGTGACAGCAGCCAGGCATGGTGGCTCACGCCTATAATCCTACCACTCTGGGAGGCCCAGGCGAATGGATTGCTTAAGACCAGCCTGAGCAGGAACAAGACCCACAGTCCCTACTAAAAATAGAAAAACTAGCCAGGCAAAGTGGTGCACACACCTGAGCCCAAGAGTTTGTGGATGCTGTGAGCCATAATGATGCCACAACACTCTACCCAGGGCAACGGAGTGAGACTGATTCAAAAAAAAGGGCAACCGCAGAACTTCAGCCCCTTTGTGGCCAGAGGAGGGGTGGAGGCAGAGGGAGAGACCAGGTAGCAGTGGGGAGGAGGAGGGGATCATGGTGGGGAGGAGGGGGATCTCTTTTTTTTTTTTTTTTCCCAGTTTTTGACTGGGGCTGGGTTTGAATCCGCCATCTCCATTTTATGGGGCTGGCGCCTTACTCCTTTGAGCCACAGGCACTGCCCAAGGTCTCATTTCTTTTAGAAGAACCACACAGAGGTGGAGTCAAGGAGAAGAGGCAAGTGGTTGGAAAGAGGTAGAGGTGATGAGAGTTTACCAAAGACAAGGTTAAAAAAAGAACACTGAGGACAGATTCAGGTTGGAAAGCCTGCATACAAGTCCCAGGAGAGCTTTTAAAAATACATGTGGATCGGCTC
>NW_003852459.1:7982731-7987623 GCF_000181295.1 Otolemur garnettii
AAAAAAAAAAAAAAAAAAAAATACATGTGGATCTCACCCTAGACTGATTGAAAGAATTTCCAAAAGTGAATCCTTTGTGTTTCTTTAGTGTTTTTGTTTGCTGGAACATGGTTGAATGGTTGGTTGTTCATAAGTTCACCAGACGATTGCAGCTAAGTTTGGGAATAACTAAACTTTGTGTTTCGTAGCTATGACTGCAAACCAGTAACTTTGCTGAAAACCTCAGGATTCATTTCCTCAGCTGCCTAAGAAAACAGACGACGTCCCCAGTCTCATTAGCTCCAAGGGAATACACAGGACCCACCTTACTCGCGAGCTCACGGCCACTAGAATCGTGTTTATGCCTTTCTCTGGCCTTTTAAGGTTTTCAGAGTGTATGGTTTAAAAAAATAATTCTCGGCTTGGCACTTATAGCACAGTGGTTCTGGCACTGGCCACATACACCTAGGCTGGTGAGTTCAAACCCAGCCTGAACCAGCTAAACAACAATGAAAACTACAACAATAGCTGGATGTTGTGGCAGGTGCCTGTAGTCCCAGCTACTCAGGAGGCTAAGGCAAGAGAACAGCTTAAGCACTCTACCAAGGACAACATAGTGAGACTCTGTCTCAAAAAAATAAATAATTCTGTTTGCCAGTTCATTACAGATTAAAAGTATGGTTACTTAAATTCTCTACAACAGCGTTTGAATACACCTCATACTCTCCCATCTCAAGCAGTTGTAAGTTTCCAAAACACCCCCAGAACATATGCTCAGGGAATTATTTATCCACAGTAACCTAGTCACCCTTTTTCAAGTGTAGCTTCAAAAATTTTGTCTTTGGCCCTGAACTCTGCTCGGAATTCCTGTATCCAATGCCTTGTTGACACTTCCACTTAGAAGTTTTACAGATACACCCAAACTTAACGTGAAAAATGGAACAATTTCTTCCCTGCATTCGCCCTAACGTTACTCCCACTTCTCCATCCCACCTCCACTCTGCAATCCTCCCCATCTCAGGGCATGGCACCCCCAGACACTTAGGAGTCCTCTTGAGTTTCCCCTTCCTCACCACCCACCCCCATTACAACCCATCACCTCATCTTTTGAACTCATCCAAAATGCCCATTGACTCCATCCACTGTCAGACTGCTACCACCTTGCCCAGACCACTGTCATCTCTGGCACTGCAGCAGATTCATGACATTCTTGCCCGTTTCCATTGACAAAGAAGCAAACAGTACTCTAACAGATCATGTCAGTTTTCTCCTAAGAACCCTCTCCTCTCATTGCTTCCCATTGTACTTAAAATCACATTTTTGCCATGGTTTAACATCTTCCACAGACTTCTCTCCACCCTCACCCCGTGTACTTCTCTGCCTCAGTCACACACTTCAGCCCCACGGTGTTGACTTTAACAAACCAGTTCCTGCCTCGGTGCCCTTGTACAAGGACACTCCTTTCCCGCTCCTCTTTGCTTCCTTATCCGTTAGCCCTCTCTGCCTGTTCAGAGAGTTGCTACCCAGTTTCTCTCTGGCTATCCTCTGGATGGATGGGACAGTTATTTTCTGTCCCAGCCTCTTCTCAGTGGGTGTTATAATTGTAATATAGTACGTATCCATTCATGGTAGGGATTTGCTCTTGGTCGGATCACCTGAAGGTGGCACAGAGCCTGGCACATGGTAGTGTTCAAATGTATGTTGAATAAATAAGAGAAGGGATAACAATTAGTGCTATTAAACAGGGTCAAGAGGGCAGTGCCTGTGGCTCAAAGGAGTAGAGCACCAGCCCCGTATACCAGAGGTGGTGGGCTCAAACCCAGCCCCGGCCAAAAAAAAAAAAAAAAAAAACTACAAAAAACATAAATAAATAGGATCAAGAAAAAATAAAAATAAATAAATAAACAGGGTTAAGAAAATTCCTTTTCTGGCTTGGTGCCTGTGGCTCAAGCGGCTAAGGCACCAGCCACATATACCTAAGGTGGCGGGTTTGAATCCAGCCCGGGCCCACCAAACAACTATGACGGCTGCAACCAAAAAAATAGCCGGGCGTTGTGGCGGGCGCTTGTGGTCCCAGCTACTTGGAAGGCTGAGGCAGGAGACTTGCTTGAGCCCAGGAGTTGGAGGTTGCTATGAATTGTGATGCCACAGCACTCTACGCAGGGTGCAGCTTGAGTCTCTGTCTCAAAAAAAAAAGAAAAAAGAAAATTCCTTTTCTAAAATTTCTTTTTATTGTTATTTTAAAATAAACATGGTAATCATTAAGCAAAGAGGTTAGAAATCTAAAATAATTCATGTTTCAAATGATTAACCTATAGCTTCAGATGGAAACTGGTTTTCCTTGTGAAGCTTCCCTATGAGGTTGCTATCATCTTAAACAGCTTTAATCCCTAGTCTAGCAGATGGCTGTGGGTGGATGGTGGCAGAAAATAGGCTTTGTTTTAAGATCCCCAAAAGCTATTTTTCTGCTTATATTTATACGAAATTATCAGTTGTACTCAAGTGTAAGAAAGTCTGGGAGCAAGTTGGATAGCTACTGGTTTTGTCGTGTTGGTGAGCTAGAAATATCAGCTCATCAGTGACGGCTACAAAGTTTACATCTAGGGTCTGTGGCTCACCAGTGTTTCCTTTCCTTTCCTTCACTTCAAGGATCGCGTTTCCCCAGTTTTCAGTTACTTAGTGGATTTTCAAAGTTTCAGCTATTTTGGAGGGAGGATGCACCAAAAGCCACATGAGATGTTTGCCAAAAAATGCAAGTGACATGTATACTCAGCTGCTGATGTTTGACAGCAGTTCTCTTCCCCATGTGTCTGTCTTGGGGTTCATGTTTCCTCTCTGAACAATTCCATCCTGGCTACCTTTGAGGTTCTGTTCTCCCTTCCTCCCTCACCAGAAATGAAACTTGTTTCACTGTTTGTGAATGAGGAACACCACCATTCTCAAAGGCTTTTGCCTTTCTCAAATCTGAGTTCGCAAATGGATTGCACAGATCTTTTATAACTGAGCAAAGATCTCTACTGATGATCTAGTTCATCTCTCATCTGGGACCCAGAGAGGAGAGGGAGTTTGTCCAGAGTCACAGAGCTACATGGCTCCTCACCTGGGACTGATCCGAGAAGGATGCCAATTCCCATGGACTTTCCTTCCTTATATGACCTGGCTCCAAAGGGTCGTTTGAGTGGTTTTCAGCTTTTAGTTTGAGCTTCTAATTTTAAAAGTGTCAGATGGCCATGTTACAAACATTTAGTTGGTTTCTTATATGCTTTCTATCGATTAGAAACTCTTCTTAAATATTAGTATTTAAGATACTAGTTACTTAGTATCACCTTGATACTAGTATTTTTTAAATGTTTGTTTGCATTTAGGGTAATATTTAAGATTATGACATCTAAGTAGAAGTTCATCAAATTACACAATTATTTAAAAAAGAATTTCAAGCCACTTGTTTAAAAATTTTTCATATATTCACTAATTCAGCCTAGATTTAAAGATAGTCATTTGCACGTATTTAAATTATTTCAAACCAGCACTTTCTCTGGAGAGTGGTCGGTTGCTAGCGTAGTGAACTTCTGCTGAGATCAGTAAAAAGGATTGACCACCTTCTGTTCATTTTATTTACTATTTCTTTTGGAATAATTTATTTGTCATTTTATTCAACAACCGATGTGTTCAAGACACCTTTTGAGCACCGTCAGGGATATAAAACTTGTAGTCATGGTCCCCTGGGAAAAAAAACACATACACATGTACCAATGCGGAGGATGTGAACAGAGATTGGGTAACCTGGGTTCAGTCCCAGCACCTGCTTCTGCCAGGTATAATGTTTGAATCACCCTACTGTGGTTTCCAAACTCAGGGTTTCACCTTATTCTTAAAATCAAAATTCAGCTGTCTACTCTGGCATACGGGGCCCATCTTAACCTATCCCTGCTCACCTTTTAGATACAGTTGTTTTCTGCTCCTTTCCTGGGGCCACAGTGGCCTTTGGGTCAGTCTGGCACCCACCAAACTTGTTCCTTTGAACTATGCCCCTCTGCCTGGAAGGTCTGTCTTGGTATCTGACCCTCTAGCGCCTTCCACTGCAGTCCCTTGGGGCCTTCTGCCCCACCTTTAGTTGAGCTCTCCTGCTTCACGCTCTCTCTCGCCTTCTCAGTGTGTATCATTGCCTGAAGGGATGGTCTGTATTTGCCCTTTTACTTGCTAATTGTCTGTTTCTCCTCCTTCTAGACCACTGTCTCATTGGAGCTGGAACCTTCATGTCTTAGTCCTGGCTCTGTCCTTGTCACCTCACATACCTGGCACCTAGTAGGTGCTCTGTAAATAGTTTCTGGATAAATAAGTGAAGGAATAGTGTTAGCTTAAAAAGAAAAATCCTCCCGACTTCTGATATATGCCCTCAGAGATTCTGATTCATTCTAGAATAAGCCCCAGGAATCCTATTTTAAATCCCCTATCTCCAAATCCCAAAGTCCTACATGTTTTCAGGTTTGGGAACCAATCAATATATTAACACCAAGTGACCCCTGGGGATCTTCCACCTCCCAAACCAGCCTATTCCTGCTCTGATGCTGAGCTAATAGTATCTTCATAAAATTCTCACCCATTGATCCAGCTCTATCCTTCAAGTCTAAATGAAGTATGTTTCCTTTGTTCATTCAAGTATTTATATCAGGCAGTGTTTAGGCACAAGGATTCAGTAATTAAAATCTCACATTAAGATGTCTCTGGTGGCCAGACGCAATGGCTCACACCTATAATCCTAGCACTCTGGCCAAGGTGGGTAGATTACCTGAGCTCAGGAGTTCGAGACCAGCCTGAGCAAGGGCAAGACTCCATCTCTAGGCTCGGCGCCTGTGGCTCAAGTGGCTAAGGCGCCAGCCACATACACCTAAGGTGGTGGGTTTGAATCCAGC
>NW_003852459.1:7987959-7991390 GCF_000181295.1 Otolemur garnettii
AAAAAAAAAAAAAAAGCCGGGGATTGTGAGGGACACCTGTAGACCCAGCTACTTGGAAGGCTGAGGTAAGAAAAATCACTTGAGCCCAAAAGTTTGAAGTTGCTTTGAGCTATGACGCCACGGCACTCTACTACTAAGGTTAGCAAAGTGAGACTCTGTCTCAAAAATATATATGTGTGTGTGTGTGTGTGTGTGTGTGTGTATCTATATGTCCTGGAACTCTCTATCAGTGCAATGAGAATTTCTTCATTTTTTTAATAGCTGCAGGGATTCTGTTGTGGGAACATACCATTGATTATGTCCACTTCACTGGACATTTGGTTATTTCCACTACTCTGATGTACTATAACGCAGGGGATGGCAAACTTATTCTCCAAAGGGCCAGACAGTGAATAGGCTTTGGGAGCCATCAGATGAAATTAAAGATATTATGTTGATACTTGGGCACCAAAACAGAAAAAAAAATTCCACTACATTTTTATTGGTGAAATTCAAAACTGTATATATGGATTCAGAAATTTAAAATGTATGTAATTATCATGTGTCATGAAATATAATTCTTATTTGGATTTTTTCAATCATTTACAATGTAAAAATTATCCTTAGCTTACAGCCTGTATGAAAAGACTTCAGGCTAGATGTGGCCAGCAGTCCCGTTTGCCAGCATCAGCTTAAGGAACTTCTTACGTGTGCAGGTACATCTGTGAAATAGATCCTCAAAACAGGATTCATGAGTTAGAGGATAAATGCATTTGCAATTTGGGTAGCAATTAACAGAATGGGGATTGTGTTTGCACCAGTAATATTTAGCTGTCCATTCCTGCTCAGACTCACAGAGTGTGGTTCTAAACTTTGGGATTTTTGTCGGTCTAACAGAGGTTGAGCATCTTGTCACATTTTTAAGTCACTTTTATGTCCTTTCATCAATTTTTTTATTGGAGTATTGCTTTTTTTCTTTTCTATTTCTAGGACTGCTTTAAAAAATAGAAAAATCAGCACTTTGTCATTGGAGTTGTAAGTATATGTCTTCTGACTTTGCTTAGTGTATTTTTTATCATGTAAATTTTGATTTATATGTCAAATGTAGCAAGTTTTCTTCCTTTCTTTTCTTTCTCTCTCTCTCTTTTTCTTTCTTTCCTTTCCTTTTTTTTTTTTTTTTTTTTGAGACAGAGCCTCAAGCTGTCACCCTGGATTGGGTGCTGTAGCATCACAGCTCATAGCAACCTCCAACTCCTGGGCTTAAGCGATTCTCTTGCCTCAGCCTCCCAAGTAGCTGAGACTACAGGCACCTGCCACAATGCCCAGCTATTTTTTGGTTGTAGTTGTCACTGTTGTTTGGCAGGCTCAGGCTGGATTTGAACCCACCAGCTCTGGTGTATGTGGCTAGCGTCTTGGCCGCTTGAGCTATAGGCGCTGAGTCATAAGTGCTGGTTTTTCATTGCTGTAGGATATGTATATCCAAGAGTGAAATTTCTAGTTCATATGATAATTCTATCTTTATCTTTATTTATTTATTTATTTTGAGACAGTCCCATTCTGTTGCCCTGGATAGAGTGCCATGGCATTACAGCTCACATCAACCTCAAACTCTTGGGCTCAAGAGATCCTCCTGCCTCAGCCTCCCGAGTAGCTGGGACAATAGGTGCTTACCACAATGCCCAGCTAGTTTTTCTATTTTCTTTGTAGACATGGGGTCTGACTCAAGCTGCTCTTGAACTCCTGAGCTCAAGCAATCCACCCAACTCAGCCTCCTAGAGTGTGAGCCACCATGACTGGCTTTTTATCTTTAGCTTTTTGAGGAAGCACCAAATTTTTCCACAGTGGCCAAATGATTATATATTCTCTACCACCAATATATAAGTATTCCAATTTCTTCTTTTTTAGAGAGAGTTTCACTTTATCACCCACGGTAGAGTGCCAGATGTCACAGCTCACAGCAACCTTCACTTATTGGACTTAGGTTATTCTCTTGCCTCAGCCTCCAGAGTAGCTGGGACTACAGGTGCCTGCCACAATGCCCAGCTATTTTTTTGTTGCAGTTTGGCTGGGGCTGGGTTCAAACATGCCACCCTTGGTATACGGGGCCGGTGCCCTACTCACTGAGCCACCGGCGCTGCCCAGGGAATCATCTTTTAATGTATTCATTAGCCATTTATGTCTCTTCTCTAGAGAAATATTTATTCAATTCCTTTGTAAAATTTTTAGTTGTTTTTGCCATTTTATATTGAACTATAGAAATGTTTTATATATTCTGGATACTAGATCCTTATAACCTATTATGATTTGCAAAGATTTTCTCCCATTCTGTAGAGTGTCACTTTCCTAATAATGTCCTTTAAAAAGTGAAAAGTTTTTATTGAAGTTCAACAATGTATTCTTTCTTTTGTTGTTTATGCATTTGGTGTCATAGTTAAGAATCCATTACCAAATTCAAGGTCATGGAGGTCATCATATGGTTTTTGATAAAATATTTATGGTTTATAACTCTTATAATTATTGATTCATTTTGAGTTACATTTTGTACTATGCATAAAGTGTGAGTTGGGGACCAATGCCATTCTTTTGCATGTGATAACCAGTTGTCCCAGTTGTATTTATTGAAGAGATTATTCCTCTCCTATTGAATGGTCTTGGCATTCTCATACAAAATTAATTGGCCATAGATGAATGGGTTAATTTCTTAATTCTCAATGGTATTTCGTTGGTCTATATGTCTATCTTGTGCCAGTGCCACACTGTCTTGATCACCAAGCTTTAAAATTGAGAAGTGTGAATTCTCCAACTTAGTTCTTCTTTTTCTAGATTGTTCTGGGTACTTAAGGCCTCTTCCATTCCATGTGAATTTGGGGATCAGCTTTTACAAATCTGCAAAAAGGCGAATGACATTTTTTTTTTCTTTGAGACAGAATCTCAAGCTGTGGCCCTGGGTAGAGTGCTGCGGATTCACAGCTCACAGCAACCTCAAACTTTGGGCTTAAGCGATTCTCTTGCCTCAGCCTCCCAAGTATCTAGGACTACAGGCCTCTGCGACAATGTCTGGCTATTTGTTGTTGTTGTTGTTGCAGTTGTCATTGTTGTTTCAGCAGGCCTGGGCTGGGTTCAAACCTAACCCACTGAGCTATGAATGCCGCTAGTGAAATTTTTATAAGTCTTGCATTGAAACTATGGATTTCTTTGGGCAGTATTGCAGTCTTAATAATATTAAGTTTTCCAAACCATGAACACAAGTTGTCATTCCATTTATTTAGGGTTTCTTTAATTTTTTTCAGCAAGGCTTTGTAGTTTTCAGTATGCAAGACTTTCACTTCTTTAGCTACATTTATACTTAGATATTTATTCTTTCAGATGCCATTGAAAATTCAATTGTTTTTAAAATTTTCTTTTTTTTTTTTTTTTTGAGACAGAACCTCAAGCTATCCCCCTGGGTAGAG
>NW_003852459.1:7991576-8003995 GCF_000181295.1 Otolemur garnettii
CGTGGCTGGCGCCTTAGCTGGTTGAGCTATAGGCGCCGAGCCAATTGTTTTTAAAATTTTCTTTACGGATTGTTCATTACTGCTTATTGTATAGAAATACAACTGATTTTTGCATGTATCCTGCAACTTTGCTGGATTTAATATAGTAGGGCTAGTAGTTTTTTTTTCTGTAGAGACAGAGTCTCACTTTATTGACCTCAGTAGAGTGCCATGGCATCACACAGCTCACAGCAAACTCCAACTCCTGGGCTCAAGCGAGTCTCCTGCCTCAGCCTCTCAGGTAGCTGGGACCACAGGCGCCCGCCACAATGCCCAGCTATTTTTTTTTTTTTTTTTTTTTTTTTTTTTGGTTGCAGCCAATATTGTTGTTTTGGCGGGCCCAGGCTGGATTCGAACCCACCACCTTAGGTGTATGTGGCTGGTGCCTTAGCCACTTGAGCCACAGGCGCCAAGCCAAGTTTCTATTTCTTTAGCTTGTGTTTAGCTGGTGTTCTGTCAAAGATTTTTTTGAATGCCAAGATTCCACCCCCCCTAAAAAATGCAATAGGTTAGGGTAGCAGAGAAGAAAAATAAAAAAGAAAAACAGAAAGCCAAGTCTGTCCCACTCTTTGCAGATTGGCTCCAGGGTGGCAGTTACATCTGTAACTTACAACTCTGCCCTAGTCTTCACTTCTTCTATGCACTGAGCCTAGAGATCATGGAGTAGTGAAAGTGTCCAGTCTTCTCAGTTCTTTTCTGAGCACGTGTCCTGCCCTGGGCATGCATGTGGCCTTCTAAATCCCCTAGTATGCAAGAGCCATTTTGAATGCCCTCTTTTCCCAGAATAACTCTCTGTTCAGCATTTTTTTTTCTTTCAGAGACAAGAGTCTCACTTAGTCACCCTCGGTAGAGTGCTGTGGTGTCACAGTTCACAGCAACCTCCAGCTCTTGGGCTTAGAGATTCTCTTGCCTCGGCCTCCCAAGTAGCTGACCCTACAGGCACCCACCACAACACCCAGCTATTTTTTTGTTGCAGTTTGGCCAGGGCTGGGTTTGAACCTGCCATCTTTGGTATATGGGGCCAGCACCCTATCACTGAGCTGCAGACACCGCCCTCTCTGTTCAGCTTTTCTATCCAGGCTTTTGGCACTTGGATGCTTCAACCGTAATCATTTGTGTCAGGTGTCTATGTGTAGTTTGTTTGCCTTATACTATTTTGGGGGAATGTTAGCCACTTTTCATGCCAAGAATGGGCTGCAAATTAGGTAAAATAAAGACAAGCGCTTTGTGTCAGTCCTTTGGGTAACACCCATACTGGTGAAAATTGAAAAGCACAAATCTTTGCAAATAAGGTCTGTGTTACTCCCTTCCTAACTAGAAAGCAGAGTTCCCACCCTGGAACATGGACACCCATCTTCAAGACCATCCCTAATTAAGGCCAGGCATGGTGGCTCACACCTGTAATCTTCACACTTGGGGAGGCCAAGGGAGGTGGATTGCCTGAGCTCAGGAGTTTGAGACCAACCTGAGCAAGAGTGAGACCCCATCTCCAAAAATACCCAGGTGTTTTGGCAGGCACCTGTGGAACCAGCTACTTGGCAGGCTGAGGTAAGAGGATCGCTTGAGCCCAAGAGTATGAAGTTGCTATAAGCTGTGATGCCACAGCGCTCTACCAAGGGTGACAAAGTGAGACTCCATCTCAAGAAAAAAAAAAAAAAGACCATTGCCAAGCCCTGGAGATGCATGCAACAAGGCCAGATAAAACACCACAAAGCATTCCAGACCAGGCATGGTGGCTCAAGCCTGTAATCCTAGCACTCTGGCAGGCCAAGGCAGGTGGATTGCCTGAGCTCAAAGGTTCAAGACCAGCTTGAGCCAAAGCGAGATCTCATGTCTTTAAAAAAAAAAAAAATAGCTGAGCATGTAGCAGGTGCCTGTAGTCCCAGCTACTCAGGAGGCTGAGGCAAGAGGATTGCTTGAGCCCAAGAGTTTGAGGTTGCTGTGAGCTGTGACACCACGGTACTCTACCGAGGGTGACAAAATAAAACTCTTTCTCAAATATAATAAAAATACATAAATAAAATAAAAATTTAAAAAGGATCATTTAAGTCCACTTATTTTGAGACAGAATCTCTGTTGTTCTGGCTAGAGTGCCACGGCGTCATCATAGCTCATAGCAACCTCAACTTCTTGGGCTCAAGCAATCCTCTTACCTCAGCTTCCAAGTAGCTTAGGACTATAAACACCACAACACCCAGCTAATTTTTCTGCTTTTAGTAGAGATGGGATCTGGCTGTTGCTCAGGGTGGTCTCCAACTCCTAAGCTCAGGCAATCCACCCATCTTGGCCTCCCAGAATGCTAGGATTACAAGTGTGAGCCATGGTGCTTGGCCACTTACATTTTTTAATATAAAGATATGTTTTATCTTGGTCCTTTCATAGTAGTGTAAGTTTAATGCATACATTAGTGTTCGTGTGTGTGTACACATATTTGTACGTGTGTTTAACTCATGTTGTGTTCTGTTTCCTTTGTTCATTTTTGCTATTCTTACAGCCTTTGTGTTTAGGAAGGTTTCTATTTGTTTTAATGGTTTCCTTCACATTTCTGTCTCTATGAAATAACCTTAGTTCCTTCTTTCTTTAAGTGGCATTTCTTGTTTTCCTACTACTAGTTACATTTAATCAGGTCACATCTTCCTTGCCCTACTACCCCTCTCTTTTCTTATCACCCAGTTCTAGTGAATAATAACCTTTTCGTTGTTACATTCAGCCTATGTTACTATAAATGGCATCCTTTGTTTCCCAGATGTTTCACATGAGACCATGACTGAGTTTATTTTCCTTCCCACTCTCTCTCATTTTTGTTAGTTTTATTATTTCCGCACTGTTAGAATGCATAACATTAACTCCTATTCCCATCTTTGTTTTAATCACCATCATTTTAATAATTCTTAAGATGTAGTAGATTAGAGTGGGGAGGGGAGGGAGAAGGGGGATCGTTTTGCTCCTACCCGGTGGGCACAAGGTAAGGGTTATATGGCGCACCTCCTGGTTGTGGGACATGATGACAACAGGGGCCTTTCCTAACAAATGCAAACATTGTAACCTAATCATTTGTGCCCTCATATTAATCTGAAATTTAAAAAAAGCAAAAAAAAAAAAAAAAAAGACCTAGTAGTTTAAAGATAACATTTTCTTTCTTTCCTATTTTTTTTTTTTTTTGAGACAGACGCTCACTTTGTTACCCTTGGTAGAGAGCTGTGAAATCATAGCTCACAGCAACCTCCGACTCTTGAACTCAAGCAATTCTCTTGCCTCAGCCTCTCAAGTAGCTGAGACTACAGGTGCCCACCTGGCTATTTTTTCTTTTTTAAGACACGAGGTCTCGCTCTGGCTCAGGCTGGTCTCAAACCTGTGAGCTCAGGCAATTCACCTGCCTCCGCCTCCCAAATGCTGGGATTACAGGCGTGAGCCACTGTGCCTGGCTAAAGATAACGTTTTCTAAATAACCTTGCTTATTTTTGAAACTTCCCTTTCCATGTGAAATTTAGAATTGGTTTCTTAAGTTCTAAGAAAAACTCTTTAGGCCATTTGCTTGGAATCGTATTAACTCTTGGATAAACTGAAGATTTACCTGTAAATACCTTTGCATGCTTGTTAGTCTTACTGATAGGCATGTTTTTTTGTTGCTACCATAAATTACTTGGAAACTGTGCTTTCTTCATGGATCTACTGAATGTCTTGTCCATCACACCAACAGGTCCCCTGACCTCGGCCTCCTCCCCTTCTTCCTCTCTGCACTTACCTCCAGGTGGCTGCCTGTGCCCTGTCCCTCCACTACACCTTGAAACAGCTAAATGGCCACAGGGATCCTTTGTCCTCTTACATTAACCATCCATCCTATCAACACGGCTCACTCTAGCCAATCCCTCTGCAAGTCCAAGGTTGCACTTTTCAGTCTTCTCTGATGCTTTATATTTTAACAAGCCTGTTTTTAATGAGGAGCATGTTTAATGTTGTTTTAGTCTAGGCATGTGCTGATGGGCCCTGTGCTGGCTGCAGGAGAGGAGACAGGGTGAAGACAGGAAACAGCATGGAGGTAGAACTCCCACTGTGTGGCCAGTGGTGAAATGCGGGAAGCCAAGAAGAAAGCTGGGCCATGACCTTCCTCTTCTTAAATCTCTTAGGATTATGCGCTGTGGACCTTTTGCCTTCAACGTGGCGCTCTCGGGGCAAGCATGCCACATACGTGGAACACTGTCTGCCTCTGTCCTCATTCTCCCTGCAGCTCCCACACCTCTCTTCCAATCCAGCACCTCCAGTCTAGTCATCCCCTGAGGCCTCCCACTGTTCACTGCCTCTGACAATGAACTTCTGTGCCGGATGCCCTGTGGATGCCCCGGGAAGGCTGTGTGGATAATGAGTGAGCGCTATTGCATATGTTACTTCCTGTGTCTGTTATCACTAGAACAGGTCAGGATGGTAAAATCATGCCCAAAGCATACTTGGAGCTACTGTGGCTAACAAATCCACACATTACTGCTGAACACATTGAACCCACAGGGGACCAGGCCCTCTGTGGCCTCGGAGCCCTTTGTGTGTGCAAATCCCTCAGTCAGGTTGCTAACGCTATACTCCGGGGGGTGGGAGGAGAGGTCTTCTCAGTCCTTAGAGAGGCTGCATCACATTCTCTTCACTTCTTTCCTTTCTCTGCACTTGTATTTTAGTCATCCAGGCTGGAGTGCAGTGACACAATCGTAGCTTGCTATAACCTCAAACTCATGGGCTCCAGTGATCCTCCCACCTCAGCCTCCCAAGTGGCTAAGACCATAGGTGCATGCCACCATGCCAGGCTATCTCTCTCTTTTTTTTCTTTTTGTAGAGACAGGTTTCACCATGTTGCTTAGACCAATCTCAAATTCGTGGCCTTAAGCAATCCTCCTGCCTCAGCCTCCCAAAGTGTGGAATTATAGGAGTGAGCCACTGCCGGGCCCTCATCTGCTTTTGTGTCCTTTAGGGCAGGGAAGGACCACAGGCGCCTTGTATGCCAGGGTCAGGCACACAACAGGCACAAAGTAAAACCTGCCAGACCAACTGAATTGGATGGTCTCTACCAAGGAGCTGGAGAAAGTCATTCCCTTTTTCAAGATAGTCCCTCTTCTGGGCCATGTGAGACATTCTCTTTTCCTTCTCAAGAGAGCCCCTCCAGCAGTGGGTCCCACGCCAGCTCACTAGAGGATTTCAGATCCTGTTTGCACAGAGGCCAGTTTCTTCCCACCCCATGCAGGTGAGCGTGGCTGCAGGTGGCAGCCCACAGAGGCACCTTGACCTCTGGCACTGCCTCTGCTGGGTCACTCCCGTACTTGACACCCCTTCCCGCCCTGGACAGTCTTTAGGGTTTCCATTAGTGAGCCTAGTAACAGCTTTGCCTCTGCCCTTGGCATGGAGCCTTGGGCCCTTATGCCCCTTTCCCCCCAAGTCCTCAGTTAGCTGAGAAGCTTTCATGCAGCTGACACCAGGGATCCTGAATCCTGCACCAGGAAACCCCTTGTGTTAATTCATAACCACAGTTCCCCACAAGTCTAACCCTGTGGACATCTGTGAATCACACACACTTCCCAGGGCTGGCACCCACACAAGAACACTCGGGGGCAGAGGGCCGCTTGCGGGCAGGCGCTGGGTACAGTGGGTGCTGGGCTGCTCCCTGCACTTGGCCCTCTTGGCTGCCCGTGTCTCTGCAGGGAGCAGTGTGTGGGGCTGGAAGCAGAATAGGGATCTTGGGGCTTCCTTGGCTCTTGTGGACTGCAGCAGCCTGGAAGTGTGACAGATTGCTTATGGGCCTCATGGCTTTTGCTGGGTTGCAAGAAATGAGGTAGAGCTCTCTCCTAAGAAATTGCTTGAGCATGAATTTTTTTCCGAGCTCATCAACATCTCCTGTCCCCATTCCCACTCCCCTGAGTCCTGCAGCACTGCTAGACCCCGGTGAACACCTGCCAGTCCCCACTAAGAAGAACTCATCCTCCAACAGGTAGGGACTGTGTTTTACTTTCTTAGCACCCAAATCTCAGAGCAGATTTTAAAGAGCTCCTTAATCTAAAAAAGCCAATTTTCTTTATTGTTGTGGTTATCTTAGGATTTTATTGCCAATCACTGTTAAGTATATAGGCCAGTGCTGTCCAATAAAAAGGTAATACAAGCTGCATATGTAATTTTAAATTTTCTAATTGCCACATTTAAAAAAAATTAAAACACACAGATGAAATTAATTTTAGCAGTACATTTTACTTAACCCAATATAGCCAAAATATTATAATTTAAACATGTCATCGATATAAAAATAATGAAATATTTTACACTCTTATGCAGTCTGTTTAATAGGAGACTATTTTACCCAGCTTTAGTTTTTAAGTTTTTATATTTATAAAAACTAAATAAAAATGAGCTGGGGACCATGGCTCATGCCTGTAAACCTAAAACCCTGGGAGGCCAAGGTGGGAGGATTATTTGAGCTTGAGACTGGTGGGCGTTGTGGCCAGTGCCTATAGTCCCCGCTACTTGGGAGGCTGAGGCAGGAAGATTGCTGGAGCCAGGAGTTTGAGGTTGCTGTGGTTGCTGTAAGCTATGATCATGCCCCGCTGCACTCTAGCCCAGAGGCAGATACTCTGTGTCAACCCTTTCCCATAAAACAACAACAACAACAACAACAACAAAAGCTACATAGAAATTTAAAATCATTGGTCGCAAAGGGGTGGGATCAATTGAGGTGATCACCCCGCACCCCGCACTAACCATGTTTTTTGTTTTCTGTAGGGAAGCAAAACCCTGGAGGGGCTGCCCTGCCAGCAGGAGCCAGTCTGTGGAAACGGCAGCCAGCTCCCAGGCAGTCTGCATTTTCAGGGCACCCCCTCCAGCCGGGAGCCCACACCCCGACCACCCCTCCACCTGGCCACTACTCATCCAGCCTAATTTCCCTTGGGCCTAGTACCAGACAGCTGTGCCTGCTAAATTTATTCAGCCTGGCCAGTCCTGAGCCCGCCTGCCCTGCCCAGCAGGGTCCACCCACGGAAACCACAATAAAGGCTCCTACTCAGGTTCTCTTGTTTTCTTATTCCCTCTGCCTTCTGCCCACCCCTGCTGCTTTTTCATGTCCACCCAACCCCACCGTGTGCGTGCCATGTCTCCTCTTTCCAGGGATCTCCGAGTGCCCTAAATGCCTTCCTCAAACTGATCCACATCAGAATAGTCTCTCCATCATGTGATTCCGCATGGTTAAAGCACGTGTCGGGTACCCTTGAGACACCCTCCTCGGGGGCTCATCTTCCCCCTCCTCTATTCCCTACCCCTCTTCCTCCACCATCCTCCCCTGGAATTCTTAGCTCTTCTTTGCTCTGGGGAGGAAGCTTCCGTTCCTGAGCAAGACCTCCGTGTACAGTTGTTCAGGTCGTGCGCAGCCACCAGCTAGAAGTGGTATGCAGCCTTCACTGAGCAGGCCAGAGGAGGCTCCTGCTTCTATGACTCAGGGCGGGTGTTCCTGAGCCTCCTGGTCACTCTCCCACCTCTTTAACTCCAGCCCATCCTGTGGCCCTTCCAGAGCCTCTGAAGCAGAAGGCAGGATCCTGTTTATGTAAAGGCAGCAGTATGAAGTCAGAAAAGCTTTGCTCCTGGCCTCCTCAGCCTCTGCTTCTGGCGTTCTCACCTTCCTCCATCCCCCGCCAGCTCCTCTTTTATACCTGGGAGGAACAGCTTGCAGCAGGGCCCCTCCCTGCCTGCCTCCTGCCTGGAACGCAGCAGGGCTCAGCTTTTCCAGGAATGATTCTCTAGACTAGACTCAATCAATGGTTCTCAAATATTTAACTGAGTCAGAAGCATCTACAAGGCTTGTTAAAATGCAGATTGCTGGGCCCCACTGCTGGAGTTTTTCTGACGGTAGCACTGAGACAGGGCCTAGGAATCTGTTTCTGGCCAGGTCTCAGGAGATGCTGTTGGCCCCAGAGACCACACTTTGCAAACTGTCGCTCTAGATGCAGGGCCTGCCCCTCAGCCACTGCTGGAGGTGCCCTGAGCGCCAGCTTCACTCCTGGCAAGTCTCTGCTCTGCAAAGTATGGTGTCTGAGCCTTCTGGGCAGAGACTGTTCTGGTGTGGATCATTTTGTTTCTCCTCAGCAATTTTTACATATTGCTCTGTGAAAGCTCGTTGCCCGGGAATAAACAACCAATATTGTTTTGCACACTCTGTGTGTTTTTGACACTCAAGAGATGATGAAAATTTTCAAAGCTCCACAGAAATATTCATTCAATTCCTCCTCTCCCCTCCCTTCAACCAAGCGAGACCAGGGTTCTGATTCCAGAACAAATGAAGCTCTTTTGGGTTTACTGCTATTAGCTGCAAATGTGCCAGGGAGAACAATCAAGAGTCTTATTTTAGAGAAACTGATCTTCGCCTGTCTCTCTCTCTTTTCCCACTTGATAAAGATATTGGCTCTTCAGGACCCCCAGCTCAGCTTCCGAAAGCCACAGTGACATCAGTAGAGCACTGAAGAGAGAAGCAGGGCCCCTCCCCCACTCACTGTCGGCTTTCCTTGGAGAGCAGAAACTGTCATTAAATGACAGCAAGTTGAAAATTGTCAGCGAGAGAGGCGATTTGCATGCGACATTGAAACCCCCATGCCATCATCATTTCCGAGTTGTGACTGCCTGTCTGCAGGGACATCTTGGATGGTTCCCAGATCGCTGCAGCCTCCAAAATTGGACCTGGTTTCATGAGCTGACGTCTGGATCTGCTGCCTCCTGGGAAGGTGGGGGTGGAGGAGGGAGCTGATTTTAAAGAGCTCCTTAAATTAAAACCCAAAGTATCTCTCGTCTGCAGAGTGAGAACTGCGTCAGCATCAGCCAGGCACAGCCTGTAAATGATGCTGAGAGATGGCCTCCAGGATGGCCTGTGGTTTAACCCTTTCTGCACTGGCGGGCAGGTGGCAAACCCCCAGCAGTGCAGTAGGCAGCTCAGAGCACATTTTGAATCAGAGCTTCTGATTATGAGAATCATTTGAGGAGCTTTTAAAAAATTACCCATGCCTGGGCTCCTTCTCAAAGTGATTAAATAGGATTTTTTTTTTTTTTACAGTTTTTTTGGCTGGGCCTGGGTTAGAACCCACCACCTCCAGCATTTGGGGCCAGCACCCTACTCCTTGAGCCACAGGCGCCACCCTTAAATAGGATTCTTGATATTAAGGCCTGAGCATCGGTGATTTTTACCTCACCTGCACTGCAGGTAACTCAAATGTGCAGCCAGTGTTGAATATGATTTGGGGGTGGCGGGGACAGACTCTCACTTTGTTGCCCTGGGTAGAATGCTTTGGCATCATCAAAGCTCACAGCATACTCAATTACTTGGGCTCAAGAGATCCACTTGATTCCGCCTCCTAAGTAGCTGGAATTATAGGAACCCACCAAGATGCCCTGCTAGTTTTTTTCTATTTTTAGTAGGGATGGTGTCTTGCTCAGTCTGGTCTCAAACTCCTGAGCTCAAGGAAACCACCTGCCTCAGCACGGAAGTGCTAGGATTACAGGCGTGAGCCACCATGCCCACCTGACTATGATGATTTAAAGCCTGCCTGCCACTTCCTTGCTGGGAGATACTGTGAGGCTATTTATCTTCAGTTTCCCCATCAATTGAATGTGGTAGATGTTCTTTGCATCCCATAAGGGTGGCAAGTAGCAGGGCAGTCAGTGTGCATTAGAACATAGCCCAGTAGAAGATCCATGGTAAGTGCTCAGTAAATGGTTATGTTCTAATTGTGCTCGAGTTAGCAATTGAGGAAAGACCTTGAGTCTAGAAATAAAATGAGAAGTGAAATTAAAAATCTAAGGACCAGAAATAGCCAACCTTGGGTTAGGAGAAAATGTTCATAATACACATGTCTGATGAAGGACTTGACCCCAGAACATAAAAAGAATCCCCACAAATCAGTGATAAATGAACAACCCAACAGCATAGGCTCAAAAGACTTAGACGTCTCACAAAAGAAGATGTGAGATTGGCAATGAGTGTATGAAAAATGTCCCACAGCATTAATCATAAGGGAAATTAAAATTGAAATCAAAATGTTAGATCACTACACGCCCATTGTAACAGCTGGAATTCAAAAGACTGACAACACCACGTGTTAGTGACAATGTGGAGCAACTGGAACACTCACACATTGTGGATAGAAGTGTAACATGGCACCATCACTTTGTGAATTGGTTTGGTAGTTTCTCATAAAGTTAAGCATATCTGAGGTCTTCAAAAAGTTGATGGAAAATGTATATTATGAAACAACTGTGCATATATATATTTTTTGTTGTTGTTGTTTGTTTGTTTGTTTTGAGACAGAGTCTCACTTTGTTGCCCTCAGTAGATTGCCATGGTGTCACAGCTCACAGCAACCTCAAACTCTTGGGCTCAAGCGATCCTCTTGCCTCAGCCTCCCAAGCAGCTGGAACTACAAGCGCCCACCACAATGCCTGCTATTTTTTTCTTTCTTTGTTTTTTACAGATGAGATCTCACTTTTGCTCAGGCTGGTCCTAAACTCATGAGCTCAAGCAATCCACTTGCCTCAGCCTCCCAGAGTGCTGGGATTATAGGCATGAACCACCACACCCAGCCCAATGAAAGTTTTAAAGAAATGGAATCAAGATTCTGAAAATTTCTTCAAAAGCAACTGTAACAGGAGATGAAACATGGCTTTACCAGTACAATCCTGAAGACCAAGTACAACCAAAGCAATGGCTACCAAGAGGTGGAAGTGGCCTAGTCAAAGCAGACCAATCAAGGCAATGATTTTGGGGGAAGCTTGAGGGAGGCATTTTGCTTGACTTTTTGGAGGGCCAAAGAATGGTAAGATCTATTTATTATGAGCGATTTGCAGAATGTTACCCAAAGCTTCAGCAGATGAAGACCTGGGATAGCTTCACTACAGAGTCCTTCTTCATTATAACAACACTCCTGCTCTTCCCTCTCATCAAACAAGGGCAATTTTGTGAGAGCTCATTAGGCATTAACCTTACAGTCCTGATTTGGCTCTTTCTGGCTTCTTTCTATTTCCTTTTTTGTTTGTTGTTTATTAAATCATAGCAGTGTACATTAATACTATCATGGGGTACAGTGTACTATTTCTGTATACAATTTGAAATACTTTCATCCAACTGGTTAACGTAGCCTTTATGCCTTTTTCTTAGTTATTGTGTTAAAACATTTATATTCTACATTTAGAGAGATTCACATGTACCCTTATAGGTTCTTTCTATTTCCTAATCTCAAAAATTCTTTAAAGGGCACCCACTTTTCTTCAACTAACACTGTAAAAAGATTACGTTGTCCCTGGACCCTCGGTTCTTTAGGAATGGACTACATGGCTATTATCATCATTTACCAAAGTATCTGGAACTTGATGGAGCTTACGTTTGGAAGCAGAGTTTATATTTTTTATTTTTATCTTTTAATTCCATTTTTTTTTTTTGAGACGGAGCCTCAAGCTATCCCCCTGGGTAGAGTGCCATGGCATCATGCTCACAGCAACCTCCAACTCCCGGGCTCAAGCAGCTGGGACTACAGGCGCCCGCCACAATGCCTGGCCATTTTTTTTTGGTTTCAGCCATCATTGTTGTTTGGTGGGCCCAGGCTGGGGATTCGAACCTGCCACCTTAGGTGTATGTGGCTGGCGCCTTAGCCGCTTGAGCCATAGGCGCCGAGCCTTTAATTCCATTTGTAATGAACTTTTTGAAGTCACCTTGTTCTTAAAATACAATTCCAATCCAAATTCAGGAGAAATAAAAACATATGTCTAGGGTGGCGCCAGTGGTTCAAAGGAGTAGAGAGCCAGCCCCATATGCTGGAGGTGGCAGGTTCAAACCCAGCCCCAGCCAAAAACAAAAGTCTACAAAAAGACTTGTATTTGAGTGTTTATAGTTGTTTTATTTATTACAGCTAGAACCTAGAAATGACCCAAATGTTCATCAGTTGATGAAAGAATCAACAAATTGTTGATTCTTTAATGCTGCTACTCAGCATTAAAAATGAATGAACTACTGATACCAGAACATCAATGAACCTCAAAAACATTGTGAGAAAGAAAACAGATACTGAATTTTATTCTGTATGATTCTATTTATGTGAAATAAAGAAAACAACAGCAACAATCTTATCTATGGTGATAGAAAACAGATCTGCAGCTGTCTGAATGGATGGGCGTGAGGCATGGAAACTTTCTTCTGGATGGTAATAGATATACAAGATGCAAATGTGTCCAAATCAAACAACCTGTCCAATGAAGCCTCTGCACTTTGTCGCATGTAAATGATACACCAATAATAAAGAATGTTGGGGGAGGCTCGGCACCTGTGGCTCAACCAGCTAAGGCGCCAGCCACATACACCTAAGGTGGCGGGTTCGAATCCCCAG
>NW_003852459.1:8004156-8005318 GCF_000181295.1 Otolemur garnettii
AAAAAAAAAAAGAATGTTGGGGGAAACAAATAAAATCTCTCAACAGACTCTCAGTGGTTAGGCGCAGAGAATGGATTTGGGGAAATGGATGAATGCTTGGCTTCCAGCTTCCCCAGCAGCTGCTTTTGCCTGGATCAGTGGAAGTGTCTGTGCCTGAAAGGAGGTGTAAAGTATATTTATATACTTTATATAAATGTAAAGTATATTTATAAAACTTTATATAGTAAATGTTAATCAAGGATATATGCCTTTCCCAGAGGAGTATACCTCTTCTCACATAGTCCTCTTTCCAGGTTGAGAAGGTTTCTATTCTCCAAGGTTTGTGCAAATAAAATCTTTTGACAGAGTAGTACCAATCCATATAGATTTTCAACTTACATATTTATCAGACTAATCTCAAAATGTGATGTTGTGATGTCTCGTCTTAACTTACCTAGTACTCAGGATCATCAAGAGGTTCCAACTGGCTAAAGATTGAGTAAGTTGAGCACCACTGAGGATGATGACCACAGGGGACTGAAGCACATCAAATATGCATGTGTGAGAGTCACATAACATTAAAACAGCAAAGACAACAAAAACAAATCTAATTGCTCACCATTGGAGCAGGCTGAGGAATGAATCCATTACTTTGAAAACTGGTAAATAGAAGGAAAAATTAAACATTTATCCTATCTTCTTTTTACTAACTATACCAGAAGATAAAACAATACCAGACATGAAGTTTACTTTTATAGAACTATTCCAGCTATTACAAAGAAAGAATAATAACATTATTATTCTTAATAATAACAATATTATAAAGAAAGAATAATGAATTTTAAATATCACCATTTTGAATCTAGATATTGAGCATAATAAGCTATTTGCCCTACAAAAAGAAAGACATTCAGACACTATGTGCCTCTTGATGGAAGCACACACCATTATCTATCAAGTGTTCTCGCCAAAAATATCTAGACTGAATCTGATGGAGCTTATAGATCTAAATACCAACTCAGAGGGTTGAGGAACCTGCTAAATGATGCCCATGGGACACAATCAGCAAAATCCAGACTTGACAAACTGTAGGACAAACAATCTGGGTTTTTTCCCCCCAACAAATGAATTGTAGGGAAAAAATCCACCATGGATGGGAAACCCATATATATATATATATATA
>NW_003852459.1:8006397-8008506 GCF_000181295.1 Otolemur garnettii
GAACCCGCCACCTTAGGTGTATGTGGCTGGCGCCTTAGCCACTTGAGCCACAGGTGCTGAGCTGAGACCCTGTCCCTTAAAAAAAGAAGAAGAAGAGAGACCAGAGATCTGTCTATCTCCGTGCATGTATAGATGAAAAGCCATCTGAAGACATAAAAAGCCATCTACAAGCCAGGAGGAGCAGCCTTAGCAGGAACTAAATTTGTTAGCATTTTGATCATGGACTTCTAGCCTCCAAAACCATGAGAAAATAAATTTCTTTTGGTTAAGTTACTCGTTACTGTGGTATTTTGTTACAGCAGCCTCAGCATACTATATAGATTTTAAAATTTTTGTTTTGTTTTCCTTTAAAGAAAATGTCTGAGGTCAGAGTTTTTTCATAGGTAACTAAACTTGGGCCTCCTGTGTTTACTTGCTCTGGCATCAAAATTTGGAGTGGAATTTTTTTAGCCTTACTGAGGTATAATAAACAAAGAATAAACTACATATATTTAAAGTGTACAATTTGATACATTTTGACATATGTGTACCCATGAAAACATCATTATTGCTAGGCTGACTTCAAAAAAATCAAAGTGCAGCAGTTGCCCCTTTAAACACACGTACACACACACACATAAAGCACACACACTCTGATACTATATTCATAGCAGGAAAGGCTAAGCTGGTCGGGGATTACATTCAGGGAAATAGGGCATGCAGTACTAGGGTTTGGTAGGTTGCTGTTTCATTATAATAAAGTGTTCGATTTTGTAATAGTTTCAGATTTACAGAAACGTTGTGAAGATGGTACAGAGAGTCCCCTTTACTGTATACTCACAGCAGTCTCTCCGTGTTGTCAGGCACATCTCCACCAGCAGGGCCATCTCAGGGAGGGTGTGGGAAAGAACCTGAAATAGGGTACAGGTTTTAGTTGGGTAATTTGGGGAATGGGTAATTTTGAAGGACGTGGGGCTTCACTATGGCTTGGATGCTGTCAGGAATGGGGCGATTCTGTGGTTGGGAATCTCAATAAATCTTATCTGTAGGGAAGGCAGGTTGGAGTGACGCGAAGATATAATGATAATAGCAGAAAAGCAGCAGTCAGTCATTTCAGCTGCGAGAGAGGGGGTGGGGAGGAGAGAAGGATGACCTTGCATTTGTCCCTCTGTATCATGGTATCAGGGTGTGACTGTGTCTGACGTTGGTGTCCTGAAAGGTCACTTATGGTCAGCAGGAGAACAACATAGCCCGGCTGTGCGCACCAGACCAGGCGATGGGTGTCAGGAGCTGCTTTCTCCTTTCTCAGTCACGCTTCTTTCTCAGGCAACTCTTTCTCTTCTGAGGGGTTTGTAGGGATTATCTCCATTAGTCCTTAAACCCCCTTTAAGGCAGGCATTTGTCTTAGGTTAGGCTTCCTGGAAAGCAAAGACTGAGAGAAGCACAGGAAGTGATGCAGGGGGGGCAGGGAAGGTCACCCTTCAGCCTCTGTGAGCACTCAGGGGCCCGCAGCGTCTGTGGTAAAGAAGTGAGCTCACAACTTCCTTCTCCCAGTCAGGTCCCAGGGCACCACTTGCTGATGGCCCAGAGATTGGTTCACAGTATCTCCCTCACTGGTTATCTGTGGCACCAGCTCTCATGGTTCACGTGGCCTTAGTCAATGGCTTTTATCCAGCTGGTCTTTGTTCACCTTTCTATTTAGGGTCCCAAATGCCTAGAGACCACAGATCATCTCCATGCATCTGTCGTCAGAGTCACCGGGAAAGAGTCTTACTGAATGACTCTGCAGCTGAGTCAAATTTCCCGGATTGGGCAGGTACTGGGTGCTAGAATCAGGCCTGTAATCCTAGTACCCTGGGGGCTGAGGTGGGTGAATTGCCTGAGCTCAGGACTGGAGACCAGCTGGAGGAAGAGTGGGACCATGAGAACTGGTCTTTATTAAACATAGAAAAACGTGGCTCAGTGCCTGTGGCTCAAGTGGCTAAGGCGCCAGCCACATACACCTAAGGTGGCGGGTTCGAATCCCTAGCCCGGCCCGCCAAACAACAATGATGGCTGCAACCAAAAAAATGGCTGGGCATTGTGGCGGGCGCCTGTAATCCCAGCTACTTGGGAGGCTGAGGCAGGAGA
>NW_003852459.1:8009827-8023871 GCF_000181295.1 Otolemur garnettii
TGGGGATTCGAACCCACCACCTTAGGTGTATGTGGCTGGCGCCTTAGCCGGTTGAGCTATAGGCACCGAGCCTCAGTCATAATTTCTTCCAATACTCTCAGTTCCCTTTTCTTTTTCTGTTCTCCTGGGACTTCCACAGTACTATGGAAGTTTGTACTTCACAGTACAAGTTGGTCCACTTGTTAGTGTCCCATAGGTCTCTTAGGCTCTGTTCATTATTTCTTCACTTTTTTTCTTCCTGTCCCTCAGATTTGATAATTTTTATTGACCTATCTTGCTCAATTTGCCCAACATAGCTTTGAATCCCTCTAGTAAATTTTTCATTTCAGTTATTACAATTTTTAGCTCCATACTTTTTTTTTTAAATTTTTTTTGAGACAGACTCTGTCACCCTGGGTAGAGTGCCCCATGGCTTCATACATCACAGCAACCTCAAACTCTCAGGCTCAAACAATCTTCTTGCCTCAACCTCCTGAGTAGCTGAGACTATGCACACCACAACACCTAGCTATATTTAGTAGAAAATAGGGTCTAGCTCTTACTCAGGCTGGCCCTGAACTCCTGAGCACAAGCAATCCACCCACCTCAGTCCCCTAGAGCACTAGGATTACAGGTGTAAGCCACTGTGCTCAGGCTTCCTTTAGTTATGTGAGAATCTTTTTTTAATTTTTTTTTTGGAAAGAGTTTCACCTTGTCATTCTGGGTGGAGTGCCATGGCATCATAGCTCACAGCAACCTCAAACTCTTGAGCTCAAGAGTTCCTCTTTCCTCAGCCTCCCCAGTAACTGGGACTATAGACGCCTGCCAAAAAGCCTGGCTTTTCTTCTTCTTCTTCTTTTTGTTTTTTAGTAGAGACAGGGTATTGCTCTTGCTCAGGCTAGTTTCAAACTCGAGCTCAAGCAATTCACCCACCTCAGCCTCCCAGAGTGCTAGGATTATAGGCGTGAGCAACCATGCCAGCCTATTTAAGTATCTTTAAGATAGTTGTTTTAACGTCTTTGTCAAGGCTGGGTGCAGTGGCTTACACCTGTGACCCTAGCACTTTGGGAGCCTGAGACAGGAAGATCACTTAATCACACCACTGCTTCCCAGCCTGGGCAATAAGTGAGACCCTCTAAAATAAGCATTTGTCAAGTAGAGCCCCCATCAGTTATTTTTTCAGGGACATTTTCCATTGTATTATTTTTTTCTTTTGAAAGGGCTATCCTAGCCTTTGTCTTTTTATGCCTTATGATATTTTTGTTGAAAACTAGACAGTTGGATTTTATAATGTGGTAACTCTGGAAATCTACTGTTCTTCCTTCTTAGAGTTTGCTGGATTTTGTTTTGTTTATTAATTAATTAATTTATGTTTATTGGTGCAGTCTGTCCCTGTGCCAAACATCAGCCTAAAGTGTACGTATAAAGTCTCTTTGGGTGTTCTCTGAGCCTGTACTTTCCCCTGGCACAGTGACTTTCTAATTTCTCCCATGTATGTGATTTCTCCTGAATCTCTTAATCTTCAATGTCTGGCTTCTGAAAGGGAAAAGAGAAACCTGGAAAAGTGCATGGAGGCACTTGCCCTTTAAATCCCCTGTGAGTTACTTTATTCAGAGGGAAAACAGCTTTCTATGAAGGGGAAGGTGCAAAACAATGGCCTGGGCTGCTCTCCGTGATGAGATACAACAATCAGTGGTTGTAGCACAAAGCTCTAAGAGTTGAAGAACAGTGTCCTCTTTGCCCACCTTGTGTTCTACTAGCAGTGCGCAAGCTGCTCCAGGAACATGTGCATGGCTGTTTGACAGGGGCTGAAATTGACCCAAATTAACCTCAATTTACCTTCCAAGCCGGAAGCTGTAATAGACTCCAGAGTTCCAAAATAGTTACATTAGACACATTCTGTTCTTGTAATTGTCTAGATGGGAAGACTGATTCCTGGCGCTTCCTACTCTACCATCTTCCCAGAATCCTTCCTGGGCTAGCTTCTGAGGCCAGTCTTTGACGTTTGTTCAGATCTCTAGTGGGTTCTTCTTTGCCTTTCCTTCCCTAGTTCTCTCTCCCGAACTGTTTTTGCCTATTGCTCTTAATTAAAAAGAGCTTTTGTTTTCTAGCGATCTCTTAGATTTGAACTACCCTACATTGTGTTTCAAATAAAGTCAATTCCTTTGGCCAGAACTTTGGACATCTCATTTTTACGGACCGCCTCTCCCCCTGGGCAAAATCTCTGAGCCAAGGCTCTGAGCTATGGGCAGGTGGTATGAGATCCTCTAGTCTTCTTGCCTGCCTCTGATCTACAAGGGAGCAAATGAATGAGAGTGATCTAGGCTCTGGTGTTCTTGGTTTTCCATGCCTGGGATAGGCCTCCCATCCTATGTTGCCTTGAGGTTTTTTGTTATTGTTGAGACAGAGTCTCACTCAGTGCCCTGAGCAGAGTACAGTGGAGTTAACATAGCGCACTGCAACCTCGGACTCCTGGGCTGCAAGCATCCTGTTGCCTCACCCTCCCAAGTTGCGGGGTCTACAAGCACATGCCAGGATGTCTGGCTGGGTTTCTTATTTTTTGTGGAGACAGGGTCTCACTCTTGCTCAGACCAGTCTCTGAACTCCTGAGCTCAAACAATCCTCCCGCCTCAGCCTTCCACAGTGTTAGGATTACAGGCAGGAGCCACCTCACCTGGTGGCCCTCCATCCTCTGGATTGGGCTTAGGTGGAAGAAAAGAGCTCACCAGGGATTTAGCCTCTTCAACTTGGAGTTGGAGGGGATGAGACATGCTGGTGGCCTGTCTATTCAAGTGAGATATAATAAATGTTTTCTGAGAAAAGAAAGGAGAGGGAATCCTGCCTTCTTGACCTATTTGGAGTGAAGTTTCTATTACCGCATGAAGAGGGTCCAGCTGCCTGTCACTGTCAGCCAATATGCAGAGGTGGGGATAGGTCCACCAAACTTACTTGTCAGAAGGCCATTTATTCTGGAGAACAGTGAAAGTAGCCTCCCCAAGATTGTTCTGTGCTTCCATTTCTAAAACCGCAGTTTTATACTTAAAAGTTCAAAGCAAAAACCATGATAACCCTTATCTTAAACAATAATAATTGGTATAACCCATGACCCAAGACAACATTTCTAATTCAAAAGTTAATCTTCTAAATCAATGGCCCTAAACTACTTGAGATGTACACTTTTAGATTACAGTTGAATTTACAAAACACCAAGAATGGAGACCTGGGGTGAAGGTCACTTGGGACCTCAACCGGCCAGACCAGCTGTGTCCTCTCAGCTCTAGCCTGACTGACTCCAACTTACTCCCACTACACGTGCTCTCACCTCCATGGAGCTGAAATAGGGTTGAGAGGAGGAGAGGGTGGGTAAAGGCACAAATCCCACAGATGCTTGAGACTTCTTGAGTAAACGTTTCTTTATTTGTTCTATGTCCTTAGGACAATTTTCAGAGATTTTAATGGGTTTTTTAAAATAGTTTTTACTAGCTTTGCTTGTTTTGCTGGAGAATAGATCTGCAGAGCTCCTTATGTTCCTTATCCCACCAGACGGGAGGTGGTGCTCCCATCCAGTTAGGTAGTTAGGTAGTTAGGAATCTGGCTCTCGGCTCGGCACCTGCGGCTCAAGCGGCTAAGGCACCAGCCACATACACCTAAGGTGGCAGGTTCGAATCCCCAGCCTGGACCCGCCAAACAACAATGATGGCTGCAACCAAAAAATGGCCAGGCGTTGTGGCGGGCGCCTGTAGTCCCAGCTACTTGGGAGGCTGAGACAGGAGACTCGCTTGAGCCCAGGAGTTGGAGGTTGCTGTGAGCGTGATGCCATGGCACTCTACCCAGGGGGATAGCTTGAGTCTCCGTCTCAAAAAAAAAAAAGGGAATCTGGCTCTCCTGGGAAGGCCTCCATCTTGGTGCTTCCTATCTTAATTTTGTCCCAAGTGATTGCTCACACTTGTAGAGGAGACACCGCCCTACTGATCTACTAATCAGAACTTAGCAAGCCAACTGCACAAGGATGCTGAAGACTCTCTAGCCAAGCAGCAGACATAATAGGGTCTTAAAGGTGACCTAGAACAGTTTTAAGACTAAAGATCTTGGGGGGTACATATACCCCACTATCGGTTCTCAGAGAGGCGCATGGGATGTCCACATGCACAGCAAGACTCTGGTTCCAAAGTGAGACTCTGGTTCGTACTTCTGAACCATGAAGTAGGCCTAACCCAGGTGGTATTAGAGGGAATCGCCAGCCATAACCTTTGCCTCTTTGCCTTTTCTTTGCCATCCCATTTGCTGTCTATGGCAAATGTACCTTGCTCTGTAGGCCTATACCTTGCTTTTACTCTGTAATCCTGTCTTTCTCTTTCTCAGTGACCTTTGTTTCACATTTGCCCCTTTGGGTGTCTGGTCGACCAAGAGCACCCTAAGAACCAAGGACCCAGGCAGCTGCCTGAAACCTTGACATTGTAGGAGATAGGCAGCTGCCTTGAAACCAAGTTGTGTATAAAATCCAAAAGCTGTGCTTTCCCCGGGCTGCAATCACTAGGGCAGGGCCTGGCTTACTATAGAAGCCATTAATAGTTAACAAACCTTGCTCTTTCTGCTGAAACTTTACTCACTCTTTTCAATTATTTTGGTGACTACCTCAAGCCACCACTCACCACTCTAATGCACTGTATGTGCCACTGATGGTTTTCTTTTTTTTTATTTTATTGAATGGTAACTATGTACATTAATGCACTTCTGGGGTACAGTGTGGGGTTTTCACACAGAATCCGAAACACTTCCATCAAACTGGTTAACATAGCCTTCGTGTCATTTTCTTAGTTACTGTTTTAAAACGTTCACATTCTACTCTTAGAAAGATTCACTTGTACCCTTGTAAGATAAACCTCAGAAGTGATCCCTTCAATCCCCCTCTCTCCACCCATTCTCCTCTCCTCTCTCCCTCCCCCCACCACTGATGGTTTTCTATAGGACATTTTGATTGTATCATTACTTTGTTTATATACTTTTGGAATTCCTGTGCCAGAGTGAACCAGTTGAGATTTGACATCCATTTTCTCCTTACTCCTCAAGGGAAAATGTTATTTATAACCTCAGTGTTATTTGGGATAGCCAGGCACCAGCTAAGGGATTACACAGCAGCTAGGCTTGGTTGTGTAGTTCTGTAAGTCAGTTCTGGTCAATGAGTTATAAGCAGAAATGTTGTCTTGGAGGCAGAAGTTTAAAGGGAGCTGATTAAGCAGTCTGTGATCCTTTGCCTCCCTCCTTGCCTAGAATGTGGCCTTGACAGCTGGTGTGCTAACAGTCATCTTAGACAATGAGGCAACATTGAGGATGGAAGTTGCTCACTGAGGATAGCAGGGTAGAAACCTAGAAAACCTTTTTTTGTATTGATTACCAGGTCCCTTATGATTGCTTAAAGCTGCCATATCAGTCTTGGATTGCCTTCTTGTAAAAAATATAAATCCTTGGGTGTTTAAACCACTATTTTTTTTTCCAAATGTCACCTCCCCTACGAAGTTCTGCCTCATTCCTTGACAGCTAGAAATGGTTTCTTTTCCTTTTGAATTCTCGTGACACTTGCCTTTAACTCCCCATAGTACTGATTCATAGCATAACATTCTCCCTTGTATTAATGCTATTTGGGTTTATGCTGTAAAGGAACCAGATGGCTAACCTAATAAAATCTAGTCCAGATCCTCCAAGGCTGGCTGTGGGGGAGGAATCATCAAGTAGGGAGTGCTGGCTGCATCTCAAAGCCTGGGCTCCTACTCTAAGATTCACGTTCTTTCTGGGAACTCTCCTGCTAAAGGCTCTTACCCTAGGCTGGCCCCAGGGCCCTCTGCATTTGGATACACAGCTCTTCACTTAATTCTATGTGGCACAGTTGAGAACAAGCTACATGGTTATTGAAAGCTCAGGGGTAAAACAGCATTGTGTAACCTATTAACCAGTCATCTTTAGTGTGGAGTCTCTGCTGCATCCTTCCCTACCTCCAGATAGCCGATATCTTTAGTTCCTTGCCATCCTTAGATTCAGCGGCAAAACTGTCTAGAGGCAGCCACCACGTCATTCTACAGCCTTTGAAATATGAAGGTAGTGGATATCTGTATCTGGCATGCCCAAGCTGACACATGAGTCCTAATTATTTTTGAAACCTTGAAATTAAGAAGATAAAAATCTCTGGTCATTTAAAATTTGCTTGTAGGGCGGTGCCTGTGGCTCAGTGGGTAGGGCGCCAGCCCCATATACTGAGGGTTCAAACCCGGCCCCATTTGTAACTAAAATTACAACAAAAAAATGGCCAGGCGTTGTGGTGGGCTCCTGTAGTCCCAGCTACTCGGGAGGCTGAGGCAGAAGAATCGCCTAAGCCCAGGAGTTGGAGGTTGCTGTGAGCTGTGTGATGCCATGGCACTCTACTGAGGGCAATAAGGTGAGACTCTGTCTCTACAATAAATAAATAAATAAATAATAAAATGTGCTTGTAATTCTTTTGGTCCTGGATTTATGGAATTTTAGTTATACAAATGTAAAGCAAACCTCCTCTTCTAAATGAAGGTGTTTGAGACTAGTTCCAAAGAGCTAAGCTTTCTTAGAATTTAAGCTAGTCATGCTGTCTTTGCTGGATGCTGAGTTTTATCTCTGCAGACTTGGTATTCAGAGAAAATATTCTTCACTAAGGAGGGACAATAATGATGGAAGAACTAACACAGTGCTTGGACCTTGGGCTTGTGCAGAACCCCTTATACATGGATTAATCAAGGGATGGGGGTTAGGAAATAATGGAACTGTTTTCATGGAGGAATTTGTGACACTTAGAACCCTAGGCATAATTTTGGGGGCAGGTGACAAAGTGTGACTGAGATTAATAATAGCAAATACTTTTTTTTTTTTGAGACAGAGCCTCAAGCTGTTGCCCTGGATAGAGTGCCGTAGTGTTATAGCTCACAGCAATCTCCAATTCCTGGGCTTAAGTGATTCTCTTGCCTCAGCCTCCCAAGTAGCTGGGACTACAGGTGCCCACCACAATGCCTGGCTATTTTTTGGTTGTAGTTGTCATTGTTGTTTGGCAGGCTTGGGCTGGATTTGAGCAGCTCTGGTGTATGTGGCTGGCTCCTTAGCTGCTTGGGCTACAGACACTGAGCCAGGAGCAAATACTTTTTTTTTTTTTTTTTGAGACAGAGCCTCAAGCTTTCCCCTGGGTAGAGTGCCATGGCATTACAGCTCACAGCAACCTCCAACTTCTGGGCTCAAGCGAGTCTCTTGCCTCCGCCTCCCAAGTAGCTGGGACCACAGGCGCCCACCACAACGCCCGGCTATTTTTTGGTTGCAGCCATCATTGTTGTTTGGCGGGTCCGGGCTGGGGATTCGAACCCGCCACCTTGGGTGTACGTGGCTGGCGCCTTAGCCGGTTGAGCTATAGGCGCCGAGCCAGGAGCAAATACTTTTATAGGGCTTATTCTACTCTAACAATTTAGGTGTATTATCTCATTCATCCTCATATTCACTTTGAGATAGTACAATTATGGGAATACTGAGGCCCAGAGAGGTGAGGTGGTGTGCTCAGAGTCACCCTGCTATGAAGATGGAGCTGACATTAACCCCACGCTTTCAGCTCCAGAGAATGGGCCTTTGCTCTTCCTGCTGTCCAGGTAAGAAAAGAGTAAATCTCTCCACCTCTGGGGTGGGGACAGGGGACCCTGAGCATCTTGGTTTGTTCCAGCTGCTATAAAAACTATCCTAGACTGTGTAGCTTATAAGAAACAGAAATTTATTTCTCGCTGCTCTAGAGGCTGGGAATTTCAAGATCAAAGTGTTAGCAGATTTGGCATCTGGTGAGAGCTTGCATCCTCAAACACGGTGCCTTCACTCTGGGTCCTCCCACAGTGAAAGTGGAACAAACTTCTTTGTAAGGCAAACAAGTTCAGTGGGGACTTGGGAACAGCAGTCACTAGAACACTCAAATCCACTTTTATTATTCCACAACTTATATTAATAGCGCACGTCGTAAAACAACTAACAGAAATGAGAGGCATAACTATAGAAAAAGTAGAAGGGACACAGGCAGTCCCCAAGGCCCCACTGAGCTTGTTTGCCTTGCAAAGAAGGTTGTTGGCCACTTTTTACAAACATCCTACTCACTTACAACTTGCAGCTACAAATGGAGGCTGTTATAGTAAATCCCTAAGTTACAAACATCCAACTGACATACGACTCACACTTATAAATGGAGTATATTAGATATAATAGGTAAATGTACCTATTCTAACTTACGTACAAATTCAACTTAAGAATAAACCTACAGAACCTATCCCGCTCATAACTAAGGAACTGCCTACAATTCTGTTCATGAGGGCTCCACTTCCATGACCTAATAACCTCCTAAAGGCCCCACTCTTAATATCATCTCCAAGGTGATTAGATTTCAAATATGAATTTGGGGAGGATCGTAAACATTCAGATCATAGTACTAAGGATTGACAGCTCTTCTCGGTGGTCTTCTGACTCCCTTACGAAGTGGAGTGCTCCCAGTAGACAGAAAGACAAGTGAGTTTTGTCTGTCATTTTTCATCTGGTCACCTCATTGAACCTCATGTGAGTTCTGACAGCTTTTTATCTAACCCTTATAATTTAAGGTGATGGTAGAAGTAATTATCTTTCCTGCAGTTATTATAGTTTCCCTTCCACTTTTTCTATCGCTATGCCTCTGATTTCTGTTAGTTGCTTTACCACATGCGCTATTAATATAACTTGTGGAATAATAAAAGTGGATTTGAGTGTTCTAGTGGCTATTGGAAGGACCAATATAAGATCAGAGGATACAGGGGCAGAGTGGGCTGTGAAGAAGTGATTGCAGTAACTTAGATATGATGTCATAATGGCTTAGTCTGGAGTGAATTAGGACATAAGAAGGAAGGGTATATGGGAAAGATGTTTTGATAATTTACTGTGCTTGTGATATGCAGTTGGGCAATAGAATAGATCCTACCTGAAACCTAGGGCTCTACCTAATGAGGACAATTTGTTGCTGTGAGCTGTGACACTGCGGCACTCTATCCAGGGTGACAGCTTGAGACTCTGTCTTTAAAAATAAATAATAAAAATAAATAAATAAACAAATTTCTGTTTCTTATAAATTACCCAATCTGTGGTGTTCCATTACAGCAGCACAAATGAATCAAGACAGTGGTACAACCAGGCATGCTGACTCACGCCTGTAATCCTACCATTCTGGGAGGCCCAGGCAGGTGGACTGCTTGAGCTCAAGAATTTTTGAGAGCAGCCTGAGCAAGAGTGAGACCCTGCCTCTACTGAAAATAGAAAAACCAGCTGGGCATTGTGGCAGGCGTCTATAGTCCCAGCCACTCGGGAGGCTGAGGCAGGAGGATTGCTTGAGCCCATGAGTTTGTGATTGCTGCGAGCTACATCATCAGGGTATTCTACCCAGGATGAAAAAGTGAGACTCTGTCTTAAAAAAGAAAAAAAAGAAAAAAAGGACAGTGGTGCAGTTTGTGCCCCGAGTTTCCCCATGGAGCTGGCACCCTTGCTGAGCTCCTTCCCTACCTGTCCATCACTCCGGCTTCCTCATGCCTCAGGAAACCCCACAGGAATCCCCCGATTCTCAGGCTCTCTTCTGGGGAGCCCAGCCTAAGACATGCTGCCTGTCCAACTCACATGCCTCTGTCCCCCCTGCAAAGCTTCTCCATCTTCCTTTTCCTAGAGGTTGTCAGACAGGTGAGTATAAGCAGTGCTCAGAGAGGAGGCACTTGGGGCCTGGAGGCTCCTGCATGCTGCCAGGTCTGGAGGGATTTCTGCACAGTGGGCGTTTGTGGAAGCTGCTCTATGAGTGTGGAAACCAGCAAATGACCTTCCCCAGGGATTTGCTCCTTGGTGAGCTGGCTCTCCTGACAGAAGAGAGGAAAAACTCACTCCTTAGCCTCCTCTCCCAACTCTGATGCCTGAAAAGAAAGCAGGAAGGGCCTTTGGGTCACAGGGGAGCTTACAAAAACAGGGCTCCACCGTCTCAAGTCCCACTGCCACTGGACCTTTGAAGTCCAGCCCTCCAGAGGCGCCCAGGAGAAGTTGGAACCATCTCCTACAATGTTAAGGCCCACCTCCCCTTGCAGAGTGCTGATGGTGGGCACGTATGCTCCCTCAGGAAGACCCCAACTCTGTCCTGCAGGGACATGGCTTTACCCTGTGACTGCCACAGGTCTACTCCCTGTGACGTCCACAGGTGCACGTCCAATTTCCCCATCTTTATTCTTCCACTGGATGGTAAACTCCAAGAAGGCAGGAACCTTGGGTCGCTTATCTTAGTAGCTCCTTTGGCAGCAAGAATATAAATTGGGCTTTTTTTTTTTTTTTTGAGTGAGAGGAGTCTTTAGAGAAATGTGACATGATTTCCTAGGACAGAGTCTTGTGGTCAATCTTATTAAATAAGTGAATATTTTTCAAGCATATTTTTCAAATAAGATCTTGCAATAACTTTAGCCAAAATATATTTTTGGTGCCATCTCATTGTGCTCACACATGGTAGAGAGGAGAATTCTTCCTCTTCCTTTTTTTTTTTTTTTGAGACTAAGCCTCAAGCTGTTGCCCTAGGTAGAGTGCAATGGCATCACAGCTCACAGCAACTTTCAACTCCTTGATTTAATTAAAAAAAACAAAACAAAAAAACTTCCAACTCCTGGGCTCAAGTGATTCTCCTGCCTCCATCTCCCAAGTAGCTGGGACTACAGGTGCCCACCACAATGCCCAGCTATTTTTTGGTTGCAGCTGTCATTGTCGTTTGGCGGACCTGGGGTTGGATTCAAACCTGCCAGCTCAGGTGTATGTGGATGGCACCTTAGCTGCTTGAGCCACAGGCGCTGACCCTGTCTTCCTCTTCTTACAATGCCACAGTCCTATTAGATCAGGGTCCCCTTATGAACTCTTTTCACTTTAATTACCTCCCAAATGGCTCGGTGCCTGTGGCTCAAGCGGCTAAAGCGCCAGCCGTATACACCTGATCTGGTGGGTTCACATCCAGCCGGGGCCCGCCAAACAATAATGACGGCTGCAACCAAAAAATAGCCGGGCATTGTGGCAGGTGCCTGTGGTCCCAGCTACTTGGGAGGCTGAGGCAGGAGACTCGCTTGAGCCCAGGAGTTGGAGGTTGCTATGAGCTGTGATGCCACTCTACCCAGGGTGGTAGCTTGAGGCTCTGCTCAAAAAAAAAACATTACCTCCCAAAGACCGTATCTCCAGATATAGTGACATAAGGGTTAGGGCTTTGACATATGAATTTGGGGGGGGACCCATTAAGTCCAGAGCAATACCCTTTGCCCTGATACCTTGTGGGTGGATTTGGCCAATGCCAGGAAACGTAAGGATAAGGGCAGGACGGACGATGCATGGGTACCCTGGTCTCCCGCATAGTTGGGCTCCCCCTCTTACACCTGCATCCGCCAAGAGAGCACCCCTGGGCTAGCCTCACAGAGGGATGCAAGACACATGGAGACAAGCTGAGACCCCCTGCAAACCAGCCATTCCCGACATGTGAGTGAGCCCCACCAGGGCTACCCGAGCCCGGGCCCGCAGAGGGGCCAGCCAACCCAGGCATGGTGGGAACTAAAAAACGCTTGTTGTCTTAGGTCGCCACATTTTGGAGTGATTTGTTACACAGAAATAGCTAGCTAATATCCTCCCTCCTTTCTCTTCTTTCTTCTTAGCTTTTTTTTTTTTTTTTTTAAATGTAGCTGTGTGTCCCCCTGCATTCCTTCTGTTAGAGTTTCAGGACTGAAGCACATTTGCAAAATTTATTTTCATTCCTTATCACCTGAACTCGAGTGCTACTCACCCTCCCTCTCTGGCCTTTAACCCTTCTTTATTTTTCTTCATAGCTCTTGTTACTGCTTGATATATTATGTCATGTGCTTAATTGTTTTTTTTTTTTGTTTGTTTGTTTGAGGCAGAGCCTCACTATGTCACCCTCGGTAGAGTGCAGTGGCATCATAGCTCACAGCAACCTCCAACTCTTGGGCTTAAGCGATTCTTTTGCCTCAGCCTCCCAAGTAGCTGGGACTACAAACTCCCACCACAATGCCTGGCTAGTTTGTTGTTGTTCTTATTGTTTCAATTGTCATTATTGTTTAGCAGGCCCAGGCTGGGTTCAAACCCGCCAGGGTCAGTGTATGTGGCTGGTGGTCTAACCACTTAGCTACAGGCGCCAAGCCCATGTGCTTAATTGTTTATCGCCTACCTCCTGCAATATGATGTAAGCCACATACGAGGGCGTGGACCTTGGCTGTCTTATCACTGTTGCATCCCCAGCACCTAGACCAGTGCTGGCATTTGTAAGCACATTATAGATATCTGTGGAATGAAAAAATAAACAAGTGAAGTTTTTAAAGTCCCTAAATGATGATCTCTATCCAATGTGTGTGTGTGTGTGTGTGTGTGTATACATGTTCTTAGATATATACATTACAGATAAACTGCATGTTTATGGAATGGATTACAAAGAGTAAACAGAACAGGATTTAAATTTTGAGGCTGGTGCCAGCATTTTGCCAAGGTGGCCAGATGAATGCCAGGAAAGTGGACAAAGGAACAGCACAAACTGTTAGTTTTCATTAATCAGAATTAAGAGGCTGAATGTTGCCACTCTGTGGGAGAGGGAAGTCCTTCAAACAGGGCTGGGAGTCATTTGCCAAGTGGGTTGAAGCTGTGGCCTTGCCCACGAATTTGTGCGTGTACCAGCAGAGTCTGGAAGCTTCACCAGTCAGGACGGGGTTGGGTTTTTAAGAACTATACCAAATTCATCTCTTTTCTGGGTCCGTTTAGATAGTGTCTTATCCAGTTAATTCCTTGGTAATTCAATTATTCTCTGTCCTCTCAAATGGTCATCTAAGGAAAATACAGTCTCACGCAGAGTCCTAAGCTAGCTGCAATGAATCACTGCTTCAAAGCCGCAGCTGTTGGCAGCAGGCTGACCTAGGGCTGTACCAGGGCTCTATGAGATCTGGATGTTACTGACTGTCATTAGGTAATTTGTGTCAGTGTGTGGGGAGTTGGCAGGGAGGAACAGAAAGTGGGGGCATTTGTCTCTGGTAGAATTGAATCTGCAGTAAGTGATATGGTAGAGGACACACAGTACCAAATGTTGCTTCGTTGGCATCTGTTATGAAGAATTCCCAGGGGGAATGGACGAGGTCTCTCTCACACCTCATGACTCTCCAAGTTTCACGCAGAGCAATGCCATGGTGGTGTTCCCACTGCTTCTCCTTTCCTGGGACCTGACACCTATCCTCCCTGTCTTAGTTCATTTGTGTTGCTATAATGGAGTAACTGAGGCTGAGTAATTTGTAAATAAAGAGGTTCAGTTGACTCACAGCTCTGCCGGCTGTACGAGAAGCATGGTGCCTCCGCTGAGGGCTTCAGGCTGCATGCACTCATGGGGGAAGGTGAAGGGACGCTGGCTTGTGCAGAGCCCACATACTGAGAGAGAAAGGAAGGTGGTGGGAGTATGTACAAGTGTACAAGGCTCCTTTCACCAACCAGCAGGAACCAGTAGAGTGAAAACTCACTCCACCCCACTCGAGAGGACATTAATCTAGTCATGACTAATGGCCCAAACGCCTCCTTGAAAGCACCACCTCCAATACTGGGGAACAAATTTCAACATGAGATTTGGGGGGGTCAGCGATAGCATTTCCCATCTCAGTTCAGTTGGTTAAGGGAGACAACTATGATTGTCAGACACAATGTTGCTCTTGATCAGAGTTGATCTGTCACTAGACCTGAGCTGAGCCCATCACAGTCCTACCGCAGAAACTCGAACTTAGAGAAAGAAAGAGAGAGCACATGCTTTCATAATTAATTCTCCAAATGGTTGAACACACAAACTCTTTTGAGAGGGCAGAACTGAATATTCTGTGATTCTGTGATATGGCTTGGAGAAAGGAAGGAGCACAGTATGCAGAGAGAAAAAGAAGAAAGCTTGAACCCCAAGAAGAACAAAAAAAAGACAGTGAGAGAAACCTTACAAAGTTCAGGTCATTTCTGAACTGACAGTCCAGTATTC
>NW_003852459.1:8024390-8025909 GCF_000181295.1 Otolemur garnettii
GGTTTGAACCCGGCCGGGCGAGCTAAACATCCACCACCACAACAACCAAATGAATTGCAAGTAACTCCTTCTCCACTATGCCATTTGGTTTAGCCAGCCTAAGCAGATTTCTGTTGCTTGCAACTCAAAGAATCCTGACTTACACATCCTGGGTTATGTGTTTCCATTACTGACATTCATGACACAACCAGTGCTGTGCTCCATGGGAGGTGTTAACTGGCTCACAAAGATGAAAGGAGCCCAGAATGCTGGTGCTATTCATCCAAGTCTCTTCGGTGAGAAAGTCTGTCTGTTTGGCTTTGCTGGACAGTGAAGTCAGGTGGGGGGCGTCAAAGATCCCATGAGAAGAGTAATGAGTGTCTCCAATTCTATCCCTGGATTTCCAATGCCTCATTGATGTTTCTAACTGTACTTACAATTCTTTTATCGGAGTACTACTACATTTACAAACTTCAAGGTTCTCAATGATTTGGCATAATTTTATTTATTTATTTAGAGACAAAGTCTTACTATGTCGCCCTCAGTAGAGTGCTGTGGTGTCACAGCTCACAGCAACCTCAAACTATTACCTCAGCCTCCCAAGTAGCTGGGACTATAGGCATCCACCACAACACCAGGCTTTTTTTTCTATTGCAATTTTTGGCTGGGGCCAGGTTTGAACCCACCACCTCTGGTATATGGGGCCAGCACCCTAACTCCTTTGAGCTTCAGGCACCGCCCTAAAAGTTTATCTCCTAAATGGATCTACCTAAACTACTCAGGATAGGCATCATTAGGGTGGGAGCTAAATTTATAAAACAGTAAGAATGGTAGACAGGGAAGGCCAGACAGGACCTAAACCAACCAGACCAGCTGTGTCATGTCTGCCCTAGCCTGACTCCATCTTATTCTCACCACATGTGCTTTCAAAGTCAGTACCTGCACATTTTTGAGAGTTTTGATTACAGATTTACTCTCCCACCAGTAGGATAAGAGAAGGCAGCCTTTCTGGTATACTTTACAATACTGAACAGTATTCTCTGTAATCTTTGCAAAAGTAATAGGCATTCCTTTGGTTACTCGTAAGGCATAAGACTTTTTCATGCGCTTCAGGATAATATATATATATATATATTTTTTTTTTTTTTGAGACAAGTCTTACTATGTCGCCCTTGGTGGAGTGCTGTGGCATCACAGCTCACAGCAACTTCAAACTTTTGAGCTCAACTGATTCTCTTGCCTCAGCCTCCAGAGTCGCTGTTGCTGCTGTCTGCCACAACACCTGTCTATTTTTTGAGCTGGGGGTCTCACTCTTGCTCTAGCTAGTCTTGAACTTGTGAGCTCAAGCAATCCACCCCACTTGGCCTCCCAGAGTGCTAGGATTACAGGAGTGAGCCACTCTGTCTGGGTACAACTGGCACATTGATTCAAAAGAATTCTTTTTTTTTTTTTTTTTTTTTAAGACAGAGCCTCAAGCTGTCCCCCTGGGTAGAGTGCTGTGGCATCTCAGCTCACAGCAACCTCCCACTCCTGGGCTCAA
>NW_003852459.1:8026740-8031962 GCF_000181295.1 Otolemur garnettii
TTTTTCAGATGGACCCCAGTGATGCATCCTTTGTTCACACCCTCTGTAACTCCTCCCTTTGAATGCATGCTGATTAGTGATTTGCTTCTAATCAGTGGAACACGGCAAAAACGATGGCTGAGATTAAGCTATGAGAGAATGTAGTTTCTGTCTTTTCCCCTCTCTTGGTGCTTGTTCTGATGATGCCTCCTACTGTATGGGGCCCGTGTGATGAGGATTTGAGGGCAACCTCTGACCAATGACCAGTCATGAATTAAATCCTGCCAATAACCAAGTGAGTGAGCCTGAAAATGAACCCTTCCCCACCTGGCCTTGAGAAAGAGCCTGAGCCACAAAATCTAGCTACAGGGTGCCCGTATTGCTGACTCACTAAGAAATAACAAATGCTGTTGTAAACTGCTAAGTGTTGGAGTCATTTGTTACACAGCGACAGATAGCTAATACAAGTGTTCAAAAAACGCTTCTATTCTTTAGGTACTTTTCTTTGACTTTTGTTGAAGAAAACTGCTTCAAAAAGTGAAGGGGGATCTCTCCAGGGAACCCCAGCACCTTTGGAACTTATTTATAAGGAACTTATTTGCTGAGGCTGCTCTACTGCTCTGTTGTGGGTAATAGCAGACAGGTTTGTATTCATTCTTCCTTCCCACAGTCCCTGCTCACTAGAGGAGCCCCTGTCGTTTTGCTGAGCAGGGAGGTGGGTTTGGGGCTGCAAACCTGGGATGGAGCCAGGGCACCCATTCACCGGCTCTCCATCAGGGAGAACGATTCCGGGAGAAGCCACGGTCTGGGGAAGAGGAGCTTCTATGGCTGCATGACAGAGAGGAGACTTGGAGACGTGAAGTCTAGGTAGCAGCTTTTAAGTAGTTCACTGTATGGTGTCACTAGATATCCCTCATCTATGTTCCCTGCCTCATTTTGAGTCAAGTTCATCCGCCTTCTTCATGTTTTCCTGTGTGTGGATTTTTAAAGGCGCTACCACAGTTGAATTCTGTATCCAAACGTGGTCTGAATAAATTAGACACAGTTTCTGGAAGATGGAGGAACAGCTGGCAGGCAGATTACACTGAATCAGCCCTGGGGAAGACAGAGGGGGCTGCAGTGCCCCCAGCCTTCTGCATTTCTGCTCTTCCCTGGGCCTATCCTGAGATTGCCAGTGCTCATTCACAGCTGCCGCACTCTACTACCCGGCCATGGACCTAACCTTTCTCCTTTCTCCTCCCTCCTTAGACTCAGTGGTTCCTCCACTTATTCTGCCTAAGCCCTGAATTTTTCCCAGCAAGAATTAATACTAGAGGCTTAATCTAGTAAAATTAATCTCACTGTGTCAGGTCTCCAGGAAGAGAAAGGGCTTTCTCCTTCCAAACAGCAAATGTCTTGCTAAAGGGATGTGACAGCCTTTCCTTCTTTCCCACTGAGCTCGGTTACCTGGGCATATTGAACTGAGGGGATACATTTTAAAAGACATCCAGATTTTCTATTCCATGGCAACAGATAATTTTGCAAGTTTAAAAGGGATCTTTGAACATCGTTAAAATCATTTTCATCTGCTCATTTGGTTTTTAATCTTCACAAGGGTCAGATGTATTTTGTAGTTATAGGAACAGAGCTGAGCCTGGCCAATCAGGAGTGATTAGATGCACACGGTCGGTCACCTGCACACCCCAGGGTTTGAGTTAAATGGCTATCCCGGTGACTGCTGAATTGAAGCAATTACCCAGATCACTCAGGCAGAAGAATGTCTGAGGCTTTTTTTCCTTGAACAATCCAAACAATTGCTTCAATTTACACATCTTACTGGAAGTAGAGCCCGAGACTGTTCTCTCAGAGTGGGCTGAATAGAGAGAAGCATAGTGCTGGGAAAATGATTCTGATAACTCACAGGAGAAAAGGGTGGAAAACATTCACACGCATTGGCCTTGATTGCTGGCAGGTCCAAGAGAGTCAAAGTGAGACTATTCACTGTTGCTTGAGTCATCTAGATAATTCTCCATTTTCTGTTTCATCTTGACAATAAAGCTTTAGGCCTTCATTGCTGGTGGAGATGACCGAAGAAATTGTGGCTGGGGAACTTCAAGTCTGTTTGAGGCCCTTGGCCTGTGCTGGCCGGGAGCTCCTCAGTTCATTAACCACTCTTAAAGGCCCTGCAACCCTTACTGTGAGGAGGCCTGCTGGGTCAGGAAGGGGAGCCACGGGTAGGCACCCCTGGTAGAGCATGCCACACCTGTTAATTTGACTGCAAGCAAAAATCAAGGCAGCAGGGCTTGGTCATTCCCTGAAGCAAATGGCTCCTTTACCAGGACTCTCAGGGATTCGTTCCTGCCACCGAAAAGCCACATTTGTCGAAAGAATGGAACGATGAAGGAAGGTACGAAAAACATTCGTTTTTAAGTTGCTACTCTGTTTCTGGCATCACACCAGGCCTTGGAATAATAATGGAACTATGTACATTTATTAACACAGGCCTTTTCTTTCTTTTTCTCATATTTTTTGGGGGGCAGGGTGTGATTCCCCCAATCTCTTCACAACCTCTTTCAGAGTTTATTTCTATAACATTTCTCAAATATTTCTCTTTCACTTCTCACTTATCCAGAATAGATAATATTTTTAACACCATTTCAATGGATGGGGTAAAAAAGTAAATATTCAGAAAAGTTGAGTACGTTTTCCAAAGTTACAAAATCTGTTACCACGCTCGGTGCCTGTACTCAGTAGTTAGGGTGCTGACCACATACACCAGGGCTGGCTGGTTCGAACCCAGAAGAGAATTGCTTAAGCCCAAGAGTTGGAAGTTGCTGTGAGCTGTGACACCACGGCATTCTACCGAGGGCGACATAGTGAGTCTGTCTCAAAAAAAAAAACTGTTAGCAGCGGACTGACCTGGAGTGGAAAGTGAAGGATCCTGAATCCAAGGCTCCATCCGTGATCAATATCATTTCTTGATATTCATTCATCTGTCCTTGATGTTATCATGCTCACAGTGGACATGGATTGACCATTCAGAAAATATTTTATAAAGTATGTAGATGATACATACTCCCCACAACATAGATAAAGGAGTAAGACAAACGCATGTTTAAAACAAAGAAAAGGGCAGAGCGTGGCGGCTCACGCCTATAATCCTAGCACCCTGGGAGGCTGAGGTGGGTGGATCGCCTGAGCTCACGGGTTGGAGACTAGTCTGAGCCAGAGCGAGACCTCGTCTCTAAAAATAGCTGGGCATTGTGGCAGGCACCTGTAGTCTCAGCTACTTGGGAGGCTGAGGCAAGAGAATCACTTGAGCTTAAGAGTTTGAGATTGCTGTGATGCCACAGCACTCTACCGAGGGCAACAAAGTGAGACTCTGTCTCAAAAAAAAAAAGAAAAGAAAAAAACTGTGAAGTGGAAAGAACTAGAGAACTGTATCAGAGAACAGTGTGGGCGTTACCGTAAGGCAGCCAGTGATCTGGTGCCACGTCAGAGGGAGCCATGACTCGAGAAGAGAGCCCCCCCCCCCCAGTGGACTGGAGCTGTTCAGAAAGGTTTTCCTAAATTCTACTATTTCATTGTGGTAAGTAGACATAGCATAACATTTTCCATTTGGCCTTTTAAGGTATACAGTTCAGTAGTACTAAGCACATTCACAGTGTTGTGCAACCATCACCACCGTCTAGCTCCAGAACTTTTCATCACCCCAAATAGAATGTAGGGGAATGGACACCATGCTTGCAAGGACAGTCACCCGTTCTTAACACGTCCAAGGAAACATTGAGAGCAGGACAGTCTCCTGGCAAGCCTAGAGAAGTCTTGTAGCTTGAGGAAAAGCCCCCAAGCGACTCAGTGTTCCAGAACGAGATAAGGTCAGTTACTGGTTAGTAAGCAAGTGTTAAACCTTGAACATTTTAAGATGCTTCATTGTGGGGGTTGTGGAGAAAGAGCACGTGAAAAAAGAGCAGGTGGCGATCCTTAAGCATGTAGCCCTTGTATGTCACTGCTGGGCACTCCCCACACCTGTCATCCTCTCAATAGGAGCCACTGTGGAGGTCGCTCAGCACTCTCCTGCACCTCTGGTGAGCCTCACCTCTTGTAAGCTTGTACTTTCAATCCACGTCCTGCCTGCTCCCTTCCAGCGGCTCTGATAATAGGAACCCTATAGGGGAAGATAGTGCAGAACAGTTAGAGTATAGAATCTAAAATTCTGAATATAGAATTTTCCATATAGAATCATAGGGACAGCTATGATTTAGACTGGCAGATAGCCGAGGGCAAGCCCCTGGGGCAGGCATGGAGTCGGAGCTGGCAGCAAGTGTACAGTGTCTGGAGTGAGGGACGGAGGGCTCTAAAGGAGAGCGCAGAGCAATAATTAGGTTGTGGGAACCCACCTGGATCTTCCTCAAATAACAGCAGATTTACCCCTCCCCTTCCCCTTCAGGGTCACTTTCCTCTAACATGTTTGGAAAGAGCTAAATTGGTCTCACTTCCTCCCCCTGAGGAAAGACCACCTCTCCTCAGTGGTTGCGTTCCTAAACCCCCTCTCCACTCTGTTGTGGAATGTCCACCCTGTCTGGTCTTCCTAGTGCTGGTCCGCCAGCCACACCATGCTGCTGTCGCCATGCAGGTCTCAGCCTGGGGCTGGTGGGGAAGGCAGCTCTTCCTGTCCCAGCCCTGGGCTGTCAGTCTTCTAAGCACCATTGACCAAAATCTGAGGGGGCAGAGACTTCCCCGGAGGAAATTTTACCATGGTGGCAAAACTCTTTTTTTTTTTTAAATTAAATCATAAAGAGGTAGATCATGTATACATTAATGAATTTATGGGGTACAATGTGCTGATTTCATATACAATTTGGAATGCTTACATTGTATTGGTTAATATATTTTAGCCAGACTCAGTGGCTCATGCCTGTAATCCCAGCACTCTGGGAGGCCAAGGCAGTTGGGTTACTTGAGTCCAGGAGTGTGAGACTAGCCTAACCAAGAGCAAGATCCCACCTCTATTAAAAATAGAAAATTAGTGGGTGGAGCCTGTAGCTCAGTGGGTAGGGTGCTGGCCCCATGTACCGAGGATGATGTGTTCAAACCCGCCTGGCCAAACTATGCCCAGCGCCTGTAGTCCCAGCTACTCGGGAGGCTAAGGCAAGAGAATCACCCAGGTCCAGGAGTTGGAGGTTGCTGTGAGTTGTGATGACATAGAACTCTACCGAGGGCGATAAAAAGACCCTGTCTCTACAAAAAAAAAAAAAAAAAAA
>NW_003852459.1:8031999-8035461 GCF_000181295.1 Otolemur garnettii
GGCACATGCCTGTAGTCCCAGCTACTCAGGAAGCTGAGGCATGAGGATCACTTGAGCACAAGAGTTTGAGGTTGCTGTGAGCTGTGATGACACCACACACTCCATCCAGGGAGACAGAGACTCTGTCTCAAAAAAAAAATTATCTAGTATATTTTATTTAACCCAATATATCAGAAGTATGTTCATTTCAACAAATAATAAAAAATTATTAATGAGATGAATTATTAATGAGACCACCATTTGGGTGGTCTGTAAGTTGATCACCCTAAGGAATGTAAAAAACTTGTCAATATACCAAGGTGGTCAACATAAGGAACTAAGTACTGATACATACATATGGTGCATGTCCAGTCTATGAAAATAAGGTCAACGTAAGGAGGTGGTCAACTGTGGAGGTTCTACTGTATTTTATATTCTTTTTCAAACTAATTCTTCAAAGTCTTGTTTATATTTCACACTCATAGCATATCTGGTTTTGAACATGAAATTTTTATCAGAAACTAGATTTGTGTTTAAATTTTATAAAATTTATAGTTAAAAATGTCGATTTCCCAAGTTGTTCCAAATACACTTATAAGTTTCCAATAATAGAATCAGCTATCAGCTTCTAAATTTAAATTTAATTAGTACAACCAAAAAAATTCAGTTCCCTTCTAGAATATCTGGGGACAGGGGGTATTGTTTGGTGAGATTTATCTAATATTCTTCTAAAAATATTACTATAGCCCTTCTGAGGAATAAATTGTTTCACTTTAATACAAGTTGGTGCCATTGTCTAATATCAAAAAGTAAGCTTCTGAAATTGTATATAGATATCTTTATCCCTAGGGGACAATCAAAAATCTTGGTACCTCTAATTCTTTATGAAAATATTTACAATTATTTAAATTGTATTAAAAGTATTACTAAGTATTGCTAAGATTTCAAAGTGCATTTAAAATAAAAAATGTGGGCTCGGCGCCTATAGCTCAATCGGCTAAGGCGCCAGCCACGTACACCTAAGGTGGTGGGTTCGAATCCCCAGCCCGGGCCCGCCAAACAACAATGACGGCTGCAACCAAAAAAAAAAAATAGCCGGGCGTTGTGGCGGGCGCCTGTGGTCCCAGCTACTTGGGAGGCGGAGGCAGGAGACTCGCTTGAGCCCAGGAGTTGGAGGTTGCTGTGAGCTGTAATGCCATGGCACTCTACCCAGGGGGACAGCTTGAGGCTCTGTCTCAAAAAAATAAAATAAAATAAAATAAATAAATAAATAAATAAAAAATGTGCCTGTAAACCTAGCACTCTGGGAGGCCAAGGTTGCTTGAGCTCACGAGTTCAAGACCAGCCTGAGCAAAAGCGAGACCCTGTCTCTGCTAAAAATAGAAAAACTGAGGCAAGAGGATCGCTTGAGCCTGAATTGGAGGTTGCTGTGAGCTAGGATGACACAGCACTCATACTCTGAGCTGTCACTCAGGGTGACAGCTTGAGACTCTGTCTCAAAAAAATAAACAAATAAAAAGTTTCTGCCTCCAAATAATATGGTTATTTTAGTGGAAGAAAAGCATAGTATATTCTACATAAAGAATATTAAAGACAGGATGGGCGTGATGGCTCATGCCTGTAATCATAACACTCTGAGAGGTCATGGAGGATGGATTGCTTGAGCTCAGGAGTTTCAGAGCAGACTGAGCAAGAGCAAGATCCCATCTCTACTTAAACTAGAAAAACTAGCCGGTCACTGTGGCAGGTGCTGTAGTCTCAGCTACTTCGGAAACTGAAGCATAAGGATTGTTTTAAGCCCAAGAGTCTGAGATTGCTATGAGCTATGATGATGCCACAGCACTCCACCCAGGGCAACAGAGTGAGACTCTGTCTCAAAACAAAACAAAATGAAACAAAACAATATTAAAGACATTAGCTAACCAAAAAAAAAAAAAAATTCAGTCCCTGAGTCATACTGGCCCCATTTCAGGAGCTCAGTAGCTATCTGTGGCTCGTAGCTATTTTCTTGGACAGCACAGAGCTACAGAGTCTAACGCTAACAGCACCAAATGCTAATTGCCACAATTTTTTGATTTGCTGTGTGTCCAAAGATGGTTCCAGGTTAGCCCAATGATAAAATTTCTTAGCTTGACCATTGCTTTTTTCATGATTAGAAGTTGAATTGTCTTTTGACATAATCTGTCCTTAATTCCTCTCTGTCCTGGGCACATAAACTTAATCTGACCTCCATGCTAGATAGACTCTTGCTGTGCACCCCTTGTATCAGTTAGGATCCTTTCAGCTACTCACAGAAACTTGACTTAGAGAATAGGCATGTTTATTGGCTCACAAACAAGAAGTCTAGGATAAGATGAGCCAGGTGGGCTTTGGGTTTGGTGGATCCCAGTGGCTTGATCATGTAATAAAGGACCCAGGTATTTTGGCCTCTTGGTGTTGTTGTCCACAGCTTTGGGTTCATCTCAAGTCTAGTTCTCCGTAAAGTCAGAGAATGTTTCCAGTAACAATCGGTGAGTTCAGTGCCATCCTCTATCTGGGGAGGGAAAGACCGAGTAATAGAATTTTTTTCCAAAAGTTTGGCAAACTTGTTCTTTTGTCTTAACTTCATCCTGCTCATCCCTGGGCCAATTGCTGGCAGAGGATGGAATGGTCACCTTTGACTGAAGTTAATCAAGACCCATCCCTGGATCTGGGTACAAGTCTTCAAATCAGATTCTTCTTGTACAACAGGAGAGGAAAGGAATGGGTGTCACCCAGTGACCTAAACTTCTATTTTCTGCTTGTCCCTTTATTTTTTTAAAAATGTGGTAAAAATGGACATAACATAAAATGTACCATTTTAACCATTTTAAGTGTATAATTTAGTGGCATTAAGTATACTCACGTTGTTCTGTGATCATTACCATTGTCTGTTTGCAGAATGTTTTTTTTTTTCTAGACAGAGTCTCACTATGTCACCCTCAGTAGAGTACTGTGGTGTCACAGCTCACAGCAACCTCTAACTCCTGGGCTTAAGCAATTCTCTTGCCTCAGCCTCCCGAGTAGCTGGGACTAGCTGCATGCCACAACACCCGGCTATTTTTTTGTTGTAGTTGTCATTGTTGTTTAGCAGGCCTAAGCCAGGTTTGAATCCACCTGCCTTACTGTATGCGGTCAGCACCTTAACCCCTGAGCTACAGGTCCCCAGCCTCCAGAACTTTTAAAAATCTTCCTGAACTGAAATTCCATACAGTCTCATACTAATGGCAGTGGGGGTTGTGGGGTGGTCAGCTATTGACCTCACCCAGATTTTGTTGTTGTACATTTGTTTATGCAGGGAGTTGTGATTTCACCATTTATGACTTTTGTTATTAGACCTTTACCCACCCGTTTGTGATATTTTCACATATCAACACACTTCGGTCAGTAGTTCTTGACACTGTTCTCATTGGCAGTGATGAACAGTGGTCTTTTTTCCAAGAAAAGCCAGTATTCTGGCTCGGC
>NW_003852459.1:8036008-8038358 GCF_000181295.1 Otolemur garnettii
GCCGGTTGAGCTATAGGCGCCGAGCCGTAAGTTTTTTTTTTAAACGAAGTTAGTAACCAGTGTATTTGTGTTTGATGAAGATCAGAGTACGTATAATTAAAAATATAGGATATTTGGTAATTCTACAAGAAGTCCATTTATGTCAAGCAATGACTTACTATTTTTTCTCAGGATACAGACACAAATGTGGTGCAGAGGCAATATAATTTGTTGCTAGCTGAGATAGAGGAAGAAATGATAGTGTCAGATTTGGAAGGAAATGAGGACATTTTCACTAGTTTAGATGGTTGCCGTTGAACAAGAAGAATTCATAGAGGTGGAATGTGAAATTATTTGTTCTGAGAAAGAGAGTAGAGAGGAAGAAGATGATGGTGGAGAAGAAGAAAAGCAAACTATAGGGCCCAAGAGAAGTAGACCCCACCTAATTGTGAAAATAGGGCAGCCTACGGCTCAGGTGAAGCACATCAGGAAAGCCATGGAGCTCAAGGATCAAGGGAGATGACAGTTGGCTAATATTATGAGGCTTCAAGCAGAAGTACAATTGGGACTAGAACCCAAAACTCCATTAGATGCTTTCTTTTTTTCTTTCTTTCTTTTTTTTTTTTTTTTTTTTGCAGTTTTGGCTGGGGCCAGGCTTGAACCCTTGAACCCTACTCCTTGAGCCACAGGCGCCGTCCTCCATTGGATGCTTTCCAACTATTTATTGATAATAACACCATGGATGTAATTATCCAGTTTACAAACCAGAAACTACACAGAGTCAGAGTTATGTAAGGATGTATTCATCCAAAATTCTGACAATTTTGTAAAGAAGACGTATTAAGACTAATTGGAACTCTGCTAAATTATGGTTTATCCCAGAAAAATAAAGATAATATCTGAGATCTTTCAGAACATAGGAATGTGACTCCTACTGAAATGTCACATTTTGGGCTCAGTGCCTGTAGCTCAGTGAGTAGGGCGCTGCTGGCCATATACACCCAGGCTGGCGAGTTGGAGCCCGGCCTAGGCCTGCTAAACAACAATGACAACTGCAACCAAAAAATAGCTGGATGTGGCAGGTGCCTGTAGTCCCAAGTACTTGGGTGGCCGAGGCAAGGGAATCACTTGAGCCCAAAAGTTTGAAGTTGCTGTGAAATGTGACACTATAGCACTCTACCCAAGGCAACAGAGTGAGATTCTGTCTCAAAAAAAAAAAAGAAAAGAAAAGAAATGTCACGTTTTGATAATGCTGCAACATATGAAGCTTGCAGACAGCACGAAAGGTTGCTCTAGTTCAAGAGCTTTGGAATATGGTTATACATAAGCTCTCACTTTACTACAGTCCTTACAAGCCTGTCACTGTCGGTGAGGAACTGGTGTTTTTCCATGGGTGCCGTCCATTCAGACTTTATATACCCATGAAACTACATACACACTAACTTCCTGGGAAGTATGGAATTACAGTGAGTCTTTTGTGTGATTCTTCTACAAACTTTTGTAGCAGAGCCATAGGCAGAGAAATCAGAGAACCTTCTGAGAAATGACAACAGTGGCCCCAAGATTGTCAAAAGATTGTCAGAACTGTCCTTAGGATCAGTCCAGAAGAAATACTACTATGGACAGCAGGTTTACCTCCATCTCCCTATTTATTCTTATATTCTTCCGACTTGCTTCACAAGAATATAAACACAGATGGTGCTGATTGCCTCTAGATGTAGGATCTGGCTCCAGAACTTAGGCATCGGTGAAAAACTCCCCATCTGATAAGATTTGTCTTTTCTCCCCATGTTACAGCAGTAAGTTACATTTCAAAGACAGGAAAGGTACTTATAGTACTTTCAACATCGCGTGAAGATATGAGGTGCTGGATAACAAGCCTGATACAACCCACTTTTGTGATGCTGCTAAAGCAGGTGTTGCTGCACTTGGTGAGAATGTGTCCCTGTCACTGAAGAACTCAGCGTGGGCCCTGGCAGTTTGCTTCAACATCGCTGACGTTGCAGACCATTCGGATGTGACTTTTCAGGAAACAAATAGCCATGGTTGCGACTTCATTCAAAGAACAACTGGGAAGAAAACACTTCTTGAAAGATTTGCCATGATAGTTCTGTGAAGAAAACATAAATAGATGCACCCACGTCGAGCGCAGTGGCTCACGCCTGTAATCCTACCACTCTGGGAGGCTGAGGCGGGTGGATAGCTTGAGCTTGTGGATTCGAGACCAGCTTGAGCAAAAAGCAAGACCCTGTCTCTACGAAAAATAGAAAAACTGAGGCAAGAGGATTGCTTGAGCCCAAGAGTTGGAGGCTGCTGTGAGCTATGATGCCATGGTACTCTACCCAGGGTGACAGCTTGAGAATCTTTCTCA
>NW_003852459.1:8039280-8040987 GCF_000181295.1 Otolemur garnettii
TCTGTCTCAAAAAAAAAAAAAATAATAATATTCCATTGTATGTATATGCCATATTTTGTTTATCAGTTGGTGGACATTTGGTTTCTTTCATCTTTTGGCTCTTCTGAATAATACTACTTGCCATGGGCTCAGTGCCTGTACTCAGTGGGTAGGGTGCCGACCACATACGCCCAGGCTAGTGGGTTCAAACCCAGCCCAGGGCCTGCCAAACAACAATGACTGTTACAATAAAAAAAAAAAATAGCCAGGCATTGTGGTGGGCACCTGTAGTCCCAGCTACTTGGGAGGCTGAGTTAAGAGAATCTCTTAAGACCAAGAGTTTGAGATTGATGTGTGCTGTGATGCCATGGCACTCTACCAAGGATGACATAGTGAGACACTGTCTCTAAAAAAAAAAAAAATACTACTTGCTATGAACTATGAACTTGGATGTACAAATATCTGTTTGAGTATGGATCTGATTTCAATTCTTTGGGCACTATATCCAGAGGTAGAATTACTGAATCATATGGTAATTCTATTTTCAATTTTTTGAGAAACTATAATAATGTTTTCTGTAGCAGCTGCCCCATTTTATATTCCTACTAACAGTGCACAAGGGTTCCAATTTTTCTACATCCTTGCCAACGTTTGTAATTTTCGATTTCTTTTTTTGATGGTAGTCATCCAAAAATGTGTGAAGTGGTATCTCATTGTGGTTTTGGTTTGCATTTCCATATCACTAGTGATATTGAACATCTTTTTATGAATTTATTGGATATTTGTATATCTACTTTGGAGAAATGCCTATTGAAGTCCCTTGTCCATTTCTTAGTGGAGTTGTTTGGCTTTTTGTTGTAAGTTATAGGAGTTCTTTATATATTTTGTATAGTAACTTCTTATGTGACATATGATTTGAAAATACAGTAGAAACTTTGTAAGTTGACCACCCAAGGGACTGTAACAAACTGATCAACCTACCGAGGGGGTCGCAATAAGGAACTTCATCAGGTACCCATCGAGTACATGTGGTGCATGTCTGCTCTATGAAAATCAGGTCAACTTAAGTAGGTGGTCAATGAGGTGGTCAACTATGAAGGTTCTACTGTATTTTCTCCTATTCTGTGGGTTGCCTTCTCACTCTATGTTCTTCAACATACAAAAATTTGTCTGTTTTTTTTATGTTGTTTACTTTTTGGTGTCCCTTTTTAACTTTTGTTGAATCCCACTTAGCCTATTTCCTCTTTTAGGCCTCCTCAGATGCCAGTGAGCACTTCATCCTCTGTACTCTGATTCGCTTTTTTTTTTGGCCAGGGCTGAGTTTGAACCCACCACCTCTGGCGTATAGGGCCGACACCCTACTCCTTGAGCCACAGGCGCTGCCCTTCTGATTTGTTTTTAACTTGTCTGAGGGCAGTGACTTATTCTGCAACCTTCTCTCTAATGGGAGGGCCTATGGTATTTCCCTTGAAAAGTGCTTACGTTTTTTTTTTTTGGCTGGGGCTGGGTTTGAACCTGCTACCTCTGGCGTATGGGGCCAGCGCCCTACCCTTTTGAGCCACAGGTGCTGCCGGAAAAGGGCTTACTTAATACCTCTAAATTTATAGAGGGCAGCAAAAGTCATTTGCCCCGTTAATAGTTGATGGATGGGGCTCGGCGCCTATAGCTCAACCGGCTAAGGCGCCAGCCACGTACACCTAAGGTGGCGGGTTCGAATCCCCAGCCCGG
>NW_003852459.1:8041356-8048038 GCF_000181295.1 Otolemur garnettii
CAAGGAACCTGGCGATTGGACTGTCCTCTCCAGTTTATTATGAAGTTGACCACTAAAGATGGCAGGTCTCTGCAAGAGCCTGAGAACAACTTAATGTAAAAACAGATGAGAAAGCAGCACTTAGAACTTCTTTAACCCACTTTCACCACATCTGAGAAGAGGAAATCAAATTGATACTGCTTATAATGGTTCATAAAAATTGATTTTAGTAGGCTTTTCTTCTCACCTAGGCAAAGAACTTGTATTCTCAGGTTTACCTGAATTTAAGCAATGGATGTGTTCCTAAAGTTAGCTAAATAACGCATAAATTTTTACTATCCTTGTTCAGTACCTAACAATAATATATAACTCTCAAGAGCTTATGCTATATATACATGTCAGGCACCATGCTAGGTGCTTTAAAAGTATTATTTATTTATCTATTTGTTTATTTATTTTTGAGACAGAGGCTCTCTCTGTTGCTCTGGGTAGAATGCCATGGTGTCATGGTAGCTCACAGCAACCTCAAACTCTTGGTCTCAAGCAATCCTCCTGCCTCAGCCTCCTGAGTAGGTGGGATTACAGGCACATGCCATGATGCCTGGCTAGTTTTTTTTTTTTCTTTCTTTTTTTCTATTTTTAGTAAAGATGGAGATTTTGCTCTTGCTCAGGCTGGTTTTGAACTTCTGAGCTCAGGCAATTCACCTGCCTCAGCATCCCAGAGTGCTAAAATTTTTTATTTTTTTTGAGACAGAGTCTCACTAGGTTGTCCTTGTAGAATGCTGTGGCGTCCTCATAGCTCACAGCAAACTCAAAATCTTGAGCTCAAGAGCTTTCTTGTGGGCTGGGCCAGATGGTTCACGCCTGTAATCCTAGGAGTTCCAGAGCAGCCTGAGCAAGAGTGAGAGCCACGTCTCTACTAAAAATAGAAAAATTAGCCAGGCTTTTTGGAGGGCACCTGTAGTCCTAGCTAACTGGGAGGCTGAGGCAAGAGGATTGTTTGTGCCAAGGAGTTTGAGGTTGCTGTGAACTATGATGCCATGGTACTCTACCCAGGGCAAGAATGAGACTTGTCTCAAAAATTAAAACAAAACAAACAAACAAACAACAACAACAAAAAACAACCCCCGCAACAAAGAAAAAAAATCCCTCCTCTTGCCTCAGCCTCAGTATATAGACAACAGGTGCCCTTAACAACACCTGGCTAAAAAGTATTATATCTTTTATTTCTCTCAAAAACTCTGAGATGACAATATTATTCCAATGACAGAGATGAAGATACTAAATCTTATGAAAAATAAATACCTGCCATGGTCATACATCTAGTAAGTGGCAGAACTCAGCTGCACCCCCAAGTAGAGCTTCCTCCTAGGGTGGATTCCTTTGTTCAGTATGCTCCTACTGTGCATGTACTAGGTGTTGGAGACACAAAGGTCAGGCAGATGTCATTGCCCAAGTGTGGTGATAGACATAGGCAAAGGAGATCAGTGGAACACCAAGGAGGGCCACCAATCTTAAGTGAGTCAGGGAAGTCTTCCTGAGGAAGGAGGGTTGAACTGAGTCCTAGAGGAAAAGATAATGCTGAAGGGATAGATTAGATACCCATTGTTCTGCTAGCCCAGCACCGTGTCCTTCCGGGAATAGCATCCTTCTTCATTTGGGAATCTTCCCACTAAGGGATTCCCATGGTCTTACCAAGTCCCTGACTCTTGTTTATTGGTGTAGGGTAGACACTAACCTACTTTCTGACAATCAGAACGAAACTCTGAACAAACATCTATCCTTATCCAGGAGGAAGGTTTCATCCTTCTAAGAACTGTTGGCAGTTGGGTTTCCCAAGTGATTTTCCTTTGGGATCAGGAAAAGATGTAAAGGGGTGATACAGATCTGGTTACTTACAGAGATTTTAACAGGGAATGCTGGGTATGACCTCTACCCTGGTCTTGGCTTTGGCGGCCAGACCGGACTTGCAGGCTCTTGGAAGTCGTCCTCGGGGGACCACTGTTGTCCCTGAAAGCTAACTTCGACCGAAGTACTCTTGACCTTCCACCGGCAGGTGGAGCGACTACAAGTCCCGGGATGCACCGCACTCGGACCCTGAGGAGGGTGGGGCGCTTCTCCGCAGTGATGTCACGGCCCCGGGGCGGGGCCTCGGGGAGGGCGGGGCGGCGGGGCGGGCCGGGGAGGCGGCGGAGAGCGCTGGTGCTGATGCAGGATGGCTGAGCGTGCAGGAGCCCGGGAGGTCTGAGCCGGGCGAGGCTCGCTCCCTGCGCATCGCCTTGTCCGCCGGCCGCGTGGTTGCGGGCAGGTGGGCCGGGGTAGCTGGGTGAGGCCCAGGGCAGGCAGGTCCGCAGCCGGCGGGGCCGGAGGCCGATAGGCTGTCCGCCTTCCCGGTCTCTGAGCGGCTGGGGTGGCCAGCCCGCGGAGTTCGCGATGACCTGCTGAGAGGCGTCGTGGGAGGCTGCCGGAGGCGGCCTAGCTGTGGGCGGTGCGGCTAGCGGCCTCCTCCCTCTTGGTGCCCAGCCCCGGCCCCCCACCCATCCCGCGCCCCCTCCCTGCCGCCGGCCGAGATGGCGGATCCAGCTGAATGCAGCATCAAAGTGATGTGCCGGTTCCGGCCCCTCAACGAAGCCGAGATCCTCCGCGGGGACAAATTTATCCCCAAATTTAAAGGCGATGAGACCGTGGTGATCGGGGTAAGTAGCCAGGACATCTGGCCTCCTCTCCTGCTTCGCGCTGCAGCCCGGCGCCCCGACGCCCCGGACGCCGCGGAGATGTTGGGGCCGCCCCTTCGGACATCCCTGCGGGGCTGCCTTCCGGGTGGACGTGACCAGAGAACCCCCTCAGCCCCCGCCCTATAGTTCCCTCTGGGCGAGTAGAGGGGCGACCGGGGACAGCGGGGCGGGCCCTGGTGGCGGGGTTGGGGGTGGGGGGTGAGCAAGGGCTTGGCGCCGCCATTGTTCGCGAGGTGGGGGCCCGGGTGGGCCTTTTGTTCCCCACACTCGCCACGCCGTGTGGGTGGTGTGTTCGGGTACCCTCAGCTAGGGTGCCCCGGACCCCTTTAAAGTATGAGCTCTGCAACCCACAAAAGCTTCTAGACATCATTTTGATTTACTGAACACTTTGCCTCTTCTTCTCGTGACCTTAGTAAAAACAAGAAAAAAATGTAGAGGAAAAATTATAGCCTCAGCTGGGAGCTCTGGCGGCTGTGTAGACGCGGATCCCCGCGGTGTTTCACCTTGCTCCGCGTGCGGATGGCGGAGGGTGAGGGGAGCACTGGTGGCCTTGGTGTCTCCGGGAAGCCTAGTGCGTCTCCTCGGTCTCCCCCTGGCTGTCCAGGCTGTGGAAGCCTGGTTTGTCCCGCGTCCCCAGACACTCTCCCCCACCTGGTGTCTGCGGATCGGTTGATATGCTTCGCACTGGGTGGCGAGGAGGTTGTGTTCACATCTGCAGGAATAGGGGGCCCAGAGCGCTGCCAAAAGCTCGCTCCCATGCCAGGAGCAGAAGTTACTTTGTGTTGCTCGGGCCCCCTCCCTCCTGATCTCCCTTCTCCACCTTTTCTCCCCCACCTCCTCCTCCTCGCACTTAGTTCCCTCCCTGCAGTCCGGGCTGCTGGTGGGGAGAGGGAATATCATTGTTTTTTAGTTCTTAAAGGAATATGTCAAATGAAGTAAACCAGCCCTGCTCTCCCCCGCCCCGTCCCTTGCCCGCCCGCTGTCCCTAGTGTGTGTGGCTGACGGTGCCCTCTTTGTATGCGAGCCGTGAGGGGAGCGGCCGAGTTAAAGGGAGCCTCCCGGTCCCTGCTGACACGTTCCTGGCAGTCCGCTCGAGGCTGCTGATGCAGCTTTCCCGTCCCCAGCATTGATTAAGTGATGTCATCCCGATCACTGAGCATGCTCCGGCTAACCCCCTCCTCCCAGCCCCCAGTGGCTGGTGTATTTAGGTCAAGTGATTGACAGGTGACAGTTTACCGAGGGTATTGCCTGAGTCCGCCTGGCCTTTCTCAAGCTACGTTTCCGGGCCCAGGCTGTCTTCAGCATCTTTGTCAAGGTTGTATGCCGCAGTCCCTGAGAAGGGCCCCGGGGACCAGCAGGTGCTAACTGTACCGTTAGGCTGGCGCTCTGTGCTGGGGAGCCGAGGCAAGGCTGTGGCCTGGGAGCTTCAACTTGCACCTGGTCTAAGAAGGCAGCTTCCCTTGATGACCCCTTCATACCTCCCCATTTTCACAGTCATCAGGAAACCCTGACCTTCAAATGCTAGGTGGATGGACGTTCACTCTGAGAGTGGATCTGGGAGGGCTGGAAAGAGGGCTTTGCTCTCTGCTTCTTGTTAACTTTCAGAGATGTATGCTACAATTATCGATGAGGAGGAAATTCTACAGTTTGCTATTAGCAGACTGGGTTAGCGCATATCCGTGGTCAGATGATTCCTTGTTGGGGTTGCAGTTCTTAGCCAGAACTGTCTATGGCTTGGTCTATATCCTTAGCCAGGCTGTGGTTTACAGGGTGGGAGTTGCTGGGGACATCTAGTTCCTGCCCCTAGGCTTGTAACAATTTTTAAACAAATAAATTGTGTAGTACTGGAACGTGTTCTGGTGGCACTATTTTTTTCCCCAGAGGTTTTGAGGAGCCTTCTCTCCTCCTCCTCCCTCTCAATCTCTTCCCTCCCCCTTCTCCTCTTCTTCCTCTGCCAGAACCGACGAAGTGCATTAAAAAATCATCTTTGATCTATAATATGCAAAGCAGACATCCTCAATTTTAGCGTTACCTTTCTTTAATATTGTGATGTTACTATGAATATATATTATCCTCCATCTACATATACATATCCTATTGACTAAATACATTAAAACCAATTCACTGTGTAAAATAAATTTAAATCAAAATTATGAATGTGAATGTACATGTTGGTCTTCAACTGTAAAGTCATTTTCACTCATCCTACTATATTCCTTTAATGCAAGAGATAGTTTTCAGTTTTTTGTTAAGGTAAACTTTTCATTGAAATAAAGCACTCATATCATACGCTTATCATAAGTGTATGGTCTGATGACTTTTCACCAAGTAAGTGCTCCAAAGACTTAAAAGCAGACATGTGAGGACCCTGGAAGTCCCTCTTTTAGTCCCTGACTCCCCCCACCGCAGGATAACCACTATTCTGACTTCTGATGCCATAGGTTAGTTTCACTTATTTTTGTTTTTTTAACTTTGTATGCACAAAACTGTACAGTATTTTCTCTTTTGTATGTGGTTTCTTGCAATCAACATTATACGTGTCAAATCTATCCTCAGTTCTGTCATATTCTTTGATAAGCATATAGCACAGTTTATTTTTCTGCTAACTCTCGATAGATAGCAGATAGTTTCCAGTTTGGGACTAATATGGACAGTGCTGTTGTGAACATTCTTTTACTCATCTTTTGGTGAGTGTGTGTACAGAAGAGAAGACTGCCAGATGTGAAAGTGTATTGGAAATTGGGTTCATGCGTATGAAGATACTTCCCATTCCTAATTCATAATGTGGCACTAAAGAAGATGATGGTTCTGGCAGGCTCCGCCATTGGGTATACACTAGGTACAATGGTCCCAAGTCAATTCAGTTGGAACTAGCTCATGTGGTTCAGTTATAGGTGAAAACTGTCTCAGTGGCACAATCCTCCTTGCTTCCAGGGACACAGACTAGGGATGACTAAAGAAACCCGGAATGTAAGTCACCTTCACTCATTGCAGAGACAACTAAGGAATGAACTGCAGTGGAGTTAGCTATTAGCCCAAATTCAGAATCCTAGAAATTTTTTGTGTTTTTTGAATAGAGGTCATGTTTTTTCTTTAAAATCTCCTTTAATTCTTATGGGAAAGTATACCAAGAGAGAGATTTTGCAGGTAGGGTTTCTAGATTTCTCTTTTAAGAAACTATTCTGTCTCGGAAGAATCTTCTCCATCATTCATGCATTTTTTTTCAGCTTGTGCAAAGCTCCTCTTTCCCTGATAGCATCAGATACAACCTCACCCTACTTTGAACTCCTGTAGTATTTATTTTGTATATGATCTCATGATTTTTTTTTGGCCTTTAAGTATTATTAGTTTGGGGGCCAGGCGCCATAGTTCATGCCTATAATCTTAACACTCCTGGAGGCCTTATGGGGGGATTGCTTGAGCTCAGGAGTTGGACACCAGCCTGAGCAAGAGTGAGACTCCATCTCTGCTAAGATAGAAAAATTAGCCAGTCATGGTGCTGTCATCTGTAATCCCAGCTACATGTGAGGCTGATGCTGGAGCCCAGGAGTTTGAGGTTGCTGTGAGCTATCATGTTGCCACTGCATTCAACCTGAGATGACAGAGCAAGACTCTGTCTCAAAAAAAAAAATTAGTAGTTTTGGTCATATTTCTAATGACATTATAAGCCATGTGTAGAGAAAACGACTTTCCATGTTTTGCTCCTTTGTACTTTCCCCACTGCCTGGCCTGTACAAGGCACCTGATACATATTTATTGATCTCTGTTGATTCTGGAAATCTTTACTTTGGCATATTTAACTTACAAGTTTTTGATTGGCTGTAGGCTGTGGGGAGTAGTTAAAAAACAATTTTAAATAGAAGTGCCATTCCTGTACACCATGGAATACTATGCAGCCATAAAGAAAGATGGAGACTTTACGTCCTTCATGTTCACATGGATGGAGCTGGAAAATGTTCTTCTTAGCA
>NW_003852459.1:8048371-8051464 GCF_000181295.1 Otolemur garnettii
AAAAAAAAAAAAAAAGAAGTGCCATTCTTTTGAGCAGGCCTGGTAAGACAGCAGGTTAGATGCTATAAGAAAACTGGGAAAAACTGCATTAAGCTTTCTTAAAAATTAGGAGAGCTAATGATGCTAATGGTGAGATGGAAGTGGAGGGTGGGGGTGGGCTAGTGATTAGAAAAAAGCCTCCTTTGGGCGGTGCCTATGGCTCAAGGAGTAGGGCACCAGCCCCATATACCAGAGGTGGCAGGTTCAAACCTGGCCCTGGCCAAAAAAGAAAAGAAAAGAAAAACGCCTCCTTCCTGAAACGTATTAATTTTTTTTTTTTTTTTTTTTTTTTTGTGAGACAAAGTGTCACAATGTTGCCCTGGGTAGTGTGCTGTGGTGTCACAGCTCACAGCAACCTCTAACTCTTGGGCTTAAGTGATTCTCATGCTTCAACCTCTCAAGTAGCTGGGTCTACAGGCACCTGCCACAACGCCCAGCTATTTTTTGGTTGTAATTGTCATTGTTGTTTGGCAGGCCTGGGCTGGATTCGAACCCACCAGCTCCAGTGTATGTGGCTGGCGCCCCAGCCACTGAGCTACAGGCGCTGAGCCCTGAAACATTAATTTTTCAGAGAAAAATATTAGATTTACAGCATTTCTGAGTATTCCTCCTTTAGCTGTTGAAAATCTTGGAGAATCCATTACTTTGGGCCTATTGGTTTTGAAGCAACTGTTATGATGGAAGCTCTCTGACTGGGCAAGTTCCTAGTAAAGTTCTCTGAAATGGACTTTCACACTTCACTTTCCTCTTCTTAGGCTTTCCCCTTGTTTGAAGTACTGAGAAAGTAGCTTTTGTTAAAGATGGACCCTTTCTCCTGAGGCAGTGCAAGTTCCGACTTGTTTGAGAGCCAAAGAAATTAGCCATAAGCCCTGAGGTGGACAGTAGTGTGGACAGTAGCCACAGTCTTCAGAAGCTGAGAAGATTAGTTCTTGGCAGATGATGGACAGGGAAGGGAGGACCAAATCCAAGCCTGAGTTTATCATTTTGGAGATTAAGATCTAAAGAAGTGAAGAAATGTAGCTGCACTTTAAAACTTTTCTTACTGTCCACGGTAATGATCTTTCAAAGTAATAACATTAACTTTTTCTTCTTAATTTTATATTCAGTAATATCACTTTTTTTTTGCATGCCATTCTATGGTATTCACAAATACATAGAGTTTTGTAACTGTCTTGTATTAATTAGTTTTGTATTGCTAGAATAATAAATTACCACAAACTTAACAATGTTTGAGGCAACACAAGTTTAGAATCTTACATTTTCTGTAGGTCAGGAGTCTAGCCAATGGGCTGATTTCTCCAATTAGAGTCTCCTAAGGCCAAAATCAAGGTGTTGGTCAGGCTATGTTCTTTTCTAGAGGATTATGGGAAATTCCTTTTCCTTCCTTCTTCAGGCTGGTGGCAGAATTCAGTTTCTGTGGGTGTAGGACTGAGGTTCTCATTTGTTTGCTGACTATCAGCTTGGGCTGTTCTCAGCTTCTAGAGGCCACTCTTGGGCCTTCACTACTTGGCCCATTTCCTCCATGTTCAAACCAGCAGCAGGAGAGGTAGAGACTCTCTTATGCTTTGAACTTCTGCCTCTTCTTCCACGGCACCGTCACTCTCACTGACTCTTCTGCTCCTTCTACTTCTAAGGGCCTGTGTGATTACATTGAGCTTCCCCTCCCTCTAATCTGAGATAATCCCCCTACTTTGAGATCAACTGATTAGCAACCTTAATTCCATCTGCAAAAGCCTTGTAACATTACATATGTTGTATGTATGTTGCTACATTACATACATACATACCTTGTAACATTAACATATGCACAGACTCCAGGGATTAAGGTGTGTTCATCTTTTGGAGCCATCATTCTGCCTGTCACACCCCACCATCATCAAGATTTAAAACAGTTTGACCACTTACAAAAAGAAAAACAACACTCGTGCCCTCTGGCAACTACTTGCGGTTCTTCTTCTCTATCATTTTGCCCTTTCCAGATTGTCATAAAATGTAGTCATATATTAGGCATCTTTGAGTCTGAGTTCCTTCACTTAATAATTGTTTGAGATTTACTTATGCTGTTGTGTGTGTCATTGTTCATCTCTTTTTTTACTTAGTAGTATTCCATTATGTGGATATATCACAGTTTATCCATTATGGAAGAACATTTGGTTTGTTTCTAGTTGGGGATAATTAGGAATAAAACTGCTATAAATCTTTCTTTGCATATAGTTTTTGTTGGTTTTTTTAAGTATAAATTTTTATTTCCTTCAGGTAAACACCAAGGAGTGGAGTTGCTGGGTCATATGGTAACTATATGTTTATGAGAAATTGCCAAAGTGTTTTCTGAAGTGGTTGTACCATTTTACATTTCCATCTTAATGTAGCAACATTTGAAACCCAAGATTTAAATAGTTTCGTTCAGTCACTTTGTCTAAGTGCATTCTAATCTACTAGTGTTGAGATATATCAAGTTCAAGGATGTTTCTGTCTTCTGAAATGGCTTCCTTAGTGTGCCCTCTGAAATCCCGGACTGAAGGGACACAGTGGAGGAGCTGTATTCTGCACCTGTCACCGGAGGCCACACACTCACTGTTCACAGAGAGCACACAGCCAGTGTGGCCAGGCTGGATGGGGCAGGTGGAAGCCGCAGGAGAGAATGGAGTGGAGGTGCACTAGCTAGCTGTGGCACTTTTGTCAAGTTGCTTGGCTTGCTTTCAGGGCCCCAATTTCCTCATACGTGAATTACAGTGGAGATAATAATTACTTATCTCACAGGGTCGTTAGGATGAAATGAAATGAAGTGGTGAGACAGTGTCTGGCACAGAGAAAGTGCTCAGTAAGTGCTAATTATCTTCCATGTTTCCTATTTCCTTGATGATTTTCCTCATTTTCAGAATTAGCTTTATCCCTCAAAACTGCTGCCCTGTCCTGGCTATCCCCTGAAAACCTATCTTATATTCCCATTTCTTAGGTATTTGTCTCTGTTCTCCTCCTTTGAATAGCCACTGTGTTTATCTTACTCCTGACAGTCTTAGCCATCCTTTTTTTTTTTTTTTTTTTTTTGAGACG
>NW_003852459.1:8052630-8054015 GCF_000181295.1 Otolemur garnettii
CTAATGGTTTCTCTTGAGTTAAAAAGAAAATAGCCCCTTGACATATCCAATTTCACTTTCTTTCTCCCAGGTTATTATTATTATTATTTTTTTTGAGACAGAGCCTCAAGCTGTCTCCCTGGGTAGAGTGCTGTGGCATCGCAACTTGCAGCAACCAACAGCCTGGCTATTTTTTTTTTTTTTCTTTTTTGGTTGCAACCATCATTGTTGTTTGGTGGGCCCGGGCTGGATTCGAACCCACCACCTTAGGTGTATGTGGCTGGTGCCTTAGCCACTTGAGCCACAGGCGCCGAGCCTATTTTTTTTTTTTAAAGTTCTATTTTTGTGGCTCCCTGTCTCTGCACATCAGATTCCTTTTAGTAGGAATTGAGTGTTAAATTTGTGGTTATTTGTAAATATTGCAGAGAATTTTAGAGTGAACAATTTTAGATTCATTATAGTGTCCCCCAGCACCAAACCTGAGCTTGACTGAGCCAGACCACCCAGGATGAACTCCAAGCTTTACCACTTCGTAGTTGTGTGAACCTGGGCAAATCGCCAAACCACACCGAGTTTCAGTTTCTTCACCTGTAAAACAGAGATGACAACACTGTCCACTGTCACGGGGTGTTGTGATATTCAAATCACTAATGTAAGTAGTGTGCTGAGCACAGTGGCAAGTCCATAGCAGGCGTTCAGAAAATGTCTGCTCTCATTATATGAGCCCACTAGTGGTATTTTTCTGGACTGTTGTCAGACTGACTAATTTTGGAAAGGCTCAGAGCCTTCAGAGGTTCTTCTGTGCCGTGAGGTTGGCCCCTGGATTCTTCAGTGGGTATTTCAGGCCCTCCTTACTCTGGGCCTGCCCACTCCCTAACGCCATGTTTCATCTGTGCTTCTGTTACCCCAAAGGTTTAGCTACACGGTGCACGCTCACCTCCGTCCAGCTGCTCACACTGATGCACATGCCTGGGGTGACCGTCCTCAAAGCTCACCTGCATGGCAAGCATTCCTTGGCCTGTAGAATCTCCTCCCACAGAGTGTCCTCTGATCTTTTTTCTGAGCAGCCTCTCTCTTCTCTTTCCCCCTTAGCATCCACTGTACACCCCTCACCTTCACCCAGTAATATAGTTCATTTATTTGGGTAAATCTGTCTCTTCCTCCAATTAGGCTGCAAACTCCTTCAGGGTAGGAACTTGTATCTTATTCATTTCCATCGTCAAGGCTTGGAACAGTGTCTGGAACAGAGTAGCTGCTCACTACATGTCTTTTGAAAGAAATGAAAAGGTGTTGACACTCTTTGGTAGAGTATGGGGTTATTTGCTTGGATTATCACTTTGACCTCTGTCCAGCTCTGGCAGCTGGATGTCTTTTCTACTTTAGACATCTTTTTTTTTTTTTTTGAG
>NW_003852459.1:8054265-8098420 GCF_000181295.1 Otolemur garnettii
CTTGAGCCACAGGCGCCGAGCCTACTTTAGACATCTTTATGGTTTTGTTATTATTGTCTTAAAGGTTATAGCTTTTTGTTGGAGGGGGGTGTGCTAATATATTACATGCTCAATGAGAAAAATTTAGACCTGCAAAAGGTCATGAAGAATATAAAAAGCACTTTGAATCTTATCAACCAGAAAACACCACTATTAACATTTTATTGTACATTTGTAAAACAAAGATATGATTTTATAAAATCTACTTAAAAATCCATATTTACTTAATGGTGTACTTTAGTCATCAGCATTTTAAAAGTTGATTATAATTTCATTATATATCTGATTAGTACTTTAACTGTTTTCTACTGATGGACATTTGGGTTTTCTGTTTTTTTTTTTTTCTATTATAAACAGAGACATGATAAAATCAGCACATGCACCTCTTTGTGCACTTACCCAATTATTTTGTTAGAATATGTTCCTAGAATTGGGATTCTAGGATATACTAGATAATTTTAAGGCATTTGGTTTTTGCAAGAGAGGAATTTAGAAATAGCAAATTGTCCTCTGTTTTATAGTCTTGCCTCTCTGCTTAGCCTATGGACTCTCATAAGGCATCCCTTCATATCTGGGCTAAATTAAATTCTTACCAAGAGTGTGTGCTTCCTTCCTCATGCACTGTTAACCCCCAGATCTAGAACACTGCCATGCCTTTAGACTTTTAATGTAAACCCATGCCTGTGCGTTGTGACCCCTTTTAAAGAGTGAAAATACATTGCGGCATTAGGAAGGTTGAGAACCACTGATGTAAAACATAGGATTTTGTAGGCTGCCTCTCGTCAGTTTCAACATCCTAAAGGATGTTATTTCCTGGAGGTGATCAAAAGCTAAATCTCTCCCTGGAGGCAGACAGAGATAGAGGCCAAGATTATAGTCTTGAAGAAAAAATAGGTTGGATGTTTCCTTTCTTTTTGGCACTCACACTGAATGATGGCTTGTGATACCTTCTGGGCAATGGTAAGGTGAGAAGGGATTAAATAGCCTTCTCAGGGAAGCCCCAGAGAGAGCTGCTTTTATTCTTCCCCTCTGATTACTAGATACTCTTTTAGAAAACTTGTTATATAAAATTTCATACGTACACCAAAATAGAATAACAAATATATGTACCCCCTGTGCCTAAGAGCCAGTCTTACCCATCATCAGCAAATGGCCAATGTGGTTTTTTCTTTACTCCTAACTTCTCTCCTCAACCACATTAGATGGCTTTAAAGTGAAATCTCACATCATGTGATGCACAAAATTCACTATGTATCTCTTTATTTTTAACATAACCCCAGTAACACTAATACAACTAAAATGTTAACATTTCCCCCATTGCCTCATACTTTTATTCTTGGTTTGTTCAAATCAGAGTGCTAGGTACTGTTGATTTCAAGCAAGGAGAAAGAAATGCTCATATACATAAATATCGACCTTGAAATAAGAAGAGGCTTTTGGTGTGACAGACTAGTGTAGAAACACTCGAAGCCATCAGGACTAGTCAAGATTCCCGGCCCCCAGGTCCCTTTACAATGGTCACGTCCCAGTTATCCTTTTAAATTATAAATGCCTGTGTGGCAGAGTCACCTGGAAAGCTATTTAAAGAACTTCCTGCTGCTGCTGCTGCACGTTGCTTTAGGGAAACAGGCAAGTGTGCTTTGTCTTCTGTCCCCTCCCTTAAGAGATTGCTATCATCTGCACTTGGAGCAGGTCTCTTTGGTGTGCCCATATTACCTTTTCCATCAGTGAATACCTAACCATTGACGTGAACTGACCACTGGAAAAGACGTCCACGGTACTGAAGTGAAAACATGGTCGAGAACAGAATTCAATGCAACACAGTACTTTTAGGAAAAGGGCTTTTAGTTCTCTCTTTATGTTTTTTATTACTTTTCTCATTTAAAAAAAACTGAAAGGAGATGGGGATAGAGGGAAAGTGCAAATAAAAAACAAATTCCCAGAATTTGTGCCTTTAAGCTTCTTTGACTGTAGGGTATGGTCTTAAGGGGTCTTAAATGCTCAGAAGCTGTTCGATCCACAATTCTTCATTAACAAATCACAGGGACCCTTCCTTTGCCAGGTTCTCTCAGAGAGGGATCTCTCCCATTCTCAGGTCTCATTTTGCTTTAGGTGGAAATGCAGAACAGTCTGCTTCAATTCTCTGAGGAGGTTATTTCATAGTTTTTCTCTGAACAACCTGTCTGGCACCTTAGTCCTCAGAGATTATTGATTTTCACCTGGGAATCTGGGTAAATAACAACTCCAGTGACATCAGAAACTTCAGATGGTTGTGGGGGAAGGGACTTCTGTTCCTCTTTCATAGCTGCCTCCTGCCCCAAAGAAAGGGACAAATGTTAATCTGATTGGTCCGTGCCCAAACCTCTCTTGGTCCTGGTTTCTGGTGGGCAGGATCCTGAGTGAGGCTGTCAGTTCCTTCCTGCGTCTGGCCTTTGTGGTAAGCTGACCACTATGGCCTGGCTTCCAGGGGCTACTTTTCTCTTGCTTTTTGGCATGCTGCTCCCTGGATGAGTTAGGCTGGGTTCGCAGATGGAGGCCCAACTGGGCTGCAAGATGTTGGGGAGGTGGGGTGAGAAAATTAGGTAGACCATGTAAGCCTCTTCACCTGATACTTGGGCTAAGTGGGATGATGGGTGTGGTGCCCTCCCTAGGTGCTGCTCGGATACCTGGGGGGACTATCCTGTCAAGAGCAAACTTGCCTTGGTCTCACCTGTGGCTCAGTGGGTAGGGCTCTGGCCCCATATACCAAGGGTGGTGGGTTTGAACCCGGCCCTGGCCAAACTGCAACAAAAAAATAGCCAGGCATTGTGGCGGGCACTGTAGTCCCAGATACTTGAGAGGCTGAGGCAAGAGAATTGCTTAAGCCCAGGAGTTGGAGGTTGCTGTGAGCTGTGACGCAACAGCACTCTACCATGGTCGACATAGTGAGACTCTGTCTAAAAAAGAAAAAAAAAAAAAGAGCAAACTTGACCACCCAGCAGGGAGGAGGGGGCTGATGGCTAGGGGAGGCTTCTGGCATTCTTGGGTCCCTGGTACTAATGTCTTGATAGCATCAAATCCTCCTAATTACTAATTGTTTGTTTATGTAATATTTGTGAAAAGTAGACTTTAGAAGGGAAGTATTTAGCTCTTGAGTAAGTATTAATTACTTCACTAAAACAACACAACCTGCTAATTATCTGTTCAAACAAGTGGGAGAAGAACACCCAAAATACCATCTCCTAGAGTAACAATGTTCTTCCTCAAACTCCTGTTGAGTTTCTCTTAATAAACATGGTCCCTGGTCAAGACTGTTGTGATCTATTTTAAACAATATTTTCTGGTCTAGACATTCAAAAGGGGGAAAGTATATATTATTTAGTAGTTAATTCCTTAGTGCTATCAAAAACAAATCTAAAGTGGTAACAGATTAATGGGAAACTTGAAATTAAACGAGTTCTTTATTACTACAAAAATATTTCCTTTCATGAGGAGGTGTTTACCTGCTGTGGGGTTTTTGGACCTTTACCCCACTAGCGTGCTGCCCAGTATGGCAGCTGTACGGGACTGTTGAGCATCTGCAGTGTGGGCAGTCCAAGTTGGGGTGAGCAGAAGTTGTAGGGCATACACCAAATTTCAAGGACTTAGTACAAAAAAGTGAAATATCTCATTAATATGTTAAAATATTTGGACATATTGAAATGACAGTGTTTGGATATACTAGGTTAAAGAATGTTAACAAAATAAATTTTACTTCTTTTAATGTGGGCACTAGAACATTTGCATTTCTGTTGGATAGCACTGCTCCAATATTAAGATGTGACATTCCGATTGTCTTTTTGCCTTTATTAATTTCAGTTCCACTTTGGTATGGAAGGCCTACCCTGTGTTCAGCTCAATACTAAGCATCCTGGATTTACTATGACAAGACAAAATCCCTGCCATGAATAACCATATAGTCCGATGGAGGAAAGCCAGTAAAAAAAACAAAAACAAAAACATGATATGAATGTTCAAAGGCAAGTGGACACAAAGCCTTGTTGGCTTTAAAAAGGGAAAGTGCGTTGAATTCTGTTCTGGGAAACCTGAGGCAGAGGGACCATTTGGTCCTTACTTTGAAGTTGGGGTAGGAATCTGGTCCGCCAACATAAAATTTACTTCTTGATCTCAATGTCTGTGTAGTTCTATAGCTGCTTTACATATTTCAGGGTTTTTTTTTGTTGTTGTTGTTGTTGTTTGTTTTTTGAGACAGAGTATCACTCTGTTGCCCTGGGTAGAGTGCTGTGACATTACAGCTCACAGCAACCTCTGACTCCTGGGCTTAAGCGATTCTCTTGCCTCACTCAGCCTCCCAAGTAGCTGGGAATACAGGTGCCTGCCACAACGCCCAGCTTTTTTTTTTTTTTTTTTTTTTTTGCACTTTTTGGCTGGGGCCAGGTTTGAACCCACCACCTCCGGCATATGGTGCCAGTGCCCCCCACTCCTTGAGCCACAGGCGCCGCCCCACCCAGCTGTTTTTTGTTGCAGTTGTCATTGTTGGTTAGCAGGCCCGTTCGGGCTGGAACCTGCCAGCCCCCGTGTATGTGGCCGGCGCCCTGCTCACTGAGCTACGGGAGCCAAGCCAGCTTTTTTTTTTTTTTTTTTTTTAATTTAAAATTAAAAAATTTTTTTGAGGCAGAGTCTAGCTTTGTCGCCTGGGCTGTGTTGCAGTGGTGTCATCGTAGCTCGCTGTAGTCTCAAACTCCTGGCTTCAGCCTCTCAAGTAGCTAGGACCCCAGCGCAGGGCTGGTTTTTCCTCCCTCTCTCTTTTTTTAGAGAAGGGGGGGGGATCACTACGTTGCTCAGGCTGGGCTTGAACTCCTGGCCTCAAGCAATCCTCCCGCCTTGGCCCCCCGGAGTGTTAGGATTACAGGCGTGAGCCACCACGTTTTGAATATTGTTGGGAAAATTGTGCGAAGGTGGAAGAAGGAAGGAACATTGTCGTAGGGGGCCCCTCCCGTTCCTCTTCACCGCCCTTGGCTAGGAGTGCGACCCGAGCGCTCCCGGTGAGGACTCCTGGGAGGAACAGCCCACGGGAACGTCCTGTAATCAGTCCAAGCTGGCTGCGGCGGCGTGTTGCTGCTGGGTTCCTAGTGGGTGACATTGAGAACAGCCGAAGGCGATGCAGGCGCGTGGGCCCTGGGGACTGCCCTGCTCCCGCCCCCGCCGCCCGCGTCCCCGCTCAGCCCGCACGGCCCCCGCCGGCCTCGCCTCTGCCTGGGCTGCCGCAGCTCCTGGTAGCCTCCCCGCGCGGGCTGTTTTCAATTTCCAGGCGAGGAGCCGCGGTGATTGCAAATCTGCCACTTACCTTCTGTCACCATTCTGTTGCTAATGCTAGGAATGATGAAACCTCTAGTGCTGGAAATGCATTATTTCCCTTTAACCCTAGCGCCTTCTCACGAGGTCTCTCTTCTACTGTGCGGGACAAAAGCGGGCTTTAGGAGGCTCAGGTGGTGGGAGGCGCGGTGTGGGCCACCTGGGAAACCGCCTTTGTCTTGGATCGGTGTGTGGAAGAGGTCGCTTTGCAGGTGAAGGCCACACAGCTCTTGGAAAAAGGAGTTTGATTCTGTGCTGCAAAATCGCTCTTCCCCACCCCCGCTCACATCCCTGTTGATCCGGGTTAGCACAGAATTGATTTTTCCCCCTTTGTAAATGGCAAAAGACTCTGTGATGCGGACATGAAAGCTCAACAACAAAAGAGCCATAATCTCACCACCCTGCATCATCCATTTTATTTTTTTATCCTCCTTTTTTCTCTTGGTTGGTGCTTAACATTGTAAAGAATGTGTATCCGACTATGGATACACAGTTCTTTTTTCTCTTTTTACCTAAATTTACTCTGTAAATGGTTTTGTATGGTGTATAATCACGTTTATACTTTTCAATGACCGCATGAATGTTAGTGGGGCTGATAAATCACAATTTGCAATCCCACCTCACCTTTGTTGGTCATTCAGATCTCCTCTTTCCCCTGTGCTAAGTGATGGATTAGCAAACATCTGCATTCACTGAGCTGTTTTCTTTTGTTGAATTATTTCTAGAAGATGAATTCCCCAGAAGCAGATTTACTGGGCCTAGTGTTATGAACATTTTAATTCGATCCTTATTAAATAGTATCCTATTGCTTTCCATAAAGGGTCTACTGATTTCTGCAAGCCACCAGGGACCTATGAGTGTCCCATTTGGCAGTGAATTCATTTTTGAAGTAAAGGATATGAATCATTTGGAAAGGTTATTTGTATAACAGTGGTCTGGGATTCACGTATCTTGAGAATTTATTTCCCTGTCTTTTCCCTCTGATGTATATGAATTGCAAACTAATGGTATAACTAGTGAACTGTCTCAAGGTCAGACTGGTGGTGGGGAATATCCTGGGCTATACAGGAAGGAAGGACTTGGAAGGGCAGCTGCACCCCACCCCCAACACCCATCACCTGGCGGAGGAATTGCCAGACAAATTGCCCAGAGGTGTCAATTTACACTTGGGACTAACTCAGGCCTTTTGTCACAGGCCACAGATAGAATGATTTCTGCTATTGTATCGGATGAACTGCAGATCTTGGGTATCCTAACAGCAGTCAGTGCCCACAGAATGCATTTGGCTAGATGACCTGGCCATATTTGACTATTTCTGGTAGGAATCTGTTCTTCTGAGAGGTGTGGTGACACTTACACAAAAGATATTGCTTCATTCTTTGATGGTTATGTATATTCTGGGGATCAGCATGTCTAGTTTCAGAAGAGCTCACCCACCCAGCTCTTTGGATATGGGGGCATCACTGGCTATCTCTGGGCCATTACTGGATAAACCTGAGTAAGGTGAACAAATGGAAAGGCAGTGGGGAGAGGAAATGGAAACGAGGGGGACCCCTTCCTGGGTGCTTTTGTTCTCTATCTTGTAAGAGATAGACAAAAGAAGACAAAACAACACCATTTCCTTTCTTACAAAATTTACTTTGAATACAAAGTGGTGCTCTGAATAGGTTTAGTCACCCACAGAGATCTTTTTTGGTGCTTCATCACTTTGAGTATCTTTTTTTTTTTTTTTTTTTTCTGAGACAGTCTCACTATGTCGCCCTGGGTAGAGTTCAATTGGCATCACAGCTTATAGCAATCTCTAACTCTTGGCTTTAAGCAATTCTCTTGCTTCAGCCTCTCAAGTAGCTGCGACTACAGGTGCCCACCACAATGCCTGGCTATTTTTTTGTTGTAGTTGTCATTGTTGTTTGGCAGTCCCCGGCTGGGTTCGAACCCGCTAGGTCTGGTGCATGTGGCTGGCACCCTAGCCGTTGAGCTACAGGTGCTAAGACTTTGAGTGTCAGTTTTTAGATTTTTTTTTTTTTTTTTGCAGTTTTTGGCCGGGACTGGCTTTCAATCCGCCACCTCCGGCATATGGGTCCAGCGCCCTACTCTTTTGAGCCACAGGCACCGCCCTGAATATCAGTTTTTAAAGAAACTAATTGGTTAGTGAAAATTTTACCTGTAACTCTAGTTAAAGCTTTAAAAATAAAATGATAGACCCAGACATACTCATAGCATGCAGCTCAGAGGACAAAGAAGGGGATGCAGAGGAAAGGAAGGATGGAAAGGTATTTAGGATGGTCACTGTGTAAGACGAGGAAGCCTGTGAGCCACTTCCAGAGGCCTAAATACAGAGGAGGCAGTGTGGCGGGTCTACCGGAGGGGGTCAGATGTGGAGGGTCTTGAAGTTGAGGGTGGGCTAGAGGAATTGAAATTTGATTGGGGTGACTTGTTCCTCTCGTCCAGCCTTTGGCTGGCTCAGAAATACTCCCATGAAACACTTCTCCCTCAGTGTTGTGTCCTTTGGCCTCACACAGCCCTTTTCAGGTTCCCATGAAGGCGGTACTGTTGAAGTTTGCTTTTCACAATCTGTGGCTGGCAGTACAATGCAAAACATCCAGTTTTCATCCATCTCAAATGAGTTTCAGCTGTTGTGTGTGTGTTTTTTTGTTTGCCTTTTTTTTTTTTTTTGAGACTAGGTCTCTGTCTCTTGGCCAGGCTAGAGTGCAGCAGTGTTATCATAGCTCACAGCAATCTCAAAGTCCTAGGCTCAAGCAAGGCTCTTGCCTTGGTCTCTTGAGTAGCTGGGACTTAGACATGCTCTACTATTTCTATTTTTTTGTAGAGATGAGATCTCCATGTTGCTCAGGCAGGTCTTGAACTTCTGGTCTCAAGAGATCTTTCTGCCTTGGCCTCCCAAAGTGGTGAATTACAGGCATGAGGTACCATGCCTGGCTTACTGTGGGTTCTTGACTTACCATCCAAAAGAATTACTATCTTAATATCTTGTTTAATTAATTAGTAGTTGGGGGATGGAGTTGTTCTTGCTACTGGTTATCATAGATCACTAGATTTCAAGGAACTGATGCAAATAAAGTACGGATAATTTATGCCATATTTAAAAGGTATAGTAAAATATAATAAAGTCACTTGAGCCATTTTTTCCCCTGATGATATTGGTGTTCCCTGAAAGAATTTTGCCTTGTAGGTAGGAGCTGTCTAATTTGGTATATTGCACAGGAAAAGGCTCTTCAGTGTACAATAGTAGTTTCATGTCCGTGGGTCCTGCTTATTATTTTGAGGGAAGAGTGGTGGAAAACAGCTCTCAAAAATGGTTTAGTACTGGCAGAATTTCTTTAGCACTGAATTTCCTTCCAGAAGATGTAACATATTCTGAGAAGTGAGTAAGGGAGGTTGGAGAGAAGGTACATTTCAAACTGGATGCTTAGAAGAACCATATTTATAGAAGGTTCTCCAACTTTTTAAGGCAAAGAATTACTTCTGTTTTTCTATTCACCCCACCTAACCCCAGATATGACTCTAGGCATCAGTATGTTCAGTATAAGTGTCAACTAATGGAATGTCTTGATTCAAAGAATTGCAGACAGTGTATGTATTATTGTTCTTCTCATAGACTTTTATGGGACTATGTCATGAAGAGTATTATTCTTCCTTTCTTACAAATTATCATAATTCTTTTTTTGGGGGGATGGAGCTTCACTTTGTCACCCTCGGTAGAGTGCTGTGGCATCACAGCTCACAACAACCTCAAACTCTTGGGCTAAAGTGATTCTTTTGCCTCAGCCTCCCAAGTAGCTGGGACTACAGGTACCTGCCACACCACTTGCCTGTTTTGAAAGACGAGGTCTTGCTCTGGCTCAGGCTGGTCTCAAACTTGTGAGCTCAAGCAATCCACCTGCCTTGGCCTCCCAGAGTGCTGGGATTACAGGTGTAAGCCACTGCACCCAACCTAAAATATCATAATAGTGGTAACACTTGTTAGTGTTTTATGTATATTAACCCATTTATTTAGTCTTCAATGTAATCCTCTGAAGTAACTACTATTGCCATATCCCTTCTCCCCATTCTATAGAAGAGGAAGCTGAGGTGTAGAGATGTTAAGTAATTTGCCCATAGTTACACAAGAATAAGTTGTGGATCTAGATTCAAACCCAGGAAGTGTGGTTCCAGTGACAATGCTTTCAACTCCATTGAACCTATATTTTGGTTCATACCAGTTAAGAACGTTTAGGTGCAAAGCATTTTCTAAATTAGAGTTTCTGTGGGGCATGTGGGGCACTTGTTTTAGATATTACCTAATAAAAGGATTTGATGTCAATCAACTGTAGTAAGTGTTGCTTACACTCTCTGCCTCTTGGAGACTTCCCCTGTGAATAGACAGATTCTGGAGTAACCAGAACGTGCACACTTAGCTTTGTTGTTTCCCATTAGCAACCTCTTGTGCTGAGAGTTAGTTGTGGAACTGTACAAGGAGGAAGCTGTGAATCTGGTCTTGAGTTAAAAGTGAAGGATTTTCCCATCTTTTGCTTGCCTTTGCACTGATCTCAAATTAGCTGTGTCAGAATTGGCTTCTCTGTTTATTTATTTAATTAATGAATAATTTATTATTTGTTTTTTGAGACAAGAGTCTCACTCTGTGCCCTGGTTAGAGTGCCGTGGCATCACAGCTCACAGCAACCTCAAACTCTTGGACTCAAGTGATTCTCTTGCCTCAGCCTCCCAAGTAGCTGGTACTACAGGTGCCCATCACAATGCCTGGCTATTTTTTTGTTGCAGCTGTCATTGTTGATTTTAGCTGACCCAGGCTGGGTCAACGCCAGCCTCGTTGTATGTGGCCGATGCCCTACCCACTGAGCTACAGGTGCTGCCCTGCCTTTTTATTGAGACAAGAGTTTTATTTTGTCACCCTCAGTAGAGTGCTATAGCATCATAGCTCATAGCAACCTCAAACTCTTGGGTTCAAGCAAATCTCTTGCCTCAGCCCACGTAGTAGCTTAGACAACAGGTGCCCACTACAATGCCTGGCTATTTTTTTTGTTTGTTTGTTTAACAGGCCCGAACCGGTTTCGAACCCACCAGCCTCAGTGCATGTGGCTGGCACCCTAACCACTGAGCTATGGGCGCCCAGCTGACTTCTCTGTTATTGCTGTAGTTTCTATCTGAAGGACCACTCAGGATGTTCCTTAGGGTGCAATGCCATTCCTGCCAAGGTGTGTGCATTTGCTAGGAAAGGTCTTAGGTTATACTTCTGAATGTTTAGATATACTGTTAGGCTACATGAATCTGTCCACAGAGAAAGAATTGTGATATTTTTCTTGCATAAACATATTTTAAAAGTGGAGAGATTCATGTCTACCTCTTGGGTTTCTAAGTTCATCTGTGCATTCAACCACATTGCTAAACTGTCTTCTCAAAAATTGTCAGTAGATTTGAAGGATATTTCATGTGTATAATCCTAGCACTCTTGGAGGCCGAGGAAAGTGGATTGCTTAGGAGTTGGTGACCAGCCGGAGCAAGAGTGAAACCCTGTCTCTACTAAAAAAGAAGAAAAAAGAAATAGAAAAACTGGTTAGGCATTGCAGTGGGCACCTGTAGTCTCAGCTACTCAGAAGGCTGAGACAAGAGAATCTCTTCAGCCCAAGACTTTGAGGTTGCTGTGAGCTATGACACCAAATTACCCTACCCAGGGTGACAGCATGAGACCCTGTCTTGTTTGATTTACTCTTGTATTCTAAGCATATAATTTAGAATGGACTTGCATAATACATGATGGAATGAATGAATGATTGAAAGAATGTTTCTTTCTTTTTTTTTTGAGAAAGAGTTTCACTTTGTCACCCTTAATAGAGTGCAGTGGCATCACAGCTCACAGCAACCTCAAACTCCTGGGTTTAAGTGATTCTCTTGGCTCAACCTCCCACGTAGCTGAGACTACAGGTGCCCACCATAAATGCCTGGCTATTTTCAAAGATGAGGTCTTGCTCTGGCTCAGGCTGGTCTCAAACCTGTGAGCTTAGGCAATCCACCCACCTAAGGATTATAGGTGTGAGCCACCACGCCCTGCTGAAAGAATATTTCTTGTGGTGCTTACTACATTCTCATTTTTATGATTCTTTTACTTTCATGACCTCCTCACCTCCCATCAGTCCCACCTGAGGACTCGAGGAGCTGCCCACACATTGCTTTTGTGCAGTTCACTGTAATTGGACCGAAGTGCAAATGCAGGGATTCATTAGGGAGCATGACCCACTTATTCTATGCTTAAGCAGTTCACTGTCTAGAGAAGGGATGGGCACACACACACACTCACACAATGGCAATACAGTACTACTGATAAGTGATGGACTAGCACTCAAAGGTTTATTGAGCATGAAACGTCTTTAAGTGTGGAGTAAAGTGGTTTTTCAAAGCAATTTCATTTCCCAGAGATTAAAAATTGTTTTGTATTGAATATCCAATCTTCGTTATCTTCTATTTAGTTACTCAGTTGGCAGAGCCAAAAGGAAAGAAATTAGAGATTCACTAAGTACAGAAACTGATTCCTTTGAAATGATTTCCTCTTCCACCAAAATGTAGAAACCAGATACAAAACACCTTTCTTTTGATTTGCAATTTACTAGTCTTACAAAATTATTTTAATTTGAACCAAGAGAGCTGGCATCATAAAGAAAGAAGGGTCCAAGAATTTCGAAATTGAAGACATTAATATAAATGAACCACCCGTACAATTATATTGATAGTCCTCAGCTCTGAAAGGGAAATTTCTGTAATTTACCTAAATTGCCTTAAAACGAAAAGAAATGAGAGATTTCCTTCCTTGGATGTCTATTTTCCTGGTGTATTTCTAATAACCAGGCTGTGAAGAAATTGAATTATTATTATAACCATGTAGCTATTATTTTTGTTTTAGAAGAGTGTTAATTTCAGCCAAAGCTTATATTTCAAATAAATTTATGAGTAATATATGTAATAAATCAACATTGAGCCATAGAGTCAAGTGCCTCAGCTTCCCAGTAGCTGGGACTATAGGCATGTGCCACTATGCTGGCAAATTTTTCTTTTTTTGGTAGAGATAGGGTCTCGTCCATCTAGCTCTCGCTCAGGCTGGTCTTGAACTCCTGGATCCTTCTGCCCCAGCTCTCAGAATGTTAGGATTACAGGCTTGAGTGCCCAGCCCTTTAATCATTCTTTATAGTTTTACTGCAAACTTTTTTTTTTAGCCCTAAATGATAGATAGTATACTGCTTAATTTTGCTTGGTGTTGAATCTCTAAAATATTTATTAAACTACTGTATATATTCCTTTGTGACTTGTTCTTTTCTCTCTCTCTTTTTTTTTTTTTTTTTGAGATACAGTCTCAAGCTGTTGCCCTGGGTAGAGGGCCATGGCGTCATAGCTTACAACCTCCAACTCTTGGGCTTAAGCCATTCTCTTGCCTAGTTTTCCATTTTTAGTAGAGACAAGGGTCTTGCTTTTGCTCAGGCTTGTCTTGAACTCATGAGCTCAAGCTATCCACTTGCCTCAGTTTCCTAGAGTGCTAGGATTACAAGTGTGAGCCACTGTGCCTGGTCTGTTCTTTTCTCTTAACATTTGTGTTTCAAAATAACTATTTAGGCTTGGCGCCTGTTGCTCAGTGGTTAGGGTGCCAGCCACATACACTGGGGCAGGTGGGTTCAAACTTGGCACAGGTCTGCTAATCAGCAGTGACAACTGCAACAAAAAAATAGCCAGACATTGTGGCAGGTGCCTATAGTCCTAGCTACTTGAGTGACTGAGGCAGGAGAATTGCTTAGCTCAAGAGTTTGAAGTTGCTGTGAGCTGTGATGCCATGGTACTCTACCAAGGGCTGCATAGTGAGACTCTGTTTCAAAAAAAAAAAAATCTGGTTTGGTGTGGTGGCTCATACCTGTAATCCCAGCACTATGGGTGGCCAAGGTGGGTGGATTGCTGGAGTTCACAAGTTTGAGACCAGCCTGAGCAAGAGTGAGATCTGGTCTCTAAAAACTTGCTGGATGTGGTGGTGGGCGCCTGTAGTCCCAGCTACTCGGGAGGCTGGGGCAAGAAATTTGAGGCTGCTGTGAGCTATGATGCCATGGCACTCTACCCAGGGTGACAGAGTGAGACTCTGTCTCAACAAAAAAAGAGAAAAAATAACCTATGCAAATCCATTTCACTATATTGATAGCCAGTATAGTCAGCTGCTTGGGTTGCCGAAACAAAATACCATAGACTGGGTGGCTTAAATGACAGAAATTTATTTTCTCGTGGTTCTCGAAGGTGGAAGTCCAAGATCAAGGTGCCAACACTGGTTTCTGGTGAGGACTATTTTTTGGCTCCTGTACCTTCTCACTGTGTCCTCACAGGGATGCTTCTCTGCGTGTTGCAGAGATCTCTGGTGTCTCCTTTGTTCTTATAAGGTCCCACCCTTATGAACTTATTTAATCTTAGTTACCTTCCTGAAGATCCTATCTCCAAATACAGTCCAAATACAGGTCTTTAACATACGATTTTGGGGGCAGACCTAGCTCAAACCAGAATAGGTAGTGCACGCTACAGACATTACACCCTGCAGGGGGTTCAGACCTGTCCTCTGGAGGTTATGACCAATGACGGGTTGGTTTCCTGGCTTTTTCCAAATAACAAGACCAAGAATCCCCAGAAGAGAGCTTTTGGCGAGCCCACCCAGGCTGGCTTGTGTGAGAAGTGGAAACCATACCTGAGCTGAGCCTGCAACCACAGAGTAAAAGGACCACGTAAGAGGGAGACCCATTTCCTCATGGCATGGACACCATTCCAGTTTGAATCCTGAGTATTGAGAGACACTTCCCTGAAATCCAGCTGCTCTGTCACCACACGGTATATGGCTGCGTGAAAAGAAGTCTACAGCAACTGGGCCATTTTTATGAACTTCTTCTCTTTTGGACATCATGATGCCTATGTGTCTTCTGTTTTATTCAGTGAGAGAAGAAAATTCCAGACACATTTTTTGGTAACGGATTAAGAGTGCCCAGGAAGAGAGAATAAAAGGGAAGTAATTCCTTCAGCATCATTCACTATCTTGTCTTGCTGGAACTGTCTGGGACAAAAGCCAGTAGAAACCTAAGGAACTAAAAACTAACAGCCACTGGGACTGAGTTATGTTGTTAACTATCATCCTGTGATAGGCTAGCCTATTCCAGAATTCTGTGATGAGGATTTTTTTTTTTTTTTTGAGACAGTTTCACTGTGTTGCCCTTGGTAGAATGTTGTGGCATCACAGCTCACAGCAACCTCAAACTCTTGGGCTTAAGAGATTCTCTTGCCCCGGCCTCCCAAGTGCTGGGACTACAGGCGCCTATCACAATGCATGGCTATTTTTGTTGTTGTTGTTACAGTTGTTGTTGTTTAGCTGGCCTGGGCTGGGTTTGAACCCACCAGCCTCCTTGCATGTGGCTGGCGCTGTAACTACTGTGCTACAGGCGCTGAGCCAGGATATTTTTATTAGAGCAACATTTTTCAAACTTTTTGACTTTGAGACCATGATCTATTTTACCAAGAGAAATCTGTTTTACATTACAACTTAGAGATACATGTCTGAAAGTATAGTTTTTTAAAAAAATACTTACTGTTAATATCTGCGATCCATTCTGATACTTTCTACTCGGTCCCATTTTATTTGCTTTTAAATGCTGTTATGCTCTAATAAATTTAATTTGTGAACTAGCACATAGTAGACTAGGGTTTCTTGCACTTTGGGGAATTTGTAACTCCCTTTAAATAAAATTGAATTTCCTGCGGCACATTTGAAGGGCTGAAGGAAATCAAAATCTCATTCTTAGCACTGTCTCACTTGTCCTGCTCAGGTAAACGCTCCACCTGACAGGATTTTAGGAAAGTATGTCATAATCATTTTCATAGCAAATATTTTTTGAGCCCCAGCTCAGATTGATGGCATGTTTTGAATGGAATGTATTTTAAAATTGTCTTGTGTGCTCCATCCAGGGAGAGGTGGTGCTGACTGGAGAGGAATACTAAGGGTTTGGGTGAGTAGAGATGACTGGGCCCTGATTTCCATAGTGTCCTCCCCCCCATACACACACCACATACTGGCTCTGATCACCTTCAGCCTGTAGGCTACCGTGGGAAGTCCTGCCTTTATTCTAGCCTTCCCTCCTGCCAGATGTTCTGTCCAATCTACCTAGGAATGGAGACCTTCAGGTACCTAAAGTGTGGAATATCCTGGATTGAGCAGCCCTCTCTAGTCTGAAAAAGCCCAGATTTGTAGCTGAATAGGCAAGCTCACCTTGAATGTCACCACCGAACCATTTATTAGATGCATGAGTCCACAGGGTCCTGAACTGAGTGTCTCATGAGACAATTCCCATCTCTTCTGTGGTAGTCAGAAAACTGGCTCCCAAACGTGTCCACTTCCTAATTCTGGAGCTTGAATATCACATTACATGACTATGGGAATTAAGGTTACATGTGGAATTATGGTTGTTAATCAGTTGCCTTTCAAATAGATAATCCTGGATTATCTGTGTGGGCCCAGTACAATCACAGGATCCTTAAATAAGGAAGAGAGAGGTGGAAGAGTCAGAACCAAAAAGATGACATCATGAGAAAGACTTGAGCAGCCATTACTGCTTGGAGGAGGGTGGAGGCCTGAGTCAAGGAAGGCAGGTGACTTCTAGAAGAAGCTGACAGAGATGAGGATATGGGATCTCCCCTAGAGCCTCTGGGGAAGAAAGCAGCTCGAGGTATTAGCCCAGTGAGACCCAGCTCAGACCTCTGACCTTCAGAACCATAAGTTAATACATTTGTACCGTTTTCTTTCTTTCTTTCTTTTTTTGAGACAGAGGCTCAAGCTGTCACCCTGGGTAGAGTGCTGTGACATCACAGCTCACAGCAACCTCCAACTCCTGGGCTCAAGCGATTCTCCTGCCTCCGCCTCCCAAGTAGCTGGGACTACAGGTGCCCGCCACAACACCCGGCTATTTTTTGTTGCAGCTATCATTGTTGTCTGGTGGGTCCAGGCTGGATTTGAACCCACCAGCTCAGGTGTATGTGGCTGGCTCCTTAGCTGCTTGAGCCACAGGCGCTGAGCCCATTTGTACTGTTTTAAGCCACTAAATTTGTGGTAATTTGTTGCAGCAGCAAAAGGAAACTAATACATCACTCATACACTAATACTTTGTATAATTTAATTTTTTACAGAGCAAACATGTATTTATCACAAACTAATATTTAAAAAAAAGTGATGTTTTGAAGGACACATTGTCACATTAATAACCAAATAGTTAACATTCAGAGGAAACTTTATATGAAATGGAGACTTTATGTATACAATCCCTGCTTCTAGAAAAAGAGTTGTATTAAGTGCTTCCTATGTAGAATATTAATTAAATAACATTTTTTTCAGAATTCAGAATTATCAACCCCTATGTAGTTCTTTTGGCAAGAGAAAACCTTCATCTTTTAAAAAAAGGATTCAGTGACAAAACATTTAAAACCATGTCCTGCTGTTTTATTTTACTTTTATTTATGTTTCAAGAATAGTTGCTACCTTATTGTTAAATATTCTTCGCAATTTCAGCTTTTGAATAAACAGAAATGGAAGCCAGGTGAAGTAAAACGAATTAGAGATGTTTCTTTTATTTGTTTAAATTCAAACATCTAAAATGTGCCTGCGCATGGCATGAGAAAAAAGTTGGGTGGTTAATACTCTCAGCTTACCTAGACGCTCCGCAAAAGCTGGTTTGGTAGATTTCCTCAGCCGAGTAGTGGGACTTTCTTCCCCCATTCTGAGAGGTTGGGTTTCCCCTTCCCCCCACACGTCTTCTAGCAGAGGATGTTCCTGGGCCATCGAGGCAACAGGATGGTTTCAGATTCCATTGAAAACAAGTGGGACAACACCACTTTACCGTGGCCTACTTCAAGCTTGGCTCAGACCAGTGCAGATTCAGCTAAGGCTGGTAGCTGCCCCAGCACCAGGCTGCTTGGTCAGCTTTATTGAACCATTTTCTACTGTGGAGCACCTCGTCCGATCATTCCTTGGAATGCTATTCTGCTGATTTCATGATTTTTCCCATTTGCCTTCTATGTCGCTCAATTTTCAGTATTCCCCAAAGATGTCTCTATTTTGCTTCTATGTTTTAGATATTGAAGCAGATGTTTTTCTTGATTGTTTATCTTCCCTCATTCTTAAACCCAAATCGTTGTGGATATTCTCTCCAATAAAACTTCCTTGCCTCACCATTTTCTACTTCAGGCTTATGGTGCAGTGATCTGGTCATGCAGGAGGTGCCTTATCTATGACAGTTTCGTGTTAAGCCCAAGAAAGGCCTGTGATTTTTTTTTTTTTAAACCTTGAAAATCAATTCTTAAAATGTTCCTCATCTTTCCCTGTTAAGGGCCCCACCCTATCTGCCAGCCACAATCCTGTGAATGGCTCTTTAATTGCGAGATGAAGTTTGCATTTGACACCTTTACTCTCTAATTACAAAAGAGGAAAGAATTTAGCAAATATTTAATTGCTGCTTTCTTAATAAATACTAAATAGGTATGTGTTTCTTTGTCTTTTGGAGACAAGGAAATGGATCTGGAGCTTACAGACCAGAAGGAGAAAGAGATGATTTCCGAGGCTATTGGGTGTTGTAGCTCAGCATTAGTGGACCCCAGGAAGGCACCACGTCTGGGAGAGGCAGGTGGGCTGAGGCAGAGACCCGTGTTGGAGGAGTCTTCACAGAGGGGGTGAAGGTGACATAGCTCATGAACATTCATTGCTGGTCTCTAACAGGAATGGAATATCTTTATATCATTATACGAGGCAGAAACCCCCACTCCACATTGCATTATGGTGACAGAAATCGAGATGTGCTTGACCAGAAAGAGACACAATACAAATGTCCTGTTTAGTTTTAGGTGGTTGTTACATGAGGGTATATATGATTGTCAAAATCATCTACTGGAACATGTCAGATCTATACATTTACTGTATGTAAATTAAAAATAAAGCTACGTGAGAAAGCTTTCCTTTAAGATGCATTAAGTGGAAGAAGCCAGGTGGAGGCTGGTGTGTAGCTTTTCACTTTTAGGCGTAAAGAGGGAAAATCACGGATCTGTGTTTGACTGCTTCTGTGTGCACAAATCTGCAGGGATAGGCGGGGAACCAGTAGCAGTGGTTGGCCAGGGAGATGGGAGCAGCTGCAGGGATAGAGGGCCGGATGCGCAGGAGGTTTCTCACTTTTATCTTTAAAAAAAAACCTTTTATGCTTTTTGGTATTTGAACCATGTAAACATTTCTCATTCAAAACAATTAAATAAAAAGAAAACACATTGAAGGGAGCTTTTAAACTGAGATATGAAAGGGCTTCAATTACTCCTTGTGGCAGGCTACTTACTATTTAAATGCTTTTAAGCAACTTCCTCCCAGCAGTGCTCTGCCCTGCTGAAGAGCTGCCGCTGGCACCCCAGGGGCAGGCTGCTGTCACCATAGCACTTTGTCCCTTCCACCCCTCCTGGCCTTCCCAACCTTTCCCAACTCCGTGCTCCTGAAAACTTCTCCATCATTCTCTTTGACATTCAGAGGAATCATTATTTGTTATCCCTTAAGGAATCTGTATGGTGGCCTATGTGAGACACAATGCCATTTGCAACCTGTTCTTAAAGGATCAGTAGCCTGTACAGAGGTCAGAACACTTGGAACAAATATAGGAAAGGTGTATTTTTTTTTTTTTAATTGAGACAGAGTCTTACTTTGTCATCCTTGATAGAAATGACATGGTGTCATAGCTCATAGCAACCTCAAACTCTTGGGCTCAAGAGATCCTCTTGTTTTAGCCTCCCAGCTAGCTGGGACTATAGGTGCCTGCCACAATGCCTGGCTGTTTTTTTTAGAGATGGGGTCTCGCTTTTGCTCAGGCTGATCTTTAACTCCTGAGCTCAAGAAATCCACCCTTCTTGGCCTTCCAGAGTGTTAGGATTACAGGCATGAGCCATTGCACCTGGCAGGAAGGGTGTACTTCTTAAACAAGGTTTTTCTCTTTTTTAGACAGAGTCTCACTATGTCCCCCTCAGTAGAGTACTGTGGCGTCATAGCTCACAGCAATCTCCAACTCTTGGGCTTAAGGGATTCTCTTGCCTCAGCCTCCCAAGTAGCTAGGACTACAGGCGCCCACCACAACGCCCAGTTATTTGTTTGTTGTGGTTGTTTAGTTGGCCCAGGCCGTGTTTGAACCCACTGCCCTAGGTGTATGTGGCTAGTGCTGTAACTACTGTGCCACGGGCACCAAGCCTTAAACAAAAGTTTTGATTTGAATTAAAATCAGATGTGTCATTTCTTGCCTTTACTGAGAGTGGGCTCTGTGGGGAGGAGATCTCTTCACTCACCTCGACACTTGCTCCATCCTTTGCTGTGAGTTGGGGTCTGACCTAATGGGAATCCTGGCCTTTCCCTCTTCATTTTAATGCCTCCCTTCTATGCAATGACTGGGCAACCAGCACCTTTTGTGGCCGAGTCTACCCGTGGAAGTGTCACTCCTGTTCTTGGGTTCTTCCTCCTCTGGTTTGTTTCATTTGCTCAAGTTCTGGGTTCTCCTCTGAATGGCCCTGTATGGGGTGTCCTGGGGTGGTGGCCATGTGCCAGGATTGTCTTTTGTAAGCACCTTGTGGCCGCTATTCCTTTGCATCTCTTTCCTAATGAGGATGTTGCTACTTTTCATGTGAGAGCCGGAGAATGAGAATGTTTTGTAGTGCTTGTGCATTTCACGTGGGTTAAGTGTATTATAGCTCAGACCCTTTGAACTTTTTCCCTGCATATGCACAAGATGTATTATGTATTATATTGTTAGTTGTTTAAATTCAAATGTCTTATCAAAAGAAGCTAAGTAAAAATACTTCTTGGCTTCTGCTGAGTTTCAGTCTCATGCCTCATTCTCTGCTTGCCTGCTGACACCTTTACTTCCTGAAACTTAACACTTAAGGACTAGCAATGGGTTCTCCGGGCACTGGGTTGAGAAGGTTCATAAGGCTGTACTTGAGCTGAACTTGGGCTGTGTGGGCAAGTGTGCCATGACTGATGAGTGATGTTTGTGTGCATTTCAGGGAAGAAGTGGGGCATTGCCCAGCTTGCTTAGATAGTCCTACCCTAAATTTCACAGTTTGTCATTCAGCACCTAGTGATTTTTACTAAGTTTATGTCAATACATATTTGCTTATCTTGCTTTTTAAAATTTGCTCTTCCGGAAACATGGTTATCTGAATAAACAAGTCTGCCCACAAAAGCATGGCTACTGATACTGAAGCTCATTCTGCCAGTCTAAGGTCTGATTCCCGTGCCCTTCTCCCTCCTGGAAAGAATCTCAGCTAAACTTGCTTGTTGGTGTGAACTCCATGCAGTAGACATTGCAGGCCCCCTGTAACTGCTCTTCAGCAGATGAGAACACAGCGTTATCCCTGCTCTTAGCAGCGTTTGCTAGGCCTCTGGTGTAGGGGCAGCGTACTCCCTGAAGCAATAGTGTTAATGGCTAGATGGATTCACCAGATGCCAGGTGCCCAGGTACTGTTCTAAGTGTTATACAGGTCTTAAGTCATTTCATCCCATGAAACTTTATGAGATAGTTACTGCAGCATTATTTTTATCCTGACTTGAACTCAGATTAGATAAGTTCCCCAAGATTACACAGCTGCTAAGTGGTGAAGTCAGGTTTTCAGCTGAAGTGATCTGAACTTAGCCTGTCTAATCAGTGAGGTGCCTGAGCCTTTGACTAGGAGGCAAAGTGCTGGATGTTCTTGGGAGGTTACATTTGCCTCGTTTCCCTATCTATAAAATGAAGGCTTGGTCAGGATGGTTTAGACACCTCCAATCCCTATCTCCTGTGATTCTAAATATCTTTGAACTTCCCTGGTACTACTACTTTCACCGTGAAATTTGACTAATATATACATGTGCTACAGATATGCAGATGGAAGTAAGGACTTGAACCTTCTCAGCACCCACCAGAATTATAGCTTGTCAAGAATGAAAGATTTATTTTCCCAAACAATTAGAGGACAACAGTAATTATGCTTAATTACATGTTGAACAGTTTTCCTGTTGTGTCAACCCATTGTCTTAATTGTACTTAAGAGCAGCAGGCTATTATTTTGAGGTTTGTGAGGTTTAAAATTGCAGAGTATCTCAGCATTGGGGGAGCAGAGGAGTTAAGGGCACGGACAAATGTGGTGCCGATTCCAGATCTGCTACTTCTGAGAAATCCTTAGCAAGTGCCTTAACTTCTCTACATGTTATTTCTTCACATTGGGAAGAATAATGGCATCATCCTCGTAGGGGTATTGGGAAGACTGAAGAGCACATCCTCGAGGCCATTGTACTGCTTAACTGTTATCAGTAGGAGTTGCTGGTGGGCAGTCTCTAGACCAGTGATGTGCCATGAGAGGGTCTTAGGTATGCTGCAAAAAGTTTTAAAGATTGTTCATTCAATTATTTTTGACAGAAGTTCAAACACAGTAAATATATTCTTTTTTTTACTCTTTTTTTTTTTTTTGATCAACATAATTTAAGTGTGCACAGAAGTTTAACTGTAGGTTTAAGTACACCATGAAGTAAAAAAGGTTGAAAAACAGTGATCTAGACCCATTTCGCCCTCGCCCTGATGGATAGCCCCACTTGGGGCAGATGGGGGCTCTGGCTTGGATGGACTGTTGTTATTTTGTATTAGTTCTGACACTTAGGGTTGTCTGTCTTCTTTCAATTTTATGTCTGTAATCTCCTCTCTCCCCTCCCCCTCCCTGCCCCTCAGTTTCCCTCCCTCCCTCTCCCACTCTGCTGCTCCCTAGTAGCTGGGACCACTATAGGCCTGCACCATCATTCCCAGCTAGTTTTTTTTTTTTTCCTTTTATTTTTAGTAGAGATGGGGTCTCAATCTTGCTCAGCCTGTTCTGGAACTCCTGAGCTCAAGGCATCCTCTTGCCTTGGCCTCCCAGAGTGCTAGGATTGCAGGCATGAGCCACTGTGTCCAGCCTATAATCTCTTCTATGGGCATGTGGAATGAAACTAAGAAATATGGCCAACCATTGAAGAAGTTACAGTTATTAAGTCCCTGCAAGACAGCCACAGGGGAATGAGAGCTCACTCTAATAAATTTAGTAGGAAAATATTCTTGGTAGTTGATAACTTTAGGCAGTACACAGATATGGCCTTAGGTAAATTCTATAGTGAAAAGTTATTTTCTTTTCATTTTTCTTTAAGTTCTTCTGATTCTGCAAAGAAAAAGCCTCAGTTTGGTGCTAATCTTTAATCTGTAATCCTTTGGAACTTCTCTCTTAGTGAAAAACAAGAACAGGTTTTAGGCTTGATGGGCGATGGTGTCTAGGTAGAGCTTGTTAATATCGCTTTGTTTTCATTGTATCTTTTTTTGGCCTTCTATTTATAGCATGTAATACTAATTTTTCACTTATAAATAGTAATATGAACATTTCATTGGGAGCATATTTGTGGAAAAAAGAATTAAAGACAAATACTAGGCCAGGTACGTTGTTTTATGCCTGTAATTCCAGCACTCAGGGAGGTGAGGTGGGTGGATTGCTTGAGCTCAGGAGTTGGAGACCAGCCTGAGCCAGAGTGAGACAACCCCCTACCCCCCGCCCCCTCTGTCTCTACTAAAAATAGAAAAACTAGCCAGGTGTTGCTAGTTACAGGCAGTGCCTGTAGTCTCAGCCACTTGGGAAGCTGAGGCAAGAGGATTGCTCAAGCCCAAGAGTTTGAGGTTGCTATGAGCTATGATGCTATGTATGGCACTTTATCAAGGGTGACAGAGTGAGACTGTCAGGAAATAAAGAAAAGAGAGAGAGAAGACAGAGAAAGAAAGTAAGTTAAAGGTAGAATGGATAATATGTGGCTATGGTACCTATTATGATGGCACCACACAAATCCTGAGTTGGGGCACATTGTTTTAGAGAGAGAAGAGGGACAAAACAGAATCCTGGGGAGGCCAGTATTTAAAAAGAAGAGAAATTAAAGAAGTCAGGGGAACATCAAGAAAGTGCAGAGCCTGGGGAGAAGGTGTTGTAGAAGGGGGAGCTAGGGAGTAGGGCGGTGCTTGGAGGGGTGGGAGAGTGATGGCAGAGGAGAGGCAGGTGGGTTTGCTGAGAGGACACCTGTGCTGGTCTTTGCTGCCACTCGGTTGGCAAAAGAACTGCCATAGCCAGGTGTGGTGGTGCACACTCATAGTCCCAGCCACTCAGGAGGCCGAGGCAAGAGGGCTGCTTGAGCCCAGGAATGGGAGGCTGCAGTGAGCTGTGATGACGCCCCTGCACTCCAGCCTGGCTGATACCAAAACCCTTAAAGAAACAGAGAAATGGCCTAATGAGGAATGAGTCAGAAGCAGGATGCAGGGCACATGTGCTACTTTTTCCCTAAAAGCTTAGTGTGTGTTGATGGCCCAGTGAGTTGAGGTAGAAACAAGGTGGATGGGAAGTTCTTTTGTTTTTGAGAACAGCAAAACTGCAGCCCAGAGTCAAGGACACAGGAAGATGGGTTCGTCTGCGGGTGGGGGAGAGACAGAGGCAGATGGGAGGCAGAAGAAAGGGGAAGTTGCCTCTTCTCCTGCCAATACATTCTGCAAGTGAATTTTAGCCAATTCTTGATGTCTGAATAATTCAGCAGAGAAGGAGGGTGGAGAGCAAGTATGAGTGCCCGGAGGGGAGCAAATAGTGGTGAAAGTGGAGAGGCAGGAATCTTGGCAAATACTGACTCATTGATCACTTGGAAGTCCCGAGGAGGGAGCTGCTCCTAACTGACATTTAACTGTGGGAAGGGTTGGAGCTCAGGGCCAGGTGGATAGTGCTAGAAAGGGGAGAAGAACACTAAAGGCACAGCTGCTTTTCAGGCCCATTCAAGGGAGATGGCCTAAAGTTGCCCGTTTTGGTCCCTGTACTGCCATCTTGTGAGGCTTTTTGAGTTAAGGAAGCACTGTCAGCCCAGCCAGCTACTGCTTCAGTGAAGGCGTCCTCTCTCTGATGTGAAGGTCATGGGCTTCAGACATGTGGCACGAATGCACCTGGGTATGGATTTATGGCTGTGGGTGGGGCCCAGCTCCCTGCATGACCCGCCCCAAGCTCTGCCCACCCAGCTGGGAGGCTGTGGTCTCAATTTGTCTGGCTTGCTGTGCCCACATGTCCCTTGTATCTCCTGGGTGAGTTGGATTTTGGAGCATTTGGGAGCAGGGTTGTTCAGAGCAAATCTATTCTAGGGAGAAAGGGAAAGTCACCTTCAGTGTATGGCCCAAGGCCAGTGCTTCCTGAGCTCTCTCCCAGCCAGGCCTGCGGGCTTCAGGGGAAGCGCAGGTAGGGGTCTGAGGAACAGACTGCCATGCTGCAGGCCACAGGCCGAGGTGGAGGGAGAGGACAGCAGGTGTGCCCACCCCACCCATCTGACTGTGGTTTAGGGGCAGTTGAAGTGGTCAATGACACAGGTTGACTGGGGCCTCTCTGACCAGGGCCTCTTGGCAGCCTCTCCCAGGGTAAAGTAGTTCCCCCTCATCTGGTTCATCTCCAGATCTATCCTGTTGGCTGAAAGTCCCTGTTGGCGTCCTTCGTCTGTTCCCATCTCAAATCTTTCCAGCCGTACTTAGCTGCTTTTGCCACTATTTCCCTTCAAAGTTTCGGCTAGCCTGGCTTCTCTTTTCTTTCAGCACTGCTCACCATCACAGATGTGGAATTGATCTGGAAGAGGCATCCTGGTATTTACCAGGGTTGAGAGTCGACCTTCCCAGGCAGCTCATGTGGTTACTTTTAGGAAGATTATCCATATGTGATTTCCAAAGAACTGCATCAGGGGCAGGCTGGGTAGGTAAGGTTGGTCTCCTTCCTTTCAGAGACTTGCCATTCAACTGGGGACAAGACATGGACTCTCAATTTAAAAAAAAAAAAAAAAGGAAAATAAGAGAAAGAAAAAACACCAGAAAAAAGGCTAAGACTTCTTGGGTGGGCTTTGTAATGGTCCTTGAGTAGGTTCAGAGGAGGCATTTGTGGTTTGGCAAATGATTAGAGACACCAGTGCTCCCGAGGGGTCAGCAAGACCCCGCTGTCGGGACATTCTGGATGCCTGTCTTCACCTGCCAGGCGGAGAGTAAAGCACTTTTCTTCTACCATCAGGGGAGATGGAGAGCAGCTGTCTCTGTTTATTTAAAAAATATCCTGAATATTCTTTATATCATCACCCTCCAAGATTTCTCTCCTCCAGACAAAATAAAACGAGGTTTATTCACTCTGTTTTGGATTTCTAACCTTTTAGTCATCTGAAAGGCCCCCTAAGCCTCAGTTTCTCCAAGTCAAAAAGAGGCATCCTAATATTCTCTGCACCGTGGAGTGGTCTGAGGATTCAGGGGATGGTTTCTACGGCACATTCCCCGTAGTGCTGGGGCCCAGCAGCTGATGACTGTTCTGGTACTCTCATTCCCCACTCTGCACTTAGAATCGGTCATCACTGTTTAGCGAGGCACTGATTAGCACTGCTAACATTCTGAATGCTTGCCTAAAATAGAAAAGAGTTACTTTGCATGAGACTTTGCATTTTTTAAGCTGGCACTTTTTTTTTTATTAGGCACTGCTCTTACAGAATAATAAAATGGCATGCATCTGTGAAGTTATCTCCATAATGAGGCCAGTGTGGCACAAAAGCAATGCAGGCCTTAATCAGCCCCGTTTTTTGCCTGAGCATATATAGAGCTTTCAAGTACCTAGGAGAGAAAAAACCACCTTCCTTTCCTGCGTCTTTACCTCCCCAACCAGAGCCTGAGCTCCTGGTGATTAGGGATTATGTCCTTCTCGTTGTTGGCTTCCTAGAATCTAGCAGGTTGTCTGACACAGGGAGCTTCGTGAATGATATGTTAAATAAGTGGAAGTATTTTTACCTAGGGCATTTTGAAAAAGGCGGGAAAGACTGAAGTTAAAGGGTGGACTCCAGAGAGGTTGTGATCAACTCATGGTCACTCCAGCTGCTGCGAAGTTTGCTCCCCATGAAGTGAGATCTCTTTGGATTTAATAGGCGGTGTGGTTCAGGGAACTAGGGCATAGAAGTCAGGCAGACCTGGGCTTGCCTGGGACCTGGGATCTGCCTCCTACCAGTTGAGTGATGCTGGGGAACCGACATGTTCTCCCTGTCACACGGAGGGTGAGAGCCCCAGTTGTGTGGGATTTTTCTGAGGATACAAGGTTGTTGACATGAGGTACCCTTGGATTCTCTCTCTGCCTTGATTTCTGGACTATTTGGATAACTCATCAGTTAGTGTGCTTGAACTTGGAGATTGAAGGAAGAGAGGTGATCTCTGAAGAGTGTTTTGAGATTTAAAGATGAGGATCCTTCCTGGTCCTCACTGATAGATTGAGCTGACTTCTCTAAGTGACGTGTAGCCCGTGACTCATCGTGGAGACCAGTGAATCAGACTCGTGGGCACTTGTGAGAGCTTGTCATGTGGTTCTTTCTCATCCATGTTTGAGCCATGGGCCCACCCACCTCCTAACTCCCTCCTGACGCACCCTTTACTTTCTATCTGTGTTGCCCGCTCCTCGGTCCAAGCTGTCCCGTGTCTCTCTGGACTTCTACAATGGCCTCCACACTGGTCTTCATGTTTGTCTTCTTCACATTTCCTCCCCAAACCTCAGATCCCCACACAGCAGCCAAAACAGAAAGCAGATCAGGCCATTCCTTTGTTTCAAAGTCCATTACAGATGTCCTTGCCACGGGGCTTTCCAGAATTGGCCTGTGCCTGTCTCTGCTTCCATCATCTCATTCCATCCTGCCCCTTGCCCTCTCTAAATACACTGGACCACTTTCCAACAGGCCAGGTGCTTCCTAGCCCAAGGCTGAGCTTTTCTGATTCCCTGTCCTTGCCTGGTGCCCTTCCTGTGGCTGGTGGGCCTCCAGGCCTGTGCTCTGATGTCAGCCGCCTCTGAGTATCACAACACTAGCTGGCGTCATCTTTGTTATGACTTGGTGTCCATTGCTTGCCTGCTACCACTCCATTAGGATAAAATCTACATAAGGAAAGGAAATCCACCTGTCTCATCCCTGCTGCGTTCCTGGTGTCTAGGACGGTACTGGTACATAGAAGATTCTGTCAGTATTTGTGGAATAAAGCAGTGAGGAGGAGAAACTCTAGTGCTGTAATATTGTTTGGAATATGGTTAGCTGTGTGGGTGGGCAGAGCACTGATTATGCCAGTGTTCAGGAAGATGTGATAACAGTGAGTGGAGTCTAAGAGAGAGCCCTCCCAGCTCTGTATATAAGGAAGTCGGGAATCACCCCTGAAGCAGGAAGGTTGTATGGTGGTGGGGCACTGGGTCTAGTGAATTGGGTCTTTGTGGATGGGAGTCTGCACAGTGGGAAATCATGAACTCTGAAATCAGATCCTCCTGCCTCTGCTCCTTACGAGCTGTGGACAATTACGTATTGTTTATGAACTCTGATTTCCCCACCTGTAAAGTGCGAATAATATTGCCATCCTGGAAGCGTTGTTGTGAAGATTCAAGATAGTCTATATCTGGCGCATGGCCCCACTCAGTAAGTGGCAGCTTTAATCTTGGAGTGAACTCTTCAAATTCCTATTAATTCAACACATGACACCAGAGCCCTAACTTAATTAAATAACTACTAATGTAAACACTTAGTAATTTTCATAAATGCTGCAGGAAATCCAAAGATGGGTAAGATAAGGAACATGTCCTTTTACACAGCTAAAAATCTGTGAAAAAGTGAGGTAAGTTACAAAGCTAATAATGTGCGCAGTGCTTTGCAGTTTGTAAAGTGATTTTACATGCTTTTTGTTTGGCGCTCATGAGCAAAAAGTGAAGCACATATAACCTTGGGTTTTGTGACCCTGTGCAAGCCAGCAACCTCTCTGACCCTGACTGTGTCACTTGTCAAATGCAGAGGGGTAGTTAAATTAAAGAATAGTTGTGAGAAATCTGTATTGCACCCCAGGTAAAGCATGGGGTCTGGGACGTGAGAGTCGCTTAAATATATTAGCCCTCTGTCACCGTCATCTCTAACCCTGCGGCCTGTTTTCGTTCCATGCGCCGTGCTTCCAGATGACTATAATCTGTAGTAGTTTGTGTCCAGGATATCCTGGAATAATATCAAAGTGCCATGAAGTTCAAAGAAAGAGAATGAGAGAGAGATGGCATCTATTTGAGAGGCTCACTAAAGAATTTATCTTGGGAGAAATAGCAGGTGGATTTGGCAAAGGATACAGAACGCATTGGAAGGAAGAGAGACAAGGAGACCACTTGGAAGCCCTTACAGGAGTCGAGGCAAAAAGTAAGAAGGATTGTTGAGACGCAAAGCAAGAAATAGGCCAACGAAATCAATGACCGCTCTGTGGCCACTGACTGACAGTGGTAAGAGAACTGCATGGGAGAGGGCTCGGAACTGTTCAGCCACGTGACTGCAGGTAGTGGTAGGACAGGGAGGAGGAGGAAGACAGTGAGCGCTCTCTTCAACATATAGTACCTGTTGTTAAGGTCACTTGGGGCAATTTTAATCTGTCAGTTAATACTGTGGGCTTGGGGTTCAGAGTCAGAGGTGGGCTTTGGTGGGTCTTCTGCACACAGCTATGGCAGAAACTACAGGAGTATTTGAGCTTTTGAACTCCTGGCCTCAAGTGATCCTCCCACCTTCACCTCCCAGAGTGCTAGGATTACAGGTATGAGCCACTGTGCCCAGCCCCAAAGTGTATTTAAGTCAAAAGGAAGGAGCCAGTGCAGAGGGAAATATTGGAAGGAAACACAGAATGGGAATTGATGAACACAGGCTCCCTTCTCAAGGAGAAGGTGCCAGTAAGCGAAACTTCATACCTGAGTCTGGGTGTAATTCAACTGTTATTGCCTTGGATAGTTGAGCAAAAGCTGCTTGGAATTACAAGTTTAAACGTGATCTGCTGTCCCATCCTAGACTGGCTGTGAAGCAGGTGGCTTTTGCCTTTGGTTCTTTCCCCCTGATCACAGATTTTCCCTGTGTGGCTTGGGAAACCCTTCCCTCTCTCCTCCCCTCCACTCCCTGCCCTCTTTCCTCCCCATCTCCTTGACCCCACACTTCATGATTCAGAACTGAGCAACTGGTTTATCTTGGCTCTGTTAGCTAATGAATGTGATAAGCTAATTGCTGCTCCCGGCAGAAGACTGGAAGAGCCACTTTGTTAGCCTTTCTGGAGCCACAGTCTTCTTTTGTCTAGCAGTGGTGGCAGGGTTTGGGGTGCAGCAAGAAGTGTGAGAGAGTTTGCTCTTCCAATTCCATTTGTGTTGGTACCCAGTCCTTGTAGTCCTCAGGTGTTGAAAAGTAGGGTGCCTCATCCTCCAAGGTAAATTAACAGTTTTTTAAAGGATGGAAAGCTGATGACTTAAAACTGCTTCTTTTACACTTTCTGGTTACAAAATTGTGGCTGCATTCAGCAACACTTAAGTATTTATATAAATATAAATGCAAATAAAAATAAGTAAATAAATAAGTATGTTTCATGCCTCAAACATTTAATCTGCCGATCAGGCAACATCCTTTCTCCTGAGTAAGGACTGAGTCTCCCTGGACTGGGATGCGTGAGCCTTATATAGACCAAGTTCCAGCGGGTTCATCCAAGGCTTACCTGGCTGTTGAACACTCCACTGGAGTTTGCATCCCGCAGCCCCCTTTCTAGTGCTAATGCACTATTGGTTAGGAGATATGTTAGGCACCAAGGGAAGCACAGCCACCAATCTTGCACTTAATGGCTATAGCTGGTTTTGGTTAGTGTAATTATTCTCTTTTGTAGGATACTTTTTCTGTAATTTATGGGTTCTTTTTTTAACCTGTCATATGTAGAAACAGGCCATTGCACTCTGGGTTCTACTTCACCATGTTCTAAACCTAAATATGGGGAATTCTTAGAAAATCTATGGTTGGGAGTTAAGCATGTTCTTGGAGGAATAGTTACAAGATGCAATATGGTGTTATGGATAGAAGGGTTGGCTGGAAACCAGAAATTCTGGATCCTGGCCTCTGCTCAAATTGTTGCCTTGCACATGGCCACGGGAAGTTATTCTCCATTCCCAGAAAGGGAAGCTCCTATTCTTGTCTTGTCCCCCAAAGCACAAGGAACACGTGGACCCAAGCAACCTGAACATACTATCAAAGTAAAATTGCTGTTTGGTATGTGGGATGGTTATAATTACATAAGTTGCTTCTGGAGAGTGAAACAAAATTAATAGAATATTAATTCTGTTGGCAGTCAATATTTTCAGTGTGTGTTTCTCGGAAGCCTCAGTGTGCATCACGTTTAGCCAAGTGAAGGTCTGGGTAAAAGCTTTTACATGTGCCATCCCATGGGTCCCTTTGCTGGCAAGGCCAAGCCGTGAATCTCAGTGCACCTGGTGGAGGTGTGTCAAGTGGCAGAATGACCACGTTGCACTGAACCGTGCCAGGAAACACCACCGGAGCCCTGTGCCCTGGAAAGGAGGCTCAGCGTTTTCCTTGTTACCTTTCATTTGGCAAAATAAATCCTCCCTCTGCCTTCAGTGAAATGACTTTTTTACCTCCTCTCCAGGGAGCAGAGTTTGATTTTTTCAGACTTGACTTGGCAGAAGGCTAGATCTGCTGAAATAACCATGGCAGCAATTTCTGTTCATTTCTCTGAGCATACAGAACACTCAGCTCCCGTTCTCAGGCCGTACGTGGTCAAGGCAGAAGCCATTCTTAGGGGAAAATCACAGCACTCCTGCTGTGTGTTATTTATAGCAATGTCAGAGCCAGAAAGGTTCAATCTTTCACTTTCCAGAGAGGAAGAGGCCCAGAAGATACAGGTAAAATGGTTAAGGTCACAAAGCACTTGAGGGGCCAGATCCTGGATGAGAGTCAGTTGCCTTGACTTTTTGCCACCCCCTGCGGGTACAGGGGCAGTTTAGGGTACAGAACAGTTAGAGGGAGAAGAACTTGGGGGTGAGGGAGAAAGGAGTTCATTATATTTTGATCTGAAATGAAAATCACATATAAATGAGAACCTTATTTTTGAAACACAGATTCCATTATTCTCTTTAACAGAACTAACACTTCTGTCTTCGATGTGCCTGTAAAGCCAGGCGATAATTCTGAATTTTTTCATTATCACTCGGGCAGTTTGCCTTTCCAGAGCGTTTTTTCGTAGCTGTCTGAGATCTTGACAGCGCCTGTGTGTCCACACAGCAGGAATTTTGGCAGGAGGGAAAGAATCGTAGCTTGGTTTCCTGCAGGAAGAAGGCTTACAAGATTCATTCTGGTGGTTGCTTTTGTTCATTCTCGATATGCAGAGTGGCTGCCATTGCCTTGGCAACTCCATCAGAGGCCAGTCGCTGCTTTGTGGACGTCTGTTTCATTGTAGACCCTCCTGGGAGCAGCCTTGGCTTTGGCCGGAACTGGCACCAGCTACTTTCCTTGGGGCACAGAGCCAGAGTCGGGGTCGGGGGCGGAGAAGAGAGTCTGGGGCTGGTTCTGGCTTAGCATTTGTATCTGGGGCACGCAGTGGAGTGGAGGGCTCTGCTGACCCAAGAAATCAGTGTGACCCGAGAGTCTCCTCGTGAGGCCGCCCCTGCAGATTGGTGGACCTGGCAGAGGATGTGACGGTGTTGGGAGAGAGCTGGTGTTCACTGCCAGGTACAGGACGTTTTGCCCTAAGGCCCACAGTGGGGTTTTCCTTTGTTCGGAATTTGCAGACACCAGCTCCAGATCAGTGGGAGGGGAGATGATGGGGTAAAGTGGAGTGAAGCGCTGCAGAAAGACAGGGTGACTTCAGGACTGCTAAAATATTGGAGGTGGGAGGTGAGAATGGTGGGAAACACATGAAGTTTCCCACACCCCACCCCATTTGAGGGAGTCCTGCACCCCCTCTAATCTCACTGGGCCTATGCAACAGGCATTAGTCGCCATCATCATCTCTTTTTTTTTTTTTTCCTTTTTTCTTTTTATTGAATGGTAACTATGTACATTAATGCACTTCTGGGGTACAGTGTGGGGTTTTCACATGCAATCTGAAATACTTCCATCAAACTGCTCAACACAGCCTTCATGTCATTTTCTCAGTTATTGCTTTAAAACATTCACATTCTACTCTTAGAAAGATTCACCTGTAATCTCTTGATCACCTGTTCTGGACCTGCATGTAGAAGGCACTCTGGTAGGCCAGGGCCTTCAGGAGGCTTTGCTGCTTCTAGAATCATGTAAATTAAAAATTGGTAATCATCTGGGCAGATGTGACCCTTTTGGACTGTGGCTTGGCAAGTGAGCAGCAAGCCCCCTTTTATGAAGGAAAAGGTACCCCTTTTATGAAGGAAAAGGTACCTTTTTTCTTTCCATTTTCCAGGGTAGTGTCCCAAAGTCACAGGCATGTTCAATTTTAACAAGAAATTCAATTTTCTCCACCCCCCCAATGTGATAACTCCATATTTGACAGGGATTCTACAAGTTTGGAATCTTTTAAGACCTATTGAATGAAAGGTCTTTGGGAGAAAAATGTCTGGGATTTTGCCTTACTTCGACTTCCAAAAAAGCACACAATGAGACTAGGATGGAAGTGCAAGTTTCTTTGGGAGGTGATCTTAGGAGTTGCAGACCAGGAGGGCTGGTAGGAGCCTGAGGTGTGACACTTGGGTGTAAGGGTAATGGTTCCTGAGCTGGTACATTGTGGGAAATCGCTACTTTTTAGCAGTTCCTTTAAGGAATCACTGCTTGGAAAGTTTGGTGTAATGTAAGTGCCTGGTAAAAGGTGGCCACCAAATCCTCTTTTTATAGAAAGACACTGACCACATCTTTCGCATCTCCTAAACACTGGACACTCAGTAGATCCTTTATTTACATGGTCATATCTAGTCCTCACTGGCTGCCTGGGTTCTGGGAATTATTGGCTCCTCTTCACCGATGACAGCCTCAGAGATGGGCCTCCATAGCTTCTGCAAGATGCTTCTTTCATTTGGGGCCTTTTTTGTGCATGTTAATAGCACAACAGTATGTTACAATGCCTGGAATATCCCTTTATCAGTAATATATATTGAAATAAATTTTATGGCATGTTAAGCGCCTTTTTTTTTGGCGGTTTTTGGCCGGGGCTGGCTTTGAACCCACCACCTCCGGCATATGGGGCCAGGGCCCTACTCCTTTGAGCCACAGGCGCTGCCCTTAAGTGCCAATTTAAAAATTTCTCTTAGATACAAGTCAATACCGTAAGGAGATATCACTTCATACCCATTAGGGTGGCTGTCATAAAGGAGATAGTTAATAAAAAGTGTTGACAAGGATATGGAGAATTTGGAACCTTTATACACAGCTGATGGGAACATAAAATGGTATAGCCACTTTGGAAAACAACCTGGCAGTTCTTCAAAAAGTTAAACATAGGCTATATGATCCAGCAATTCCATTCCTATGTATATACCCAGAAGAAATGAAATCATACGTCCACATAAAAACTTGGATGTGAATGTTCACAGCAAAAAACAACCCAATGTCCTATCAGCTGATGGATGGACACCCAAAACAGTGTATGCATACAATGGAATTAGTCACAAAAGTGAAGGAAGTACTAATTCCTGCTACAACATGGGTGAACCTTGAAAACATGCTAAGCGAAAGAAGTCAGTCACAAAAGGCCACATACTATATGATTCCATTTATATAAAATGTCCAGAGCAGGCACATTTATAAAGACAGAAAGTAGATTAGTGGTTGTCTTGAGCACGGGAGACAGAGGGATGGGAGCGACTGCTGATGGTGGTAGCGTTTCTTTTAAGGGTGATGAAAATGTTCTGGAATTAGACAGTGTGATGTTTGCTTCACTTCAGGAATAGTCTAAAAACCACTGAATTGTACACTTTTATTAAAGCCGTAAATTTTATGATATATCAATTATATTCAATAAACAAAACAAGACCTTCTGGCAGGATATTTATGTTGATAAAAAATGAGTATCACGGACTTCTGATTTTTAGTTAGTATTTTGGAAACATTCTTTCAGGTTGTTTTTTTTTAATTTTTAAAAATTTTTTAGAGACAGAGTCTCACTTTATTGCCCTTTAGGTAGAGTGCTGTGGCATCACTGCTCACAGCAACCTCTAACTCCTGGGCGTAGGTGATTCTCTTGCCTCAGACTCCTGAGTAGCTGGGACTACAGGCACCTGCCACAACACCTGGCTATTTTTGTGTGTGTGTGTTGCAGTTTGGCTGGGGCAGGGTTCGAGCCCACCACCCTCAGCATATGGGACCAGTTCCCTACCCACTGAGCTACAGGCCCTTTTCAGGTTGTCATGAAAGCCCTTCACAGTCTGAGTTTACTCTTATTTCATTTTTTCTTGTGCAAACGAATATAAAGGTTTATAGATGTGTTAACCTTGGACATCTTTGGAGTCCTTCAAGTCAAAATAAATCATACAACTTTTAAGGGGGAAGTATTTTTCTTTTAAAGGAGGAAGTCTTTTTCTTCCTCTCTCAGATAAGAGAGATGTGGAGAGTGAACCATTAGCTCCCAAACTGAAACAAAGCTGCAATGCGGGTAGGCCTGTTTTGTTCTGGAGGGCAGCACCAGGCCTAATGCTTCAAGGAGGCAGCTTTGAAATCAATATCAGAACACTTTCTAACAATTATAGGTAGTTGGGTTGTGAGGAAGTATGTGGCCCCCTCTCAGGGCTCATGGAAACAGGTGTTGTACATTGATTGAAGGAGGTTGGACTGGCTGATGCTCAAGTTCATGTGAACTTTTAAGAGACTCTAGTTCTGATTCTCCTGTGGTCCTACTACATCTCCATGGCAGTGACTCTTTGTTCATTGAGCTAATTAATTACAGTAGAACCTCAACCTCTATAAGTTGACTACTCAAGGGGCTGTAACAACTGGTCAACATACGGAGGTGGTTAACAGAAGGAACTAGGCCTGTTGTACTGATATGTACATGTGGTGCATGTCCAGGCAATGAAAATTAGGTCAACTTAAGGAGGTGGTTGATGTAGGAAGGTGGTCAGCTACGAAGGTTCTATTGTATATATTTGGAAATAATTTGGAATTGATTAGGAAGAAAGCAGGAGGAAAAAAAGGACCAGAGGCTCATACTTATTGTTTCCTTGGTGATTAGAGAGAGCAAGTGATTTTAAAGCAGATTTCTAGAGCATTAGAAGGGAGACAGGAACTGGATGCCGGGCGTGGACCTGCAGCCTACCTAACTGGCCTCAGACCGTTTACCCTCTCTTGATCTCACCTTATTTACAAAAGATGAGGTTCATTTGGGATGAACCTTGGAGAACCTTTTGGTTTTGAAAACTTCTAGAAGTTTTCTTAATACCTTCAACTTACCATAGCCTTGAATCTGTCTTTCCTTAGCCTCTGACCAGCCTTTGTCTCTTTTTATTCTCTCTGTTGAAAAGAATGTTTGCCACATGCAGGCCACCATTTTTCTTGCCAATCTTGCCCTTCTTCTCAGATCATCAGCCCTTTTCTCTTTAGTGCTTTCATGTCAGTCCCACCTTCATGGTTAATACGTTCTTTTTTTTTTTTTTTTGGGACAGAACCTCAAGCTTTTGCCCTAGGTAGAGTGCTGTGACATCACAGCTCACAGCAACCTCCAACTCCTGGGCTCAAGTGATTCTCCTGCCTCAACCTCCCAAGTAGCTGGGACTACAACGCCTGGCTATTTTTTGGTTGCAGCCGTCATTGTTGTTTGGTGGGCGGGGCTAGAGTCGAACCCACCAGCTCAGGTGTATGTGGCTGGCGCCTTAGCCACTTGAGCCCCAGGTGCTGAGCCATTAGTAGGTTCTTGACTGTTGTAGGATTCAGTAGGAGTCTCAGATCCCTTTGCTTTAGCGTTCATATGAGTCTTAGTATATGCTGTTTTAGATGTCTCCTGCTTTTCCAATAAATCAAAAGTTTCTTAGGAAAACAGCACTGTGTAAAGGAAGAACACTTGAAATCAGAGCCTTGAAATTATTTCCCCGAAGGAATAGAGCTGATAATGTGGCTCACTTATAGTTTTCGTTTTATAATACCCACCTTGGGTATACCTGTAGCTCAGTGGCTAGGGTGCCAGCCACATACACCCAAGCTGGCGGGTTTGAACTCAGCAGCCCAGGCCTGCCAACCAACAGTGACAACTACAACCAAAAAATAGCTGGGCATTGTGGCAGGCACCTGTAGCCCCAGCTACTTGGGAGGCTGAGGCAAGAGAATCACGTAAGCCCAAGAGTTTTAGGTTGTTGTAAGCTGTGACATCATGGCACTCTACTGAGGGCCACATAGTGAGACTCTGTCTCAAAAATAATAATAATACCCAGCTCATAGAGTTACTGTGTGAATTCAGTGAGATTGTACAAGGGTTTCAGTCATAGTGGTTGATGACAGTGTTGAGAAGGTGGTCAGCCCAGGTTGAAAGAACTCTGTTGTCTACCGTGCTTTCAGGAGGGACATCACTTAAGCACCTGGGACAGGGAGCTAATGACCGTTCTCAGTAATCAGAATACAGTACTCCCCAGTGTCTGAAAATTCTACAAAGTGAGTTTAAATCTCTCTGTGGAAATTTTAGTTTGCTTTTTTTCCTTTTGTTTCTTTCTTAGTAAAGATAAAAGAAAGATCATTCAGATCATTGGCAACCGTTGGTCACAACTCTTGGTCAGTCTCAGGGATTGTTACTAGATTATTTCTTTATTGTCTCTCCTTGGGGATAATTAATTTCACTTTCCTCAACATCCCTTTTGAGTGCCCATCTTCTGAATGTTTACAGGAGTTATTTTTTGCTTTCCAGGCTACATTCTTATCAACTTGGTTACAGTTGTTGAGTAATGGGTCAAATGTATTAATAGGCAGGCCATATGGTTCATAGACACTTTGGTCTCAGCAACTTGATAGGAATTCTGGTGGTATGATTTTATTTTAAATTAAGTATAAAAGTGTAAGAACCATCTGTTCTTTTTTTATGTGATCCTGGTAAGTTATTAATTTTAGTTACACTGCTCCTATGCAATTAGCACTGTTATACGTGGAGGCTTCATGGTAAAGCTGGTGTCCTTTATTTTCAGTAGTAGCGTGTGCGGAGTATGTATATCTCTTGCAGATCTTCATAAACTGAAGTAAGTTTGCCTATATGCGAACTCAGGTCTTGGGATTTATATGGCTTCTGTTTCATGGTGGTTAAATGCTTTAATTGTAGGGGTCCATTTGATTGTTTGAGAATAGGTCACATTACTAATTACTGTGGAGCAAACCAAATAGGGTATTGTGATAGAGTGGTGCCAGGGTGGGCTGCTTTAGTTAGGATCATGATAGCCCTCAAGGGAAGATAAGTTTGAGTTGAGTTCTAAAGGGTGATTAGAAGGCAGACAAATGAAGATCTGTGGTAAGCCACGTGGAGATGTGCAGACAGAAAATTCTAAGGGGAAGAAAGGGTTAGGGGCAAAGACTATGCACAGAAAAACAAGCATGGTGCAGAAAGAAGTCCTTTGGGCCACACTGTCGTGAGAGGAGGAATAATGCAGCAGCTGAGGTCATTGAGGGTCTACTCTAAGAACAATTGTGGCCATTGGAGGGTTTTAGGAGAGGAGATGAGCAACTAATTTATAGTTTTAGGAAGTTTACGCTGCCTGCTAAGTGGAAATTGAATTGTTTGGAACAAGAATGGTAGCATAGAGACCAGACAGGAGGCTACAGTTGTGTAGAAGTGATCAATGGAGAAATGATAGACTAACTTTGTGTGGTATTGTGGTATGTACAGCGAGAAGTGATAGAATTTGGGATTTTTTTTGGATATGGAATCTATTGAAAGATTCTGAGGTTTTCAGTTTGAGTAGTGAGGTGATTGGTGGTATAGTTCTTGCTCAGATGCAGAGGGCTTGATGGTTGTTTTTTGGCCAGTTAAATTTGATATGGCTAACAGATACCCACATGGAAATGTCTAGTGAGCATATGAATCTGAGGGTTAGATGAGAGGTGAAGGCTGAAATATTCATTTAAAATACATGAAGGTCAAGAATATCGACAGAGAAAGGCTGAGGTCTGGGTCCTGAATATGCCATCATTTAAAAGTTTGAAAGAGACTCCAGCAAAGGACATAGACAGAGGTAGCCAGGAAGGTTGGAGAGAACCAGGTGCCTAACAGACGTCTCTGTAGCAAAAGAGGTTCCCCAAGGAGTAACTGTGACCTCATCAGTCAGATCCAAGTGTTAGTACTCAGAACTCATATTAAAGTGCAATTCCAAAGTTTATTTCATAGCTGTTAACTCAGTGACAATTAGATCAAGCTGGGCCCAACACCTGCCTAAGGAGATCCTCAGCCACAGTGGGATCAGAAAAGGAGAATGTTTTCTCCTTTGGGGCCAGGAGGAAAGGGTCTCTTTTCAAGTTTTGATCAGAATTTGTGAGATTTTTTTTGTACCATTGCTAAAGCAGCTAAAAGATAATTAGTTTTGCTGTTGGCATTTTAATGGCAATCATATATGTAGCTGATAGGACTGTGCCACAAGTTGGTTCTTTGGAACTATTCAGTAACTGAATTCTTTTTTTTTGAGATAAGAGTCTCACTGTGTCGCCCTTGTAGAGTGGTATAGCATCATAGCTCACAGCAACCTCAAACTCAAGCGATTCTCTTGCTTCAGCCTCCTGAGTAGCTGGGACTATAGGTGCCCACCATAACACCTGGCTATTTTTAGAGACAGGATCTTGCTCTTACCCAGGCTGGTCTCGAACTAGTGAGCTCAGGCAATCCACCCACTTTGGCCTCCCAGAGTGTTGGGATTACAGGTGCCAGGCCCTCAGTAACTGAATTCTAATCAATCTCTTTCATGGTTTTAAGGGTCACCTAAATTAAAAGCCTATAACTAACTCAGTATAAGAAAGGATGCATACAAATGTTTATATTTTAACCTACTTGACGTGTTAATCCTGACAAGATAGGTCTCATAACAAATTATTTTTTTCTATTAAATCATAGCTGTGTACATTAATGCAATCATGGAGTACAACGTGCTGGTTTTATATACAATTTGAACTGTTTTCATCAAACTGGTTAACATAGCTTTCACAGCATTTTCTTAGTTATTATGTTAAGACTTTTATATTCTACACATAGTAAATTTCACACTTAACCCTTGTAAGATGTTTTTACATTTTATGTTTTCTTAGTATCAACCCCGTGGTAGTGACCTAAAGGCAGCTTTTCTGTTTGGGAGTTAACTGTCAGTTACAGGGAATTACTGCATTATGTGTTATCATTTGATAAATTATATTATTTAAGTGAGGAGTAGGAATTCTTGTACCTCTTGAAGTGAAAGCATAATGTACTCCAATAAACATTTTAAATTGAAGGACAAAACTGGGGAGTTCTACTTTTTTGTACCATGTACTATAATTTAATAGGTCATTTTGTCTGCAGTATTGTGTTTTCTCAAAACCCAAAACCAGGATCAAGTTATAAATAAGATAGCTTATTTTGGTGATTCTCATTAAATTTGGAGAAATAGTAGATTTGTTTTAAATTAAGCAAAGCTGCATTTTCTTTCCAGGAGGTTCAAGGGATGACAACTACATTAGAACCTCTGTAAGTTGACCACCCAAGGACCGTAACAAACTGGTCAACATACAGAGGGAGTCAACATACAGAACTAGGCCTTAATACATGTGGTGCATGTCTGGTCTATGAAAATTAGGTCAAGTTAAGGGGGTGGTGAGTGTCGGGAGGTAGTCAACTATGGGAGGTACGTAGGCAAAATCTGTCAATGTTTATTCTTACCTTTTACTCCACCGTCATTTAGTTGAATATTATAAGTAGGTAAAGCTGGTAAGAACATAGTAGGCTGAGAATTGCCAATAGATTGTGGTGAGGAATATTCTCTTGGTTATTTAATCAAATACTTGGTTCCCTAACTGAAGGAGACTTACCGGGAATAAATTGTCAGAAAATGTTTCTATTCCACAATTTTAGTAGAAGGACTCTATTTTTGCTGCTTTGCATAAAAACAAGATTTTTATGGTATGTGAAAGTTCTCCATTTTTCCAAGATCAAACTGAAAGTAGCTCATTTACCTGGTGAGCTCAATCCCATTTTCAAAGACTGAAGCTCAGGATGTAGGATTTTACTTCCATCCAGCTCTACCCAAGTGAGGCAGGAGTAAAACGTTAAGCCGGTCTGACAGCTGTGTACTTATTTTGTGTGAAGGTTATAAGCTGTAACAAGCCTTGCCCTTGGATCCTTCAGTAGCAGTTATCTTCCTGTGGAGTCACACTGTCCTTGGGTGGTTCCTGGTGTGCAGAACCACTCGTAGGAGGTGCAGAGTGGGAGTGAAGGAGGCTGTTGGCTCTTCTCTTCTCTCCCTTCTCTTCTCCTGCCCTCCCCTCTGCCTTGTGGGGAACCTGAAGATGAAGGGCCTTGAAGGGCCTCCTGGTGGGTCGGGCTGTGGGAAAGGGTGCACAGCCCTGGGCCTGGCACATAAATGCTCAGTAACTCCTTGAGTACTGAGTGATTGGACATCAGGGCTGATTTAGTCTTTTTGATTTACTGTAGAGAAGGGCTCCCTTTGTCTTGGGAGCCCAGACCCAGTTAAGGCACCACTTACATGTGGGAAAAGAAAACACAAGAATTCTTTGGGACACAAAGCAATAATATCTTCGTGATAAGAGCAGCTTCTTCAATCTGTTCGTGCCATTTTCCCGTTGAATAAAATCCAAGCACATCACCTTGGCTAGCAGAGCCAGTATGAACTGGCTCCCGATTTCCTTGCCGATCTCATCTTGTACCGTCCTCCAGTTCCTTGAACATACCAGGCCCTTTGCTGTCTGCTCAGCATCTGAGCCTCTGACGTTCTGATCTCTTAAAGATCCGCCTAACTGGTACGTCTTTAGTGAGACCTTCCTTGCCCTCTCTGTTATCCCCTCTGTCCCGTTATTTTATACCTAGGCATTTTGTGTACTCCTGTGTTTGTTTTCTTATCAGCCATCTGCTCCACTTACCTGAACATTTCACAAAGGAGGACTGTTTTCTGAATTGTTCAGCATGTAGTACAGTGCCTGGCTCAGAGTAAGCTCTCAATAAATATTTATTCAAATGAATGAATGGCTGTCAGCCTACCTTTCTTCAGAAATGTATTTCAAATTAAAAAAAAATTTTTTTTTGTTCTCACATTCTCAAGTTCACACTGTAAAAATTCCTTAGTCTTGGTAAAGAACTGTCTTAAAGAATAGGTTGGTGATTTAGTGCCCGTGGTCTAACTACTAATATTAGCATGTTTTATTCCTAAACTTCTAACATGTTTTTTTTTTCTTTTTTTTCTTTTATCTTTCTTTTTTTAGCAAGGGAAGCCATATGTCTTTGACAGAGTGCTACCTCCCAACACAACCCAAGAGCAGGTTTACAATGCGTGTGCAAAGCAAATTGTCAAAGGTAAGTGCTATTCCTTTATTTCCTCCTGGGCCTTTCAGAGTAATTGAAAACATTAAGTGATATTTGCAGCCCAGGAATCAATGTGCCTTGACTCTAAGAGGCTGGCTAATTGGAAACACTGAATTATAGGCTTGGCTCTGGTCTTGATTTACTATGATGTCAGGCATATTATTAATCTCACTATACCTCCTTTCCAAGGATGTTTCTTTATTTCTTTTGCCACCTCTTTCATTCTGTCACCCCAAAACTTAAAAACAGGGTAAGCCATGTTCACACTATTTCTGTAATGATTTTAAAATACTACTGCAGATGGTATAGAACTTCCTTTTTCCTTTGAAGGAGCGAATATATATTCTTGATGCTCCAGTTTGTACATCTTTGGTTGATTTATTTTGTGCATTTGTGTTCTTTTCCCCAATGTTCCTCAAAAATAAGCCTTAAATGTGGAAAATTCTTGCCATCAGGGAATTTTCTAGTGTCATAGAGCCCTATTGAGCTGTTCTTGCTACTCAACATTCCTTAATTATACTTTAACCTCGCTCACTCTCAGCCATCCCACCCTGATCCTGACACTTGTTCCTCCAAACAGGTAGCCTCAGGCCTACGTTTATGTCTGAGAGATCAGTCCTTTTCTCTGGGATTGGCATTGGCCCTGGAGGATTTGTGTCAAAATAACAGCAGGGAGATGAAGCAATTTACACGTTGCTCTACTTTGCCCTTTCAAATCAGGGACAGGTTGGAGCTTGCATTGGCAGAGCCTGCCATCTGGACAGGGCTAGGGGGCATCTCCTGCTACTTGGCTTTTCATCATCAAATCCTTGCTTTCAAATTTGAATGCTATGGCAACCGTGCTTTCAGATGTCTTGATGCTGCCACCTGTATAGGAAGCTCTGGGTTTAAAAAGCAAGATGTAAAAAAAAAAAAAACTTCATCATTTTAGATCTGCTTGTTTTTAGCGGCTGAGCTGACTAATCTAACTATTTGAAATTCATGAAAATCAGCTCTGGGTGCATCTGTGCAATTAATTCTGACCCTGGACACCTGCGTGGGAGACTCTTGTCAGTATGGAATGTTCCTTGCTGAGGTGTATGGTTATTCACATTCTTGTTACAGACATCAATTAACTTTGAAGGTCTTCATAGTGAGGTTATTACAGAAAACTGAAGAGGTAAAACACATGCCTGAATTCGAGCTCTTTGGAATTAACAGTATAGACCTATATCTGGTGGTAATTTTTGTCTTTTCTCTACTTTTGCTCTTTTGCTTCTCTTTCTATCTAAACATATTTTCTCTCTGTTTTTTACAGTATAGCTTTCTTAGTTTGTTCCTACTCAGCCCTATTTCCCTTCTATTATTGGACTCATTCATATTTTTAATAAAGTAAGATTAATCACATATGTGCCAGAATTTTCTTCTTTTTCTCTTCCCCTTCATTCTCAGAAGCAAATAGTGTTTACCACATGCTGTGCTAAGCATGAGGGCCATTTAAATGCATCCTGCCCTCCCTAAGCTGGCATAATTAGAAATGGATGTAGAAATTTGTATTTAGAAAACAAATCCTGTGATTAGCAAACTATGGTAATAATCTTTGAGTCTTTATTCACTAGAGAAGTTTGGGTCCCTTTGAATGTTTGTATTTTTCTACTGCACGGAATATCAGAAGTGAACAGTCCCTTGGGGGCAGGTCTTGTGCAGATATAACCTAACTCGGGATAACTTGAGACCCAGTATGTGGTGAGCCATACAAAATACTATTTAGAGTAAAATCAGTCTCTGACATGATATGATAAACAGATATTTCCAGGACACCATAAATATAAAATGAGCATACTCATTTGGTAGCAATAAGGGAAGCTTATCCTGTCTTGAATAGAAATTACATATTAGGGAGTGATGAAGGCCTAATTGAACTTTTAAAAATATCCACTCAGGCTAGTGTGAAGAGAAATGACTGTATTTCTGCACCAGCAAGGTAAAACAAAGAGAGATAAGAAAGAACTCCTTGGAACAGATTACTGAGTACAGCTGAGAGATCCTGCTATGAGGAGGCCTGTTTAAATTGGGAATGGGAGATAGTGCCGTGAGGCCTTTTTTCCTCGAGGCCAATAATTAAATCAGATGACTTCTGAAGGTCAATATAATCCCCATGACTCATGATTATGTGGTGGACTGGTGAGTTTTCTTTTCAAGTCTATCTAAACCCTTAATAATTTGGAGCATCTGGAAGCCTCCATTTAATGACATGGCTTTATTCGGTCTCTGTTTTTTTCATTACCTACAACTTCACTGGGTTTGAAAAACATATTTCAAATGGTCGTGGAGTCCTGGAATGGCTCATGCTTTCATCTTTGTCTAGCTGCCTGCTAAAGATGAGGGCTTTTTTTTTTTTT
>NW_003852459.1:8098596-8108276 GCF_000181295.1 Otolemur garnettii
GGGCCCGGGCTGGATTTGAACCCGCCACCTTAGGTGTATGTGGCTGGCGCCTTAGCCGCTTGAGCCATAGGCGCCAAGCCAAGATGAGGGCTTTTTGAATTTCCCTCCATTTCTTCTAAAAGAGGTTGCAGGGTTAGTGACTACAGCACAGTGAAGAGGAAGTCTCCTGAGGAACCCCAGGAATTAGACATGGTGGTTACTGGATGCTGTCGTTGAAGTTTGGTAACTCCGTCCTAGTGTACAGAAGCCATGAAGCATTTGCTTTCCAAATTATCCAAATATGAACTCTCCAGATGCTAGAGGGGGTTTCTTGTTTTCTAGTTCTTCCTTCTTTTAAATTTCCTTCAGTTGTTTCTTTTAATCATTCATTAATGCAAGTTGTATTAGGAATTTACCATGTGATGAGCACTGCTAGGACCAGAGTAAGCAAGATTTATGAGACTGTCTGCAAGGATCTTTGGGTACAGGGGAAGAGACAGATGCATACATAGTAGGTACTGTGTGCGTTAAGGTTAGTATGTGTGAAAGGTTCTGGGGAGCACAGAAGGATGTCACCTTATATAGATTTTGGTGGGTAGGGAGAGGAGTGGAGAATTAAGGAAGGCTTCTGGGAAAGGTTGGGTCCTGAAGACTGACTCTTAAGTATATGACATGGCTAAGCAGAAGGACCAGCAAAAGTAAAAGCATAAGGATACGAATTATGCTTGGGCAACTTGGAGTGGCACAGGGTGCAGAGTGGCATCATGGGAGATGTGGATGCAGAAGTTAGGCAGGAGCAGCTCAGTGGAAACTGATAGACTTTTTCTTGTAGACGGTATGGACCTAACGGAGAGTTTTAAGTTTAGGATGATATTATCTAGTCTATTTCATTATTACATATGATTCGTAAGAAAAATATTTCTTTAGCTACTATTTGTCACGTACTTTCTATGCACTTTACATATATGTGTTGCCTTTAAAATGCTATAACTTTATGAAGGGTGAGCATTATTATTGTCACTATACAAAAGAGGAATTTGAGGCCCAGAGAAGTAAAATAAGTTGGCCCGATCACCTAGGGGAATGTGGGGTCAGGACTTGAGCCTGGATTTGTAGAACTCAAATTACTACTATCATTATTGTAATTTTTGAAATGGGGGGGGGGAATCGCTCTATGTTGCTTAGGCTGGACTTGAACTCCTGGCTCCTGTTAATCAAGAAGTCTTCCAGCCTCAGCCTCTGGAGGAGCTGAGACTACAAGCTCGTGCCACTGTGCCTGGCTTGATAATTATTTTATGAGTTGTTCCTTTTCTATCAGGCCATGTGGACTATAACTAAGCATTGTGACAGACAGGGATGGGAATGGTGTTGGAGGAGGATAAAGGAGAGAAAGTAGTGATTGTGGTTCCTTCCCATGCTTTGTGGTGGCCCTAGCTGCCTGCTAAAGATGAGGGCTTTTCATCCTGAAGCTGCAGCATGCCTACCCTGGGCACAGTGACTGCCCTTTGGGCTGGCCAGCATCTGGCTGACTGCTGGTGTTGAGTGGGACCACCTTGACATCCTCTGGTTGAGTAGTTTGGTGGGTTTCTGAGCTGTGGTAGCCTGTCAGCCACTACTATGGCCAGAAATCCTGTGCCCCAACAGGCCCACTTACCACCTGGAGAGTTGATTGGAGGTCATAGCGCCTCCCCAGGAGCACTGATGTGTAGGTGCCATGAGGACCTGCCCAGATTCTTAGCTGACAGTAGAATGAAGTCTTCTGCATCAGTGAGACCTGAGTTAAGAGGTGAGCAAACAAGAGGCTGGGTGTTTTTTGGGGGGTATCCCACTCCCCTTTGCTCTCAGGAGACCAGAAGGCTCCTGGGCACCTGCAGTGGAAGCTCACTCTGGTGTGGGTGCTGGTGCTGTGGTTGCAGTGGGGAGCGCCTAATACCACATGGGCATCATGGTCATGGCAGCAGTAGTCATCCTGCTTGGGCAGAGACCATGAAACAGATATGTTGGCCAGGAGCTGTCTGAGTCAGAGTGGGTAGGGGTGGTTCTGTGTGCAGCCGAGTCTGTGGTTCCCTGCACCGCCTGTCACCTCAGTGGTCATCCCCAAACATACTGGGTTCGTGCAGGGAAACATGAACTGGATAAAGAAACTGCCCCACCCCCCGCCAGCCGGGAGATAGGAAGCAACTAGAGAACGCTGGCTCCAGAGAGCTTTATATTTTCTTTTAAAATTATCTTCTAGTTCAGAATTTTGTCGACAGAGGGCGACATGGGCTCTGTACAACCTTGAGCATGGGAAGGAGGTTCTCCAACAATGAATTAATTGTAACGTGATTGTCGATACTTCAGAGGCCTAGCAGAGTTTGTTCTAATGGGGTTTTCAGTGTTATTTTTTTCTTTAAAAAGAAAGAAAGAAGAAATTGTGCTCAGTGTTGACACAGCAGTGAGAAGCAGAGATTCTCGCCAGCCTGTGCATGCCCCATCTCCTTTGGACCGTGCATGCCCCATCTCCTTTGGAGAGCTGAGCTCTCAGGGTCCTTGATCCAGTCCTTAAGCACTGGGTTTCCTGAGCAGTGATCAACTAAGAGTTAATAGGACGGTGCATTCTGCTCAGTGGGAGTGGGGTGGCCTGGGGGCCTACGTGCTGGCCTAATTCAGAAGCCTGGTCCCTGCTTACTGGGAACAGGAGGGGCCTTTGTGCTTTTTCCTGTCACTGGGGCTTGAGCTCTGAGCTGAGTTTCCCTTAGGGTGTGGCAGGTTGCTCAGAGCCACCTGAGTTGGGCTTCCCCCTGTGCTGGGGCACTTGCAGGGTGGCCCCAGTTGTGCAGGACTCTTGGCATTCTTTTTTTTTTTTTGAGACAGAGCCTCAAGCTATCCCCCTGGGTAGAGTTCTGTGGCTTCACAGCTCACAGCAACCTCCAACTCCTGGGCTCAAGCGAGTCTCCTGCCCCAGCCTCCCACGTAGCTGGGACCACAGGCGCCTACCACAACGCCCGGCTATTTTTTTGGTTGCAGCCGTCATTGTTGTTTGGCGGGTCCGGGCTGGATTCGAACCCGCCACCTTAGGTGTGTGTGGCTGGCGCCTTAGCCACTTGAGCCACAGGTGCCGAGCCGACTCTTGGCATTCTTATTGCTGCCCTGAGAGAATGGGCTGATGGGTCACTGAGTGCTTCCCACCCAGGGGCTTAAGATAAGGAAGGCCCTTTCAGTTTTGGGGGGAAATGCTTAATTACCAAAAAATAGAAACTTCAGTATTGTGATTGTGGCTGGCATTCCAATTGTCTGGAGTTGTTTGTTTTGAATATTGAATTTTAAAATTACAACCTACGAGCAGGAGCTCTTTCTTTTGGGTCCCTCAAAGCATAACATATTCTTGGTATTGTAAAGGTACTTTGCTCCCGCCTGGGCAGCGTTGTCTTTGAACAAGTTGGCATTTATGTGAAAACTGAAGCTTGAACCTTCAACCCTCACACTGCCTTCTCTTTTGCTTCCCACTGTTACCAGGGAAACCGTTACCAGAAGTCTAATATGTGTGAACATTCTCCCTCCTGTCTCCTCTTCTCTCTCTCCTTCTCCCTCTCTCTGTTTTTCCCTCCCTCCCTCTCTTTCTCTCTCTCCCCTTCCCTTCCTCCCCTCCTTCCTTTCTCTCTATCAGTATAACTTGATGCACACTCTTGAAGGCTGCTAGGATTTAAAAAACAATCCTGCCACTTAATTTTTCTTTTCTTAGCTCCTTAAAGGAAAATTCTGTTTTTTTCCCCCTTATCTCAGTTCACACTCCAACAACCTTAGAGCAGTCAGTTGTATATTTTAAAAACTGTGGAAAATTCAACAAGGCAAAACAAAACAAACCCATGCCACATTCAGAGAGCCCCCTCGCCGTCCCCAATCTACTCGAGGCCTCAAGTAGATGGAGGTGATTGCTGGCCTGATTTTTTTTTTTTAAACCTCAGTCTGGGTTTCCTCTCCCTGCCCTCCCCACTGATGTTTCTGGAATGAAAACTTCCTTTCTTTATGCAGAACAGTAGATCAAGGATATTAATGATGCATTGTTCCCCCTCTGGTGATGTTTTCCAGGTTGAAGGAGGAAAACAGGAGGAAAGTGAACACAAAATGTGTTTTTATCACCTCTGCTGCTTTGAAGGAATTCCCACAGATAATCTCCAGCTCTTTAGCAAAAAGCAGCCCCCATCCCGGCACCTCCCTTGTCCCTGTGTGAGGTGGCAGCCGATCCGCGGTGTGGAGGTGTTTGCACAGTGTGCTCATTGTGTAATTAAAAGAAATCACCAGTGTCGATGGTCCTGGGCCGGTTTGCTAGCATAGTCCCTGCAAACACAGAGGCATTACATTTAAGTCAGGGTCCAGCTGGTTTCCGGGCTTAATGGATTGTCACCATGGGGCTTAGTATACAGAAAGGGACCCTGTTCCTCCCCTGGTTCTCCTTAGGGAGAAACCCCCCTCAAGGAGCTGACCTGGGCCAGTGTTTGAACTCACCCAAATCAAATCTTCGGGAAAGAAATTCTATTCTATATCTTACTGGAAAGTCTCAGGGTATGGATAATATTTCCCCCCCTAAACTGACCTCAAGAGATCAACTTGTAGAAGAAAACTTAAGCATCCTCCTACTGAACAAAAGTTCCCAGCTCACTGTCTCTGTCTCCACTTTGACATTACTGGGAGAAAGTATGTCTGCCTCTTTCTTCATTAATATATTCTGTAGAAAATGTGGGTCCATTTCTTTCTATTTGTAGAACAGCGGAGGCCTGCGTTTCTGCTCTTATCTCACAATTCTACTTAAAATGCACACGGAGTTGAAATATATCATCTGTGTGAAAAATGAGATGGGCCATTTGGAAAATGTAATCTTAAAATATGCATCCTACAGCAGCATATGATCAAAAAATGAGTTAATTTTAATTTCTTTTTCTTGTTTGCAGATGTCCTTGAAGGTTATAACGGGACAATTTTTGCGTATGGGCAGACATCATCAGGAAAAACCCACACCATGGAGGTAAGATTGCAGCAGGCTCTGGCATCCTCTGAGCTGACTGAGGGCAGCTGCTGCTTCCAGAGAGACCTGAGGTGCACGTGGCTCTGTGTAGTGGGCAGTAGAGATGATTGTGTTTGGCCGGTTAATTATTGTTGTTATTGAGGAGTTTTTTTTTTGAGACAGAGCCTCAAGCTATCCCCCTGGGTAGAGTGCCATGGCATCACAGCTCACAGCAACCTCCAACTCCTAGGCTCAGGCGAGTCTCCTGCCTCAGCCTCCCAAGTAGCTGGGACTACAGGCGCCCACCACAACGCCTGGCCATTTTTCTGGTTGCAGCCATCATTGTTGTTGGGCCCGGGGCTGGGGATTCGAACCCGCCACCTTAGGTGTATGTGGCTGGCGCCTTAGCTGCTTGAGCCACAGGCGCTGAGCCTGTTATTGATGAGTTTAAAAATATTCATAAGTAATAGAGTCTCCGGAGTTTAGTATTTTAAAAAGCTGTTTGTGGATGGTAAAAAATAAATTCCAGTTAAAAAAAAAATCATTAAGCTAAACAGTGGTGTGAGTATCCTTATAGACTCCCAGTCCCATCCTCATAGACAAAGCCTGTTTTGAAAATTACTTACCCTGAGGAAGGCCTCTGGGGAGTTGAGTCCTCTTAGGATAAATTTAAAAAAAAGACTGCAGGTCAGAGATTTTTAAAAGCTGGCTTGTCACCCACATTCAGCCCACAGACATATTTTTGTTTGGCCTCCACATAGGTTTTTTTAAAAAAAATTGTAGACAGTATTTAAAATGGGATGATTTCACACAATTCTAATTTTCCATCTTAGGTTGAATATTCTGAGGGTTTAACAACAATGGGTGAATTTCACCATAATATAAAATCCAAGCTTCACTATTCAATTCATTGTCTTGTTTACCTTTTTATTAACATTACATGGAACAACACCTGTTACCTGGGAGAGGCTCCATAAAATATCGTTCGATATTTGCTTGAAAGGATGCTTGAGTTTTTTTCTATAAATTGATCTTTTGAGATCAGTTTAGGGGGAAAAAATAAAATGGTCCCTGTATGGTGGCCCTGTCCAGCCCGTGAGTGTGGTACTCACTCTCCAGAGCACCCAGCCCACTCCGTGCACAACACAGGGAGTGCAAATGAGCTTCTATTCAGCATCCTTTCTTATCAATTTACATTCCTGGTACCCGGGGGCACTCAAGGGTATGGTCCCAGCTCAGATAGTTGGTGCTGGAGCTCTGTGGCTTCAGGCCATCTACCAACAAATCAAAATTGGCCTCCCAACTGCCTCCTTTCTTTTTTTTTTTTTTTTTTTTATCTCGGACTCCTATAGGGCCTTCAGGGCCTGATAATTCTTACAAAGGTAGGCCCACCTGACAGGTGAGGAGAGGTGGAGAGGGCAGTTACTATAAGCAGCCTCACAGAGGAGGTTTGGAGAATTCAATAGCAGGGTAAGACGAATCCTTAATCCTTCAAGCTTAGGTTTTTCATTTGCAAGACCCTCCTGGGAATATCACTGAGACGGCTGCTGCAGAATAGGTTTAGCTTATGAATCATTCCTGTTGAAGAGCAGATTTCAAAGGGATGAGGCTAAAATCTTCAGGGCTCTGGTGTCCTGCTTACACTAATTCAAGAGCAGGGCATGACCGTGGGGGACCTCATTTCTGTGGTGTTGACGGTCTTTCACCCATTTAGCTGAAGACAGAGTGGTTCAGAGACTGCACACATTAAAGGAGGTGCAAGGTTTATTTGTTACCTCTTCTGACCAAGCAGGCCTTTCCCCTGACACAGGAGCCACTTCAGTCCATCTTCTCCTGATCTCACACCCTACAGCAGCCCACTTCGGAGACGCTGTCAGTGCTGCCCCCATGCTCCAGCCCTGGCCTCTCTCTCTGCCCATTTCCTGGGTCCCATCCACTCCAGTAGCTGTGGAAAAAATCTTCTTCATACGTCATAAGGTGCATGAGATAGCAATGTGGTGTTCAGTGAGGAATTTGGTTAGTCTTGAGGTTTTTGAGAAATTACCAAACCATATACACAAAAAAACCCCACAAAAAGCTTTCAATGTTTAAAGTCCCTCAGACTCTTCAGGAAGGCTTACAAAAGTGACCATTTAAACTCTGTGATTAGGCTCGGCACCTATGGCTCAAGCAGCTAAGGCATCAGCCACATACACCTGAGCTAGCAAGTTCAAATCCAGCTCGGGTCCACCAAATAACAATGACAGCTGCAACCAAAAAATAGCCGGGTAGCTGGGCATTGTGGCGGGCGCCTGTAGTTCTAGCTATTTGGGAGGCAGAGGCAGGAGAATCGCTTGAGCCCAGGAGTTGGAGGTTACTGTGAGCTGTGATGGCACTGCACTCTACCCAGGGCGACAGCTTGAGGCTCCGACTCAAAAAACCCCCCAAACTCTGTGGTTAACTTATCTTTGGTATTTGCTAAAGTCAGAAATTTAAACTGTAAGACATCATGAAAGAGTCTGCTTCTCAGTGTAAACTCTTCTTTTAGGAGGTGAATAGACAGGTACAGGGTGAAGGTGAAGGGCCATGCCAGCCCTTTAAAGCTGATATGGAGACGTTTTCTTATATTAAAGGCCTTGCAGGACAAAGGATGCCTGTCCATAGAGGACTCATGAGGCCCTATAGGCAAGTGGATTCTGTTCAGGTCTCACCTCCAGTTACCTAAATTCTGTTGCCTCTTCATTTTTGTTGGTTTTAAAAGGTTGATTGTGATGAGTTGTTTTTCTTTATTGTGACTTTTGAAGATCATTATGCCTGTGTCTATAGTTGAAAGGGGGTAGTATGGGTGTGAGCTTTTCCCCAGGGCCTCCCACCCCCTCGCCGAATTGAGTCCTTTCTGTAGGGTAATTATAGATTGAAGAAAAGGTAAGGGATATTTTAAGGGGGAAGCTGAGGGTAGGAACCCCAACTTAAAGTCATAGAGATGGAGGAGACCAAGAAATTAGGACTCTGCAATGCAGTTAAATCAAACAAGCCCTGCACGGCCGCGGCCTCTGGAAGGAGGGTTTTATGACTCCAGCATTACACATTGTGATCTTCATAAGGCTCTCAGAGGGGGACACTAACTCCTTGAGTGGACAGAGCGGTCACATTTTAAAGCTGTTTTCATTTTAATCCACCTACTTTTGATCTGACATCCAGTGGTGATTCCATTACCTTCTATGGAGGGGAACAAACAGATAAGCTTACATAAAATTGGAAAGATTAGCTTCTCAAGATGGAGCTTTTAAGGCAGATTTTCAGTAAAAATATGAGTCACTGGACCGTGTTGTTGGTAGGCTCGGTGGGCACCGACATGCACGAGGCCCTGTGCCTGAGGGTTGGTGTCGGGGAGGTGCTGGGGGCGCTGACTGCAGCTGGGGAAGAGGGGACTGTCCCTTTGTTCAGTGCGAGATGCTAGGGAGGGCCTCTGCACCCTGCTAGAGCTGGGTGGAGACCCCCTTGTTTTCCTTCTGCCCGGAAGGATACCCGGAGGCCATCTGAATGGTGCAGGCTCCCAGCCACCAAGCCAAGCCTACCGAGGGATTTTGACCCAGGCTGCCTGAATGCCTGGTGCTCGGGTGCTGAAGGCGGCCTGCTTTCCCATCTTGAGTGTTTTGGGAAACTCAGCCGAGTTGGGAGGTCCAGGGGGCAGCTGGGACTGGAACAAAGGGAGGCTTGTGCAGTGGCCGTGGCTGGGGACTTGTTTCTTCGTTCACACGGGCTCTGAGAGGATCGCGTTCAGCGGGGAGAGCTTTGGAGAATCCTACAGGTGCAGCTACCAAAGTGTTTCTCCTGTTTGTTTTGTGGAGAAACAAGGAGATGAGGCAGCCCGTCTCTTTCCTCCTCAGGTTCCTTCCCTGACCCTCCACCGCAGCCCACTTTTGCTGCTCTCTAATGGGCACTGTTCTTTCTCGGGTTCTCACTCACCTTCTCTGCCCATCCCTGATCACTCGTCCCTGAGGAAGCCATCCCGTCTACCCAGCAGGGACTTTTCTGTTCTCGGAGTTTCGTATTCTCTCCACTTCTTGACCACTCTCTGTTGCCTGAGGTGACCGTGCCCTGTGGTCTGTGCTGCGTGTTCCATTCGCCAGGCAGTCGGGGTGGAGCAGGGAAGACCTCCCGGGAGCACCTCTCACACACACACAGGGACACGCCACACACACTCCACACATACCACACACACCACATGCAGACACACACCACACACAGGGACACCCACACAGAGACACCCCACACGTATTGTACCCCCTACATAGAGACATACCCACAGAGACACAGACACACCCCACACACATCAGACCCCCAGACGCACCACACACATCATACCCACAGAGATACAGACGTACCCCACGCAGAGACGCCCCACACACATCATACCCACTACACGGAGACAGACCCCCAGACGCACCACACACATCATAACCCCAGAGACACAGACACACCCCACGCAGAGACACCCCACACACATCATACACACTACACGGAGACAGACCCACAGACGCACCACATACATCATAACCACAGAGACACAGACACACCCCACACAGGGACACCCCATACACATCATACCCACTACATGGAGACATACACCCAGACGCACCACACACACACACCATACCCACAGAGATACAGACGCACCCCACGCAGAGACACCCCACACACATCATACCCACTACACGGAGACAGACCCACAGAC
>NW_003852459.1:8108991-8117467 GCF_000181295.1 Otolemur garnettii
ACAGAGACACACTACACACACCCCACATACATCACAGCCTCTCCACCCCACACACATCACAGCCTCTCCACCCCACACGCAGATACCACACACACACCCTACACAGACACACTACACATACCCCACATATATCATAGCTCCTCCACACAAATATCCGCTCCCCCCACCACAGGCACACACCACACACACACACACACACACACTACACGTATATCACACATGCCGACACGCGTGCTCCTCATATCCTCACATGCACCCTCACAGATTGTTTTGGGAGGCGCTCATGGCAGGTTTGGGAGATGGGAAGCATTATCATGAGAACGTTCACTTTTTTCTCGTTGATTTTGGGATGAGGGCTAAGGAGCAAAGTAGGAGGTACCCCAGATTCATCCCTAGTTCTACCTTGTTCTCGCCCTGACAAAGGCAAAGAAAGGGATGTCAGCCCTTGGATAAGCCAGGAATCAATTGGGAGTAAAGCCATTGAAAGGGAGGGCAGCTGGGGAAACGGAGTTGAATCACTTATAAGTGATTTTTGAATTATCAGTCATTGGTCTCTGGCTAAGGACCATGAGAAGAAGCTAACGCTTATTGTGAATTATGAAAGGGCTCTCGAGGCTTGGACAGGGAGGTCTTTTGATTGGCTGAGAAGAGTCATGACATTAGACTAGATGGAGATCTGTGTTTTTCTTTTTCTTTTTCTTTTTTTATTTGAGACAGAATTTTACTATGCTGCCCTTGGTAGAGTGCCCTGGTGTCACAGCTCACAGCAACCTCAGATTCCTAGGCTTAAGTGATTCTTTTGCCTCAGCCCCCCAAGTTGCTGGGATGACAGGCACCTGCAGTTCCACTGTTGTTTGACTGGCCTGGGCTAGGTTCGAACCTGCCAGCCTCAGTGTATGTGGCTGAAACTGTAACCACTGTGCTATGGGTGCTGGGCCAGAGATCTGCGTTTTCAAAGTAGTTACCATTTCTATCAACAGTCTCCACAGTCCAGAGCACAAGTGCTCCATTGATTTGTTACATGTTTACGATAGCTGATGTGATTTGTTATCATGATTTGAGTCCCTGTTATTGGGTGCTGTTTTCCTAAGGTGTATCTTAATTGTCTGGGGGTAGAAATGTATTCAGACTCTTTAGGTCAAATAAACACCAACAATTTCTTCATGGGAACCTGCTATGAACTGGATGATAAAATGGTAACATTTATTAAGCACTTCCTACGTCCCTAAGCACTTTATTTATTCTGTTTATCTTAAATTCTAGGTGATACATATTATACTGAGCCTCATAAACAGTGGAGGGAAATACACATGCGCTGGCCATCACTATTTTTAAGGATTATATAATGGAACTAAAAAACAATGTCTGGCTCGGCGCTTGTAGCTCAGCAGCTAGGATGCCAGCCACATACACTGGAGCTGATGGGTTCGAATCCAGCCTGGGCCTGCCAAACAATGACAATTACAACCAAAAAATAGCCAGGTGTTGTGGTGGGCGCCTGTAGTCCCAGCCACTTTACTTGGGAGGCTGAGGCAAGAGAATGGCTTAAGCCCAAGAATTTGAGGTTGCTGTGAGCTGTGATGCCACGACACTCTACCCAGGGTGATAGCTTGAGACTCTGTCTCAAAAAACAAACAAACAACAACAAAAACAAACAGAATAATAATGTCAATATATCTATTGACTTAGGATCTTAATAGATGAGTACATTTCCAGAGGAGTTCCTGCTTTCCAGCCAGACTTATATGAATTCAGCTTTTGTCTTGTTTTTATTAGAATGAGACATCAGGAATCAGGTGTGCGAAGGAGGATTCGTAATGCCAGTGCTTTCTGGCCCATATTCAGTGCTGAGGTTCACGTGAGCTCTTGTTTTTGCTAACTCAGACATTGACTTAAAAGTCACTTTGGAGAGGTACTATGTGATGGAGCCCTGCAGAAAACAAAAAGGGTTTAATTGGAGTAGAACAAAGCAGATCTTCCATGGATTGGGCAGATTTGGGGTAAGGGTATGGGTCAAAATTGCAAGGGTGGGCGGGCATCCTGGGAAGACTGAAAGAGCAAACTGGGGTTTTGCTTTTCTTCCGGTTCTATTTGTTCTTAGAGTTTTACAACTTCCTAAAGGTCTGGGAAATTCTCTGGGTATACAGATGCCAGGGACCACTTTAGACCTGGAGATTATGTGATTGTACATTGATGGATTTAACACAGTGGGGGGACTTCAGTGTGTCTTTCACTGTGGGCTTGTGCAAAGGCCCTCTGGAGGCCGTGTGCCTGGGGCCACACTGGGGCCATTGCTTTAAATACCCCTGGACCTCTTCTTTAGGATCTTCCATCAGGTCCTGTCCAATGGGCTCTCTTTTTCAAAGCCTTCAGAGGTGGCCGCTTCTGACCTTAAAAATGGATTAAGTAATGGTCCAAAAAAGCAGTAGAATTTATCTTCCCCCCCACTCCTTAGATAAAATGAATAGAGTGGAAAAAAGGGGGGAAAAGAAGATGAGAATATCCTAAGAGTAGATATAAATATTAGAAACAGCCCAAAACGATTGGGAACAATTCAGGCTGGGAATCAGAGTTTAAAAAGAAATTGACAATATATTTCCTTGATTGTTTAAGTAAAGCAATTCTGATGGTGTTTCCAGACTGGGGTTCTACAGGTGCTGGTCAGCTTGTACATATTCAAGGGTTCCCATTCCTTCTCCTGCTCCCTTCCCTCCCCCTCCTCCTCACCACCCCCCTCTCCCCCACCACACACTGATTTGCCGCCTTGAGTGGCAGCAGGAGGGCCTACTGTGGGACCTCAGAACTTGTCAGAATAGGCTCCCCTATAAAAAACCAACATGTCATTCTGCCATGCTTTGGTCTCTTGGCAAGTCAGGTACATTCTAGGAGAGCCGGCAGCCCACACATGGGTGCTCCTAGCTTCACAGAGTTCTGTTTATGAAATCAAGGAATGGGCTTGGCGCCTGTGGCTCAAGTGGCTAAGGTGCCAGCCATGTACACCCAAGGTGGTGGGTTCGAATCCACCCAGACCCGCCAAACAACAATGACGGCTGCAACCAAAAAATAGCCAGGCATTGTGGTGGGCGCCTGTGATCCCAGCTACTCGAGAAGCTGAGGCAGGAGACTTGCTTGAGCCCAGGAGTTGGAGGTTGCTGTGAGCTGTGATGCCACAGCACTCTATCCAGGGGGACAGCTTGAGGCTCCTGTCTGTAAAAATAGAAATCAAGGAATGATCCCCTTTTGCCCTCACAGGTTCCCCAGTGCTCTTTAACTGCCTGTGTTTGTGTTTTTACCCACTAGGGGAAGCTGCATGACCCTCAACTCATGGGGATTATTCCCAGGATCGCCCATGATATCTTTGACCACATCTACTCCATGGATGAGAACCTGGAGTTTCACATCAAGGTGAGTGCTAGGGATGGAGTCTCCAGGGAAGACACTGGACACCCCTTTGTGTAGTTGTAAAAGAAGATCTTATCCAATTTAAATGACATTCCTATGGTAAACAGAGCCTATTTATTATTTAATAGCTTAGGCTAATATTTGGCTATCTGGATGGTTTGCCAGAAATGTCAAGATAATGAAAGCAAAAGCTCTCTTAGGGTAGAATCAACTACTGATTGCTCTGTGGATTTCTATAGATATGGCTGGAATGTGTCTGTGTGGGGGTCAGGACAGCATTTCCCAAAGTGTCTTCCATGGAACACAGTCCCTCATATTATTAATGGTGGGCTAAGGGAGAAGCATTTTGTGGCCAAATAAGCTGGAAAAAATATTAAATTTATCACAGATTTAAATATGTTATTCCGCAATGTGGCTGCAAAGGGGACGTGTACCAAATTGCCTTTCCCAGCTTATTTGACTGTAGACACATTTTTCCCCCTTGGCGCTTGACAGACTAGTGTCTTGAGGAGTTTGCTCTGGGAAATGTTGGGGAAGGGAATTCTCCTCCTCTTTTTGCCTCCTCCTTCTTGTATTTTGGTTTTGTTTTAAACCCGAACCTCCATTCTGGCATGTTAAATCACAGAATTTGGTGTTGGGGTGTATTCATTAGAACTCCTTTGTTTGCAAGTGACTGAAAGCCACCAGTCTAAGCAAATAGAGGATGTCCTTACAAGATACAGAATCTGACAGCTGGCCTTTCAAGGGGAGGGTGTGAAGAGCCAGAAATCTAAGGCCTGCTTTTCTTTCTTTGAACTTTCAGAAAATTGAGATATAATTCACATATCATAAAGTCCCCCCTTTTAAAGTATTCAATTTGGTGAATTTTAGCGTATTTCCCAGCGTGTACAATCATGTCCATTATCTAATTCCAGAACATTTTATCACCTCCCCAAAGAAACCCCAAACCCATGACAGCCCCCCGCTCTCCTGGCCTTTCTCTGTTTCCTCCTCTTGTTCCAGACCATCTTTCTCTCTTTTGGTGGTGGGGTGGTGATGCTGGTGGTGGGGTGGTGATGCTGGTGGTGGGGTGGTTGCTGGTGGTGGGGTGGTCGCTGGTGGTGGGGTGGTCGGCAGTGTGGCAGCTCCTGCTTCACGTTCTCTCATTTGCAATTCCAAATTCCCTCAGGAAGGGCTTACTGGCCCAGTGTGCAGTAGTTGCACATGCTGTCCATGTCTCTCCCTCCATGGTGGGGGGTCCTTTAGAGACGGTGAGACTGAAGTTCAAAGACCAGAGTTAGGTGGCCCAGCTTAGACCCAAGTTACTAACAAAGCTGAGAGGAGACTGTAGGTCTGCCCAGCCCCGACTGCATGCAGCACTTTTCCATTGTGTTAAACTTCTGCCCTAAACACCATACACCTTTCCTATGTTCCATAAAAAAGAAGGCAACAGCTACCCGCCCACTTTTCCTTACAGTTCCTTTTGTTGGCTAAAGCCTGCTTCTCCTCCTTGCCATGTTCTTTATGTCTAAGGATGCAGAAGCTTGTTGCTTTGATGGGATCAAGATTTAGAAGCTTAGGGCTTCTTTAGGGCTGTTTGCATTTAAATAGCTTAAACTACTGCAGGGTTCTTATGTGATAATCCTGGAATAAGTTGTTAAACCAATTACTGCCCTCCAAATAAGGTCTGTGTTAGAATCTTATTAAGATAAAAACAGCCCTAGCATGAAGTGGGGGGAGAAAAGGAACAGCACTTTCTAAGTCTCCAGGGCTGGATTTTATAATCCAGGTTCCTGTTTTGCCTTTGTAGTTATGCTTACTTATTTCATAAATAATAATTGTAAGTGGGCAAGTTAGCTGCTGAATATTTTGTATTTTGAACTGAGCTGTGACAGGCTAAATCAAGAAAAACAGAAGGCTCATTAATGCAATACTGAAATCTGCTCCCTAAAATGTGTCCCACAGACTCAATTTAAACATTTCTGAGGCTCGGCGCCTGTTGCTCAGAGACTAGGGCTCCAGCCACATACGCTGGAGCTGGTCAGTTCAAACCGGGCCTGGGCCTGCAAAACAACAATGACAACTACAACAACAAAAAAAATAGCCAGGCGTTGTGGCGGGCGCCTGTATTCCCAGCTATGTGGGAGGCTGAGGCAAGAGAATCACTTAAGCCCGAGAGTTTGAGGTTGTTGTGAGCTGTGATGCCATGGCACTCTACTGAGGGCGACATACTGAGACTGTCTTTAAAAAACAAAAATTTCTGAACATTTTATGTCTTAATGCCAAGCATGCCTACTTACTTTTTGTTTGCCTGTTCTCACAAAGTATTTGAAATGACAACATAACAAAATCACTCCTTGCCCCCAATAAACACGCCAAGAGCAGAAATTAATAAATCAGAATCCTGTTTCTACTTATATTAAATGTGAATAGGATTCTAATTACTAGATTTGCTAGCCTCTAGCTTGTGACTGCTTCTTAGATGTAAATCATTTTCTCTGTCATCTTTGAAAATAAGGCCATATGTTTAAAATTACGAAGATAACAGAAAAGTCTTGATGAAAATCAGACAATTCTGCTATTAATAGAATGGACTGAACCAGGGTTGAGTCAGCTTCAGGAAGGGTTGGCTGAGAGGTGTTTAGGATTGGAGGCCAAACAGACCCGTAAAGATTTGGGCAGCAAGGAGGGTACAGCATGAGAGATTGTATATAGAGAGTTGTGAGTTTCTCAAACAATGTCACACCGATGTATCCACGGGAGATTGGGCTCAGGGACAGGGATTGGACAGCTATTCAAGTAGGCAGATGTTGTTAAGGATACTGGCAACCACGAGAGGCTGCCCAGCTATGGATTCTACTGTTCAAAGCTAGAACCCCAAATCTCAGGGGAACTGGGACGCCAAGTGGTTCCAGACGGAGGCACAAACAAGACAGTGAACCAGGGCAGAGCAGTGCTGGGTTGGGGAGTCCTCACTTCCCTGGCTGAGAGCTGGGATGTGTGGGTGAGAGTTCACTTGTGTAGTCACACCCCAGCTTTACCATTTTACTCTTTTCCTCATTGTCAAGTCTCTTGTTTAGATTTCAAAACCGCATGTGAACATAGGGGAGAAAAAAGTTTGTTTGGGAGGCAGAAGGCAGATGTAACAGAGTGCAGAATCCTAGAGGGAATTGTTGACATCATGAAACCTAAAGGCTTCACATTACAGAAGGGAAAATTGAGGCCTGAGGTCTTAGTTTTATATGGATTGAATCTCACATATTTAGTTAAAAGAGATCTGAGATGCCCCTGGCATAAGAATCGCTTGTGGAGTTTAGAAGCAGATTTCTACGCCTTAGTGTCTGTGATTCTGATGCAGCAGGGCCGAAGTAGGTTCAGGGCTCTGTAGTTCAAACAAGTCCTGACCGTGGTGTTGGAACCGAGGCTTGAGAGTAATTAACTGGAAAGCCCCCTTTCCCTTTCATAGTCTATTCATCTTTAGTAAGTTGCATTTTCTTTGAATACTTTCTGGAATCCCCAGAGCTGGCCACCATCACCAGCTCGCCCAGACACCTTTCTGAGCTCCCCTGGTTCCAAGCCCTCACCCTTGCTCTCTCCCTGCTCCCCCCTTGTGAAAGGTTGGGTTAACCCTTCCTCTCCACTCCTGGAGGCTGTAAAATCAGGACATTTTCTATTCTGGCTGTTGTCACATGTAAAGTTTGCTTGGTATTTATCTAAGGTAAACCTAGGGTCCTCTTGTAAGTGGCTGTCTGGCATGTGATGTAAATTACACCTGAACTGAGACCACAGTGGATGTGGGGATGGACAGTGGTCCATGCTCAGCAAGCAGGAAGCGGAGGGAGAGAACACAGAGCCAGTTACAGTTGGATACCCCGAGATTCTGAATCTTCACTTTGTACTTCCTCTTCTTATTCTCCTTACACATGCGTGAGCGAAGCTTTTCTAAGTTCTGATAGTGATATTTTTGACACATCCTGTGGCATTTCTATCCCAAACTTCATTTGTTTTTCACTAGGTTTCCTATTTTGAGATCTACTTGGACAAAATAAGGGACTTACTTGATGGTGAGTAACCTCAGTGTTTGTCCTTTATGTGTTCTGTAACAAATAAAAGTCCGGGGAGGTTGGAATAATTTATAGCACTCTGCTTAGGGAATTAGTGAACATTTATAGAGATATTCTATTGCTTTCGGGTTAGGTGTTCATTCTTAGCAAAGGCTGAAACTTGCGTATTGCAAAGAAATTAGATTTGCTTATCTTCTATCACAATTTTTATTTTTCTTCAATACGGCATCTTTAACTTTTCTTCTCTGCATGTTGTCATTATCTTCTCTACAGTATCCAAGACCAACCTGGCTGTTCATGAAGATAAAAACCGAGTCCCGTACGTAAAGGTACGAGGAAGCCTTGACTGGTGATGCAGTTGATTTCTCTTACTTCACTTCATACTAATCATTTTATAAGATGCTGGAATATTATCTGTAAAGGACATATAGATATTTAATTGTGTTCCTTATTTTTAATACTTATCTGGTTGAAAAATTGGCACTAAGTTTAATTTTATCTTTTTTCTTTATGTAAATTATTATTTAAATACAGGAGAACCTCCACAGTTGACCGCCTCCCTACATTGACCACGTCCTTAAGTTGACCTAATTTTCTTAGACTGGACATGCAGCACATGTACATATCAGGACAGGAGGCCTACTTCCTTATGTTGGCCACCCCTGTATGTTGACCACTTTGTTACAATCCCATGGGTGGTCACTTACAGAGGTTCTTCTGTACTATTATTTCATATTATTCACATTTAAGGAGGCCCTGGTATTGCGGTCAATAATTCATACTTTGTACTTAGGGGAAGCCCTATTACAGCATGTCTGCAACTTCAAAGTGTCTAACGGTGGTAAATAAATCAAGATGGAGGCTCGGCGCCTGTGGCTCAAGTGGCTAAGGCGCCAGCCATGTACACCCAAAGTGGCGGGTTCGAATCCCCAGCCCGGGCCCGCCAAACAACAATGATGGCTGCAACCAAAAAAAATAGCCGGGCGTTGTGGCGGGCACCTGTGGTCCCAGCTACTTGGGAAGCTGAGGCA
>NW_003852459.1:8118774-8120354 GCF_000181295.1 Otolemur garnettii
CCACAACGCCCGGCTGTTTTTTGGTTGCAGCCATTATTGTTGTTTGGCGGGCCTGGGCTGGATTCGAACCCGCCACCTTAGGTGTATGTGGCTGACGCCTTAGCCACTTGAGCCACAGGCACCGAGCCGAACATTTGGCTTTTCTTGTTCGTTTTTGCTTCTGGGTTTCCTAGTGCTTGCTCAGACTTCCTTTTAGTGTTGAATTCAAACCCTAGGTAAGGAGGAAACGTTCTTGGATTGACATTACAGCCTTTCTGTTTATCCTCATCTCTAGAAGAGAAATGGGAAAATGTTTAGTTTTTTCAAACTGTTGTTGCCTTATTATTCTTTTAATGGTGCACCTGACCTGACTCGCTTCCAGGGGTGCACCGAGCGGTTCGTGTCGAGCCCAGAGGAGGTCATGGATGTGATAGATGAAGGCAAAGCAAACCGACACGTGGCCGTAACAAGTAAGCACGGTGGTGCGGTCTCCTCCCCGGGAACTCAGGGCACAGAGTCTGGCCTACACCGGGAGGGCGGGGAATGAGGCAGAGTGAAAGAAGGTGTGGGAAGGCGCTGGGGAGCCTGCTGGGCAGGGACTGCGGCTGTGTGCAGTACGGCTGTGTTGGCAGCGGGGGAAGGGCACCTTCTGCCGTCCACAGTACTCTCGAGGTCTTAGAAATGTGGGGTGAGACTCTCCGGACCCTGATAACAGCCTAGACCTGAACATTAGAGAAAACAGTCAGCCAACCAAAGGGAGGGAAAAAGTAAGCGGCGGAGTTTCTTTTATTTTAATCATGTTATTGTTCAGGTTAAAAAAAAATGCAAACCAATAAATTCTACCTGCCAGGCATACATGTGGAAAGAAACCATGTTGGGTTTTGCCCTCTGTAAAGAGGAAAAGGAAGGCAAGAAGGAAGTCGGAAGTGGCGCAGGGAGGGGAAACCCTCCCCGTGCTGTCAGTGGCAGACGAGGGGGATCTGCTGGGCGCTGTGGGCCTCGCCTGGTCTCAGCCAAGCAGCGCATAGGAGATTCAGGCGACAGAGGGCCCGCTCTGGGATCGTCCGTCTTACTTAAGGATGTGGGCACATGAGAGGGAGCTCATATGAAGCAGCCGAACTAGGGGTTTCTAGCTTGAGGGAGGGAAAAACATCTGGGGGAATGTGTGGCCAGTGCAGTGTAAGTTACCATATTCAAGGTGCTGACAGATTTTGAGCTCCCAGGAGAACTCTCTGACACTTCTGGCTACCCCCGGGGAAGCCTGCCACCTAGAGATGTAGAGATTCATTGTCACGGGGAGGATGTGCTAGCATTGGTGGGTTGATAGATCGAGGCTCTTTGTGTCTCTTCCACCTGAGCTGCTGTGATTTTGTGATCCAGAACTGCAATTCTCCACCTCTCCTCTACCCCTACAGCCTATCAGATGGTGTTCATATGCGTGGCAAATTCCACAGTGAGCCTGGACTTCTGTATACAGTACAGATGAAACTGTACTTTCCTACCTAACACACACATACATGAAAAGATATAAGACTGATATTTTTACAGTAGTAACATCTCTTATTTATAAGGAAGTTACTCATTTTTTTTTTTTTTTTTTT
>NW_003852459.1:8120596-8131905 GCF_000181295.1 Otolemur garnettii
GAGCCATTCATTCGGTTTTTAAAGCTATTTTTAGTCTAAAATTATTTATGGTATATCTGGCAACCCATTTTGGTCCCATGGCTTAGAACTGCTGCTTCAGAACATTGTTATTATTCTTAACATTCTGGTAAGATTTTTGTTGTCATTCTCTTAAAATATACACAAAGTTTACCTTTTAAGCCATTTTTAAATGTCCAGTTCTGTGACATTAAGTACATCACATTGTGTGCAACATCACCACCGTCTGTGTCCAGAACTTCACCGTCTTCTGAAGCTTTGTACCTGTTAAGCACTAACTCTCCCTCCTTCTCCAGCCACCATTGTACTGTCTGTTTGTATGAGTTTGACTACGCTAGGTCCCTACGTAAGTGGAATCATACTTTGCCCTTCTGGGACTTGCTTATTTCACTTAGCGCAATTTCCTCAAGTTTCATCCTCATTGCAGTGTGTGTCCTTCCTTCCTAAGGGTAAATAATATTCTTTTATGGGCACACACACACACACACACACACAGAGGCTTTTGTTTATTCACTTATCTATCAAAAGGCACTTGGGTTGCTTCCACTTGTGGCTACTATGAACATGAGTGTACAAATGTCCGTTTGAGTTCCTGAATTTTAAAGAATCTTAATTCTTTTGGGTATATACGCAGAGGCAGAATTGCTGGATCCTTCGGTGATGATTGCACTTTCAATTTTGTGAGGAACCGCAGTACTGTTTTCCATAGCAACTATGCCATGTACATTCCTAAGAATAGTGCACAAGAGTTTCTCCACATCCTTACCAACTTGTTATTTTATTTTTTGATAATAGCCATCCTAATGGGTGTGAAGGGCTGTCATTATAGTTTTAATTTGCATTTTCCTAATGATTTGTGATGTTGAGCATCTTTTCATGTGTTTATAGACCATTGAGAAATAGCTATTTAGGTTTTTTACTCATTTTTTAAATCGGGTTTTTGAGTTTTTTGTTGCTAATTTGTAGGCGTTCTGTATATAGTCTGGATATCAATCCTTTAGCAGATAATATAATTTGCAAATATTTTCTCCCATTCCATAGGCTGCCTTTTTGTCATGTTCGTAATATCTTTTGATGCACAAAGGTTTTTAATTTTGGTGAAGTATCTATTTTTCATTTTGTTGCTTGGGCTTTTATTTTCACATTCAGAAAACCCACTGCCAAATCCAATGTCATGAAGCTTTCTTTGATGTTTCTTCTAAGAGTTTTATAGTTTTAGATTTTAAGTTTCGGTCTCTGATTCTTTTTGAGTTAATTTTTGCATATCGTCTAAGGTAAAAGTCCAACTTCATTATTTTTTGCATGTAGATATTTAGTTTCTCCAACACCGTTGAAAAGACTGTTCTTTCCCCCATTGAATGGTCTTGACACTCTTGTCGAAAATTATTTGACCATATATGTTAGGGTTCCTTTCTGGGCCCTTATTCTATTGGTTTAAATGTCTTTCTTATGCCAATTCTACACTATTTTGATTACTGTGGCTTTATAGTAACTTTTGAAATCATTAAATGTGAAACCTTCAACTTTGTTCCTATTTTCAAGATTGTTTTGGTTACTTGGGATTCTTTGAGATTCCATATAAGCTTTAGAATGGATTTTAATTTTTTTTTTTTTTTTGAGACAGAGACTCACTTTGTCACCCTTGGTAGAATGCCATGGCTTCATAGCTCACTCAAACTTTTAGGTTCAAGTGATCCTTTTGCCTCAGCCTCCTGAGTAGCCGGGACTATAGGTGCCCACCACAATGCCGGCTAGTTTTAGAGTCAAGGTCTCACTGTTGCTCAGGCTGGTCTCAAACGCCTGAGCACAGGCAATCTACCCACCTCGGCCTCCCAGAGTGGTGGGATTATAGGCATGAGCCACTGTGCCCAGCTGGATTTTAATATTTTTGAAAACATCATTGAAATTGTGATAGAGATTGCACTGAATCTGTAGGTAGCTTTGAGTGGTAGTGATAGGTTAACATAGTAAATCTTCTAATCTGTGTCTAGTATCATTTAGCCTTGTAGTTTTCAGTTAACAAGACTTTCTGTTCCAAGGCTAAGTTTATATCCTAAGTATTTTATTCTTTATGCTGTGATTATAAATTAAATTATTTTTTGAATTTCTTTCTTGGATGTTTTGTTGTTATATAGAAATGTAACTGATTTTTACATGTTCACGTTCTATCCTGAAGCTTTGCTGAATTCATTTATTAGTTTTAACAGTTTTTTAAAAAATGGAATCTTGAGATATTTTTATATATAATCTGGTAAGATGTATTGAGAATAATTGCTGCTAAGGGCTGAATAAGACAGTCACTGGGGTCTCTGTCTGCCTGGTGGACAAAGACCAGGGCTTGAAAGGATTTTTATTTCCAGTACCCCATCCTAATAAAGCTTAGATAATCTTCGAGTCCTCTGAAGTTAGCATGGGTTATAGAAGAAATGTATGTCTTAATCCTTCCTTAAGAAAGTCTTAGTCTTTCCTTAAGAAAGCTTATGATGTTACTGATAAGGCAGGACTTACACACACGGCTAATATTGAATACATCAGATACACAGCATGATGCTAAAATCTGAGGAATTTAAAGGGAACCCGGGAAGGAAGCTGTGAGTTCTTCAAGGAAAGAGACTGGAGTAGGGTTTTGAGGATTGGAAGGGGGGGGGGTTCACTCAGAGTTACAGAATCTGTTATCTTAAAACTGTTGACTAAGATTTTTAGATTATATCCTTTACTACTTGAAGACATTTAAAATCTTTTATTTCTAGAATGAACATTGTTTTTAATAAGAAATAATGGTCTCGTATAATTTTTTAAATTGGCTGGACATACTTCAAAGAAATAAAACTATTAAGCATGATTTTATGTCCTTTTTAGACAGGAGGTTTTCCAGCTAAATCTCCATGTTCTTTGTAGAGCAGTAAACTATTTTCCTTTTCAGACATGAATGAACACAGCTCTAGAAGTCACAGTATCTTCCTGATTAATATTAAACAAGAGAATGTAGAGACTGAAAAAAAACTCAGTGGGAAGCTTTATTTGGTTGATTTGGCTGGGAGCGAAAAGGTAATTGGTTCTTTATTTGTATTAGCTATAATTTCCCCCTTTTATTTGCTTCAGACTGCAATGGTATAATTTTTATGCCTTTCTATTCCCTAGTTTTAAAGAGCTTTTAAGGTTTCTGATGTTGTGCCAAGGTGTTATTAAATTTAACCTTTCTTCCCTGCTTGCTTTTCCAGGCCTGAAGTTTCCTATTTGTGTTTCAGGCAGGTGGTTCGAATGCTAACTCTGATTTATCCCTCGTAGGTCCTGATGGTGAAATTAGGCGAGTGCTGGTCTGACTTAGGTGGGCAAAGGCAGATATGCACACGTAGGAGGGGCAGGAAATTCTCAGAAAAGGGAAAATCCCGCTGTACCAGATTCAGCTAGGCTGGGAAAGAGCGCTGCCATTGGAATGTGGCAGTCCTGCGCCTGTATATTACTTTGCTGATAGAAGGTCTGGAATCCAAGGTTCTCCCTGCATCCCCTGGTTGTTCTGGCGATAGGCATGGCCTGACCATGTCCCATGTGGGTGGCCTTGGTTCCTTTAGGTCATTAGATCTTTTAACCACAAACCCTGATCCTGCCCTGGTTTTGTCAGGACTCTCTTTAGGCATCTGTCTCCACTCCCATGCTCCTGTAGACACTGGCTGAGGCCATCTTCCCAGAACCTCCAGCCTGCCCCTACCAGCCTCACTTCCTTAGCACCAGTGGAATTTTCTGCTGTCATACCCCATGCACCTTGCTCTATGATGTTGCCCAAGGCACTGACCCTTCTGCGTAGCAGCACAGAGCAAGTCCTTGTGCATAATACCCTCTGGCTTCCATCATCACTGACATTGTGCAGATTGTCCCCATCAGGGCCTGCTCTGAAGCTTGGTCAGCCCCCTTAGCTGTGTAATTGATCCACACTTAGCAGCACCATACCACTGAGTTCCTGCACACCAAGTTCTGGCCACCAATGTCTACACAAGTGATAGTTACTTGAGTTGTCCTCTCACATGCATTTGTAAAACCATGAGCAGAAAATCATCCGGATGTTCCTGGTCTGGAGTGTAAAATTTTATTGTTATGGGCTTGTAACTTTAGTGAAACACCCAACAGAATGAAAATAGTGGAGTGGTGTTGTTTGGTTCTGGAGTGACCATTAATAGCAAGGATCAGCTAGCACTGTGCCATGCACGCTCTGTGCAGAGAGCCAGAGTGGCCCCTTCAATCTTGCCCAGCATTGAAATGAATTTCTGGAGCCTGAGTAAACATGAAAACCACTTAATGCCGGCAGATAGAGGTGGAGGCTTATCTTTGCACAGTGTTGGTGGTTACTGCTAATGATACATTAGGTGTTTAAAGTTGTGTCCTTCGCATAGTTTTTTCTGTTCACATCTGTTTTCCTTTGCCCTAGAAGTAGCCACGTGAATGTGTCAGTATGATCTTGTAGAAGAGAACTCTGGGCTTCGGTTCTTATCTCCCCTCAATGGCATTCTTCCTTTAGGCTGCCAATTTGACATCTCTGAGGCTTAGTTTTCTTGTCTGTAAAAGGAAGGTGATAGATGGTACCTGCCTGGTGTGTTTCATGGAGTTAAGGTGCTCAAATTGAAAGCACTTTTTAAAGACGCACAGTGTGAATAGACTGCTATTATTTGTGACCCACTGCCTTCATGTTTTCTGTCTGTAAGCAGAGGTACTGCACACAGAATTCTGAGAGATAAGTATCTATCCTATTTGAAAAAACTCCCCCACCCCCGACATGCATTCATCTCTGTCGTCAGGAGTTTCTCCTTTATGTGTGATTGAAATCTATCTTTGCACAGTTTAAAATTATTTCCTCCCTTTCCTTTCTTCAGAGAGCAGCTGCTTACCCCACATCGCTTGTCCAGCCAGCGGAGACGTGAATCATGTCGAGTTCCCTTTTTTCCTAGCATCTGGAAGCTGCCCTCTATCTATAGCTAATGCTGGAAATATGGAATTACCAGCAATAACACAGCAGAGGAGGAACTGTACATGGTCTCTCTGGCTGCAGGGGAAAACAGACAAATTTACATTGTAATATGTACTTGACGTTTTGCGTCTCTCCAAGTTTTTCACTTTTTGGAGAGCGTTCCTTTTTTCCTTGGTGTGGGAGTAAGTAGGGACGGAATGGAGTCTGGAACACTAACTCCTCCACCTGCAGTGATTTGCCTGAACTTGGAGCTCAAAGCGTACACGTTCCCAGGGTGCTCATCACCACGGCTCAGGACAGCATTTTCCTTTAAGGTTTCCCTGTGAGCTCCCTCTGGTGTGGAGACGGTGGCTCAGTCTCCCAGGTCCTGAGCCTCCCTACATGGACAGCACTCCTGGAGCCTGGTTTCCCTGCAGCAATGTCCCCTGGGGAGGCATCGGCAACTCCAGCCCAGGAGGCATCTCAGCCATTTCACTAAAACCTAATTGAGAGGAAAATGATAGCAGGAGAGACTGAATCCCCAGCCTCTCGCACAAGGGACGATTTCATCAATGTGGTTCTTAGCTACTTTTATTTTTCCTTGCTTTCTGGAAGGCTCTCCCCTTCTGTCTTGTGTGAATTTGAATTTCCTCCTTGGTGCTTCTGGTGTCCTATGCAGCTCACTGCTTTCTCTTCTCTCTGGTAGGTCAGCAAAACTGGTGCCGAGGGAGCTGTTCTCGATGAAGCTAAAAATATCAATAAGTCTTTGTCTGCTCTTGGAAATGTGATCTCTGCCTTAGCAGAAGGGACAGTAAGTGATCCTGCCTCTGTCTATTAAATCATATTAGGAGAAGCTGCCTCTTGGGTCTTCATGGTCCATTCCTCACACCCCTTAGAGATTTCCTTATTTTTCTGTTTTTAAAAGTATAGAAGGATCCTGGCTGTGGATGGCCACTTGCTGGGAGATCCAGTACATTAAGAAAAGTGATTGATGATGCTAATTTCCATGACCCACCTTGGGGAATGGACATCCTAAACTTTGGCAAGACTCCAAGACCTGGCCACAATTCTTGTTTTACTCATGTTTCTAAGCTCAAAGTCTCCACCCTGACTTGCTTGCCTTTGTGTCTTTACTTTGAGTGGGCTGTCAAAAACAATTTTCTTTTCCTAATAGAAAACACATGTGCCATACCGGGACAGCAAGATGACTCGGATTCTCCAAGATTCTCTGGGTGGAAACTGCAGAACCACCATTGTCATTTGCTGTTCTCCTTCTGTCTTCAATGAGGCTGAGACCAAGTCCACACTGATGTTTGGACAGAGGTGCGTCTGGTCTCTCAGGACCTGTGTTATCTCCTAGGTGTTCAGAGGAGGGGCTAGGGGTTGGTGTCAGGGTGACAGAGTGAGGGGGAGGTAGCTTGTTAATAAATTGCACCTACAATAGCAGGTGATCTGTGCAGCATCATTTATGGAGGCCCAAGGAATAATTAATGTCTAAATAAATAATAGATAAGAACATGCCAATTAAAAAAAAGAAAACAAAATGAAATGGAATGCTCAAACTTCTTACAGAGGCAGCTGTTGGTAGTGCACTCATGTATTGCTTTTGCTCTTCATGGAACTGAAGTCTAACTTTTAGGTTCAGACGATTTCAAATGTGTAATTCTCAAGATTGATTACCAACTTTGCTCCAATATCTGGGATCCACTGCAGGTTGTGCTGATTAAACAACCTGAAACCAAGGAGAATGAGGAGTAGTGTATAGACAGGGAAGGGGGGAAGGAACCTGTACTGGCCCCAGGGGAGGAGGTATGGAATGTATCTTAAGGAAAAGGTGCATGACAACCATCTTCTCACCTTCAAACCCCTCAAGCAAGATTCCTAGATTCCTGAGAAGTGTTCATAGGTGGGCACCAGGGACACAAAGAAAACCTGAAGAACTCCTTTCTACGTGTGGGTTGGTTCACACCTTCCTTTCCTTTCCTACCATTTTCTTTTTCATCTGCCCCCTGACACTGCTCAATGCCTGACTCCTTCAGTCATGTCTCTCAGTTCTGGTGTCTAAGCCCTATCTTCTTATCCACAGGCACCTCAGTCTTAGTACCCAGAAAGCCTGGGGTGCTGTGGATTTGGGTGATTTGAGCATCTTCAGTGCTCAACAGGCTGAGTTTGGAGCCGAGAGTGGAAGATGTGGATTCTGTTGCCATCATTCCATTCAATTCTGAATACCCGTGTGAGCTTTAGACAAGGAGCCCGCTGTCTGTGGGCTTTAGCGGCCTCTTTTGTAAATGGATGCACAGAGCGCTCCCCTGCCCTCCTACTGGGAGTGTGTGTTGTGTGGCTATGACTGAAAAATAGTTTAAGATGCCTGAAGAAAAGATAGATGGGGGTGGGCACTCTGTATGGGAGACTGTTATAGCTTGTTTAAACTGCATTAGCCCAGTCATTTCCTGAGCCCTCACAGAACATGGAATTACATGGTTGTGGCACCTGTGGGATGTCTAAATAAATAATAATTATGTTGAAATGTTGTAGCACTAATATATCTTTTAAACTGGATGTGGGTCCTTTACTTCCTCCCAAACCACTTCCTTGATTAGCCAAATGCTTAGGTCAATGGGGTTGCAGTGGGATAACACCTACTTTTCTCAAGGATCCCAGGGTACCTATAAACTAGCACTTGCTTTTAGGAGATAAGAGTACATCCTGCCCAGTGTCTTAAACTTGAGCTTTACCAGTTTCCTCTGAAAACATGTTTGAGCAAGCTAGCTCCAACTGGATTTATAAAGGAAACATCTCTTTAAAAAAAAAAAAGGTTTTCACCTGCAAAGCAAAAATATTCTGCATCCTTGAAAGCCAGAGTCACCTGGGGGTATTGGGTTATCTTTCTCAAGGTTGTAGTTGTCAGGGAGCATTTGCAGCTGCCAACAGACAGCCTGTTAGGTACTAATTCAAATGATTATTTTCTTCCTTCTAATCTTGGACTATCAGCAGCAGCATCATTATCTCTAAGGCTTTTTTTTTTAGTGCTTACTGTGTGTCAGGCATGACAGAATCCTCCTGGCAATTCCAGCGGGTAGGAGTTATCTCACTTTTTTATGGAGGATGAAATTTGAGACTTAGGCTCAAAGCCGCGGGATACCATACCTGAGACTGTACATCCAGCAAATGGCTAAACAAGTGGGGAGTCACAGGATGCAGACTATGCTACTTGACCTACAGCCTCAGGATCCTTCCGGAGCAGCCTATTGTGGCTGAACACAGCCTCTGGGTCAGGAAACCCAGCGTTCTGCTACTGACCCATTCTCTCATTTACTTCTCTCTGGGCCCCAGTCTCTGCCCTCTGTAGAGAGAGATAATAATGCCTACTTTCAAGAATTGTTGGGAGGATTACATGAATTGCTTTGGTTTTTATTTAGCACAGGGCTGACTTGTAGCAGGCTGTCAACGATCGCAAATTCCCCCTTTTCTCTGTCTTAAACAACCTGGCAGCATAAAGGCCTGGGGAGGTCGCAGTGATGGATGAGACCTGAGTGAATATAATGCATTGTAAGGGACTGCTCTGCAGCATAAGGGATAAGACTGAATGAAGTAGAATTAGAATTATGTTTTTGTTTTTTTTTTTGTTTGTTTTTTTTTTTGAGACGGAGCCTCAAGCTATCCCCCTGGGTAGAGTGCCATGGCATCGCGCTCACAGCAACCTCCAACTCCTGGGCTCAAGCGAGTCTCCTGCCTCTGCCTCCCAAGTAGCTGGGACCACAGGCGCCCGCCACAACGCCCGGCTATTTTTTGGTTGCAGCCGTCATTGTTGTTTGGCGGGTCCGGGCTAGGGATTCGAACCCGCCACCTCAGGTGTACGTGGCTGGCGCCTTAGCCGGTTGAGCCACAGGCGCCGAGCCAGAATTATGTTTTTGGATGAATGAATAAAGAAATATTGCTGAGTGCAGTGGCTCACGCCTGTAATCTTAGTACTCTGAGAGGCTGAGGCCAGTGGATCACCTGAGCTCAGGAGTTCAGAACCAACCTGAGCGAGAGCAAGACCCTATCTTTAAAAGTAGCTCAATGGCTCAGCGCCTGTGGCTCAAGTGGCTAAGGCGCCAGCCACAGACACCTAAGGTGGCAGGTTCAAATCCAGCCTGGGCCCACCAAAACAACGACAACTGCAACCAAAAAATAGCCAGGTGTCGCAGTGGGCACCTGTGGTCCCAGCTACTTGGGAGGCTGAGGCAGGAGACTCGCTTGAGCCCAGGAGTTGGAGGTTGCTGCGCCAAACTGGGGCTGTTGGGTTTGAACCTGGGCTGGACCTGCTAAAAACAACAATGACAACTACAGCAAAAAAAATAGCTGGGCATTGTGGCTGGCGCCTGTAGTCCTAGCTACTTGGGAGGCTGAGGCAAGAGAATTGCTTGAGCCCAAGAGTTAGAGGTTGTGAGCTGTGATGTCATGGCACTCTACTGAGGGCAACATAGTGAGACTCTGCTGAGAAAAAAAAAAGTAGCCAAGTGTTGTGATGGCTGCTTGTAGTCCCAGCTACTCTGGAGGCTGAGGCAGGAGGATTGCTTGAGCCCAAGGTTTGAGGTTGCTGTGAGCTATGACCTCAGGCCGCTCTACTGGGGCAAGAAAGTGAGACTCTATTTCAAAAAAAAAAAAAATATATATATATATATGGTCAGTAATTTGGGCTTCCCAAATAGAAAGTAATGTCAGTTATGTATTTAGAAGCAATAGGTCGATCTATGTTCTTTTATTAGAGTCATCTAGGTTCTGAGCTTCCTCAAGGTAGGGACTAAATCGTCATTGGCCTCAGTTTCCCACCAAGCACTCTGCACTCAGTAGTAGTTAGTTAATAAATGATTCTTGACCGAATGAACAGATGGCACCTAGAGCTTATTGTGTGGGATTCCCTGGAGCATTAGTGCCATTGCTGAACTGTGATACCATTGTGCCCACAAGTTTGAATCTGCCTTGCTTTCCAGACTATAATTGGAAATGTACAAGGTTTTGTTTCTTTCCCTCTGTCCTGGAGTTAGCTAATGGATTCTTCAAGGACACTGAACAACTCTATGGGACCATCACCTGCTGTATTGTTGGGTATCCTCATTGAACCCAATTACATAGCAGACACGCGTCTGAACATCGGATTAGACATGGTGTGTGATAGCTAATGAGATTAGGCACTTTGAACTCAGAGAAGACTGCTGGGCACATCCCAAATTCAGTGTAACTGGTGTTCATTACATTCTTGTTGCAGGGACGGCCAGACCCTAGGGCAGCGGAAGGTTCTTCAGTTATTCCTAGGAGGCTCCTTCAAGGACATGAAGGCCTTGCGTGTTTGTTGCTAGGGTTGCCGGTATTGATGCTCTGAATAAAACAATAGCAGGTGCTTTGAAGCAGCAAGTCTGCAGATGTTGGGGGGCACCCCATCAAGCGTCCTGTTAGCGCTCCTCAGGATTCTAGATTAGGTACCCCAATTTAAAGGGAAAAAAATGCCTGCGTCTTAGTTTCACTGATAAATTCTGGCTCTTTTGTTCAGTTAGGCCCGTCCCTTTTAGTCCCCCGAATGCCTAGCATTTTGCTAGTAAAGAATAAAAACCATCTTCTGTGCTCTCAAAAAGCTTTTAATTTAGTGGAGGAGGTAGCACTTGAATTCCTAGGCAGTGGAGTCAAAAAGCTGCGCTCATCGCAGAGCACTTTCATTGATTGTTTTTTTCTTCTGGCTTCTAGCATTCTATCTTTTGGTCTTTAATTACTCTCCCAAAGTACTTGTATAGCACTACTTGAAAAAGATATTTATAAGTTTTAGAAGTGTGAACTCAAATCACCCAATTACCTTGGAAGCCTATTTAATGTGCCTTGATTTGGGGTGGTAATGAAGGGGAAAGGAGCCCCAAGGGGCAGACCAGTGTGGCAGGAAGGCCTGACTCAGCACGTCTTTAGCACCAGGAGTTTTGATTGATCCAGCATGAATAATTCAAAGGCTGGATTTGTATGTTGAATGTGGAAACAGAACTGATATCTTAGAGAAAGTAATATTCTTTTTTCTTTTCCTAACATGCATTTGAAAAAAAATCAAGCCATCATTTTAATTGTGCCATTTGCCTGTTTAGTGGCAGCTAGATTAGGTAGAGCCCACATAGTGTGCGTGAAAATTCCCATCACCAGGATCTGAGCACAGGTCTCTGGCAGTGGAAGAGTGGACACTTTGGCCAAAGCAGACTCTTTTTTTTTTTTTTTTTGAGACGGAGCCTCAAGCTATCCCCCTGGGTAGAGTGCCATGGCATCACACTCACGGCAACCTCCAACTCCTGGGCTCAAGCGAGTCTCCTGCCTCAGCCTCCCAAGTAGCTGGGAC
>NW_003852459.1:8132529-8145647 GCF_000181295.1 Otolemur garnettii
AAAAAAAAAAAGACACACACAAAGTTTTAATTTCTCCTCCCCTACTTCCCTTACTCATAGGCAGGGAAATGGCCTCAGCAAGAACTGGGAAGGTGCTATGGAGCAGTGTTTTTTCCAGAGGAAGATTTAGGTGTTTTTCTTGAGAACTATCAATGTGGCTGGGTCATAACTCTGTTAGTCACTCAAAACCAATCTAGGTGTTGTTCTGAAATGATTTTGTAGCTGTGTTTTAGCATCTATAATCAGTTGGCTTTATTAATTACTCCCCATAATGAGGTGGGCTTCATCCAATCAGTTGAAAACCTTAAGAGCAAAAAACTGGAGGCTTCCCAAAGAAGAACTATTGCCTCAAGATTGTAACGTCAAATCCTGCCTCAGTCTCCCACCTGCTGGCTCGCCCTGTGTCTTTTAGACTTGCCAGAATCACATGAGCCAGTTTCTTTAAATAAATCACGAGCCAATTTCTATAAATAAATCTAAGATACATCACATATATGTGATAGTATCTTATTTACACAATAGATATATAATATATTATCTATATCAATCTATCCAGGTACCTCTATTTACCTTTCTCCTATTGGTTCTGTTTCTTTGGAGAACCCTGAGTGACAGAGAAAGATAGATTGTCCCTGCCCCCACAGGGGGGAGAGTCTCTCTCTCTCACACACACATATACACACCAGCATTCACAGTGCAGAATCACACATTACAGATTTATTCTATGTGCCAAAGGTGTGAGGCTGTCTAGAGCTCTTTATTCAAATGCCAGCAGTGCCCTAAACACCTGGTGAGAGGAAGAAAGTGCTGAAACGAGATATACTGTTACCAGGAATAAATGTCTTTCTGGTTCCTCCAGGGAGGCCAGAATAATGAGAAGAAACCCCACCAGTAGGTGATGCTCATGTCATTTAGAACCGACCATGCCTGGGAAGCATGAGTGCAAGAGACCATTGAGGAAGTAGGTGGGGGAGGGATGCATCAGAATGCAGGGTGAGCTGGACCAGTGTCTCTAGGGCTTCTCCCCATTCAGTGAGGACTTGGTTCAAGTGCCAAATTATGAAGATGCCTTCAGAGTGTCATCATATATGGGTGCTTGTCTTAGTGGTGGGAATGAACTCCGTCAGCGGTCTTAGAAGCCTGGGCGTGGGATTCTGAACATGTAACCTTGCAAAGTCAGTGGTGAGAGAACTGAGCAGTGCGGGGAAGGTAATAACAGAGTGCTGGGGAGCAGGCAGGTAGCTGCTGCCTCCCACTCTCCTGGGGAAGATGTCCGGGAGAATCTTTTTCAACATTACTGTCTCCGTGTCTATCGGAAAGGTGAACTGTGGCCTCTGCTCTTTGTCCGCTCGGTTCCATCTTCCTTCTCCAAGGAGGATTAACGTTTATTAGCTTAGAGGTCTTTTCAAAACCTGCTCCTAGTTTCCTCCCTGTAGAGAGAAGAGGTTTTATATCTGGGGAAAGCCTAGATCATATATTGGTTAAGTGACACTTGACTTGCTGAAGCAAACCAAAGCAAACAAAAAGTGCTCAGTCTTTACTCACAAATGCAAACAATACAACCCATTTGTGTGTACCCTCATATTAATCTGAAATTAAAAAAAGAGTAACTGGGGCGGCGCCTGTGGCTCAGTGGACAGGGCATTGGCCCCATATACCGAGGGTGGCGGGTTCAAACCCAGCTCTGGTCAAACTGCAACAAAAAAATAGCCGGGCATTGTTGCTGGCGCCTGTAGTCCCAGCTACTCAGGAGGCCGAGGCAAGAGAATTGCCCAAGCCCAGAAGTTGGAGGTTGCTGGGAGCTGTGACGCACAGCACTCTACCAAGGGTGATAAAGTGAGACTCTGTCTTTAAAAAAAAAAAAACAGTAACTGCAAAATGGATACTCTATTAATGGCGTCTTCACAATTTGGTTCGTTGTTGCTAAATGGGTCTTGCTATTAGATTATAAAATTCTTCCCCAAGTTGTCTTTGGTTAGAGTTTTGCTCAGTGCCTGCTATGGTTAAAATGTGTATAATAACCATTTGTATCTGTATACTTGCTGGGAACTCTGGTTGAAAAACCAAAGGGTTTTAGAAGTGAAGACCCAAGTCACTGTGTGCTTCTTTGTGAATGATCGGGCTACTTTGTATTAATCGAATGGTGTCATAGATAGTTTGACCTTCAAAGATGATAAATGAGCAGTTACTCTGGGGCTAGAATAAGGGTTCCGTGGGTCATGGACTTGTTTTTCTGTATCAGGGAGGTAATGCCCATTACCATAGGGCTGGATGGTATCATAATTGCTATATAGCTCCAACACTATAGTTCTGGGACACTGTCTCTTTGCTATAAAAAGAGCACCTCTTAATTCTGCTATCTTTGATCTTATGTCACCTTGTAAGCTACCGAAATTCTCCTGGAAACAAGGCAGAGCGGTAACTGCACACGTGTGGGTCTGTGCATACGTGCCCGGGTTAAGTCCACAGGCAGCTTTGTGCCTGGGGTCCTTGTTGGTGCACTGTGTTAGAGAGCCTGGGTGTAACGCTGTGTAGTGTGATTACAGCCAGCAAAAATAAAAGAGCCAAGAATGGGAAGGCCTTTTGACATACTCTACAGTGGACAAAACCCCAAACCATACAGCAGGCGGCTGTGTAACGTGCCCTGGTGGCGAGGAGCCGCTCCACAAAGGAGGAAAGTGAGTTTTTTCTTCCTTTTTTTGCCTGAAATCACTTAGAGATAATTAAGGGAAACTTTTGAGCATCAAAATTAGATAGAAACTAGAGATCATTAGACTCCTTTATTCTCTGCATTTGCTAAAGTTCATGATAAAAAGAAAAATAGATTGTAGATACTCTGCCTCCTTTTACTCTTGGTCTCTTAGGGGAATTAGGTGCTGAAACCCTCTTTATCCCACTCTGCAAAATAGTTTTCTGCATCCCAGATAGGAGAATACTTGTTCTATTAGAAAACAATACAACAACAAACCCGTGGGCAAAGAAATTTAATATCAATAACTCTGGTTTATTCCGTGATCTGGAAATCCTGATCTCTGACATGATTTAATTGTTTTCTCCATCAGTTTATTTTTCTTAACTCATTTTTATTGACTAGAATATGTTATCATAAAATGAGTAAGCTTCACGTACAACTCATAATTTTTTACGAATGTATATACACGTGTGGCCACTGCCTAGCGTCTTAGAAACTTCTCTCATACTCTTTCAGGCAACACCCAACTCTGGAGGGCGGTTGTCATCCTAATGCCACCAACATAGATCAGTATTTCCTGTCTTTGCCCCCCCCATCACTGATGCGGGTACCACATCATCCCTTGTTATCCCTCCCACGCCTTTCCATATCTTTGTTAAGCTCTATCCAAATAATGCAACTTGAGCAGATCATCTGTTCCCTGCTAGAACCCTGATTACTACAGAAGTAAGAGAAAACGAATTTTCTCGGCAGCTTTTAAAGGAGCTTTGAGAATGAGTACCAGTTTCACCAGTGGCCATAACCTTGTTTTGTCTACTCATAAAATGTGCCTTGGGCTAAACCTGCCTGAGTGTAGCAAAGAAGCTCTATCTTTCTTTGTTCTGGTATCATTTAAAATTATCAAGGGACTCTTTATGGTTTAAAAAGTAAGATTGTAGCCTCAAAGTGTCTCCTTAAAGGTCCACAAGCATTTTAGCCTTGAGTTATTTTTCACATTCTGACTTAGTAAGTTGATAATGGATGCGGCAGTGTTTGGGCCGGTGTCTCGAGAAACGTCCACAGCACCGCCGGAGGATATTAGGAGGAGAGGTGAGAGTGTCACACTGGAACAGACTTTAAAGTAGTAATGAAATTGCTGCTGTTTGAAAAATTAGAGTTAAACCACTTCTGGGGACAGCAGCCTGAAGCCACAAGGAAGGAGAGAGCATTATATTATACTAATTCTTCAGCAGAGTCTTACATTGAAATTATTTAACTCCTCTTTTGACAGTTTGGTTATTTAGTTGTCTGCTTTAGGAATTAATTTTTGGAATGACATCTGTAAAACTGGTGAGGACTGCTGAATTTCTTGCACTGAAATAGAAATCATGTCCAGAATGTCATTTGGTGACAGCAGTAATTAACTGGAATCACAGATCAGATTGTGCTGACAGCAGAAGAACTCTTTGAAGCTTAAAATGAGGAAGTCATTTCTCTGAAGGTGCGTGCTAAAAAAAAGAGAGAGAAAGTCAGTAGCAAATGAAATAGTAAATAGAACGGATAGCACATAGTTTTAAGTGAGGTTTTACCTTAAAAAGGAAGGGAATTCTGCTACCATCAGTTTACTTTTGAACTGGACAAAGCTACTATGAGTCACTTCTGTGTGTGCCGCACTGAGTCACCTCTGTCGTCTCCAGGGTCGCCTAGCACAGCTGCTGATTCTCTCTCTCCAGTTGCTCCTTTGAGTTACTGTCCAATGACCGTCCGTGTGGCATCACGACCTCCCCAGCTGAGATCACGCCGTCTCTTATTCTAGAATTGGCAAAGTGGTGGCCATTAGACACATTGGTTTATTCCACACATTATTTTTAAAAAATTGTTTAAAACTGGGAGACACAAATTTAAAAAAATCTCAGTTTCTGACTTTTCTTGAAAATGTGATGACCTGAGATCTGTGGGCCCTCTGGTTCCTGCACGGTGACACCAGGCTATGGAGGGGGCATACACTCAGCAGAGAGCCATGGGGTCGCCTGACCAGCGTCCCTCGGTTATGCGAGTCACCTGGGCTGTGATACTGGTTCTAGTACCAACTGTGAGGAAGAGAAGTAATTGATAATGTTTTTTCTGTCTGGGTGTTTTTGATAGAAGAAGCTCCAGAAGTCCAGAGACCTTGTCCAATCATCTTAGTATATCCCCAGTGTCTTGCAAATGTGTGTGGAATCGCAAAGAATTCTCCCTAGGAAGAATCTGGCGGTGGTATGCAGGATGCTTAAAGGAGGATGCAGAATGTTTGAAAGAGGATATAACTGTAAGGAAGGCTGGGGACATAGACTAAGATGGTGGCACTTGGAAAAGAGAGAAAGAGGTGGCCCTGAGAGACAATTTGAATCCCTGGATTTAGGGACTGACAGGCTCTGAAGGAGAAAAGGCAGGAAAAGTCTGTAATGTCAAGTAGTGGTGCCGTCCATCCAGGTGTTAGGGTGTCAGGTGAAAGTCCCCAGATCCCTTCTACTATCCCAGCCCCAACTTTTTGACATGAGAGGAATCTGCAGCCTCCTTATACTGATTCAGTGATGCTAACAGCTTACTTAGAATTTTCCCCTTGTATTTTTCATCCCAGAGCTAAGACCATTAAGAATACAGTCTCTGTGAACCTGGAACTGACGGCAGAAGAATGGAAAAAGAAATATGAAAAAGAGAAAGAGAAGAACAAGACTTTGAAGAACGTTATCCAGCATCTGGAGATGGAGCTAAACAGGTGGAGGAATGGTAAGGAAGAATGAGGCGGGAGTGTGTGCCTTCTTTTTCTTGTGGCCGTTGGCATCCCGGGAGACACTTAGGAAGGTAAGGATGATGGCCGGGCTTGATCCCGCCACGCAACAACCTGTGCAAACAAGCAGATGGTTTTCTCATTCCCTCACGCGGGCCAGTCCCCGCCCTGTCACTGGTCAGCAGACAGCGTTCCAGGTGGGCAGGTAACTGTTGGCAAAGCTGCCTTCATTTGCTTCCAGGGGCGTCCTCCTCCCATTACTGTCATTCACTGTCTGGTAGTCCTGTTCTAGGTGTAGAGGACAGGGCCTGAGGCTCTGTGGCTCAGATTGCTTTTGACAAGATGAAAAATGTCATTCTCTCCTATGTGAATTTAATCATTGATTTGGGGTTAAATGTCACATCTGGCAAATATTTGCTCTCCCCGCCCCCAACTCATCTTCACGCTGTGCTTCTCAGAGCCAGAAATAGAGGGTTCCTGAAGGAGCTCTGTGCGAAAATGGAGCCTGAAAGGCTTGGTTCGTGACTAGTTTTCCTTTTCCCCCAAAACATTCTCTTTGGTTTGTTCTACTAGGAGAAAATATCTCAGAGTGCTGACGTGCAGTGGGTGGGTAGGTGGTGGGTGAGGTGTTAGAGGGGTTTCCAGATCCAAGTGCAGACAGGTTATTTTAGTGATTTTAGCAGCATTGTGATGGAGGTTAGAAGGTAGAAGTCTATTTTTTTTTGAAACTAAAATAAGGCAGGCTGGTGTGTGTTGGGGGGGTGGTGGCAGATATTTGGAAGTTGTCCTTTGGGTCCTCTGCTGTGGCACCCTGCATTTATTTCAGGTGCTGCAGCAGACCCAGCTTTGGGGAAGGGTAGGACCCGGGGCTGCTGGGCAGGTTCCGGAGGTAATGCTGCGGGTTTGGCCCTCAGAGCCAGCAGCGCTCTGTCTTGCGAGTCTGTGTTTGCCTCTGCTTCTTGCTAGTAAGGGTGGGGTGTCAGTGAGCTACTGTTTAATAGAAAAACAATTACGTGGCATATGAGAATCCGAGAAGAGTTTCTAAAAACGACCTAGTAGCCTAAATAACATGATTCTGTTCTTTTTGGAAGATTTTCTAGCTGCACACGTGCCTTGAAAGCTGCTAGAAGAATTGAATAATTCAGCACCTGGGGCTGGTGGATGGTTCCTTGCGATTTGGCAGAAGTAGGAGTGTAGGGAGGAATGGTTGCAGGGTGGGGAGCGGCCACATGAAGTTTTGTTTTATTTCTGGAATCTTCTGTTCTGTTCTCTGGGCGATCAGGACATGGGATACTTAGTAAAGCCTTTTGGTAAATGGTCAAGAGATTTGTCTTGGAAACATTGTGGAGGAGGCATTCACCTTGTTTTTTTCATCCTTTTCCATCCCCAGCCAAGCTCTGACCTTTTAGCATGGCACCTGCCATCAGACACTGTCCCCTGTCATCTGCCCCCCTGCCTTGTTTGCCTGGCTCATGCTCATGCCCAGCGTCTCTTGTGGACACTCTGCCCCACTCTCAGCCTGTTCACTTAGCATCATTTTAACTTTTGTTTCATTTCCTATGCCTTGCCCATCTACTCACACATGTACTGTTTTTGCATCCTGTTGGGCAAGATCATACTTAGGGCCTTATGGTTTCTGGCACATAATTGGCCTTTCATAAATGATTGTTAAATAAGCATGTGTTTAATGCAGCTGCTGGCAGTTAAAGGGGTGAACAGTGAGATGTGGTTTCTGCCCTCAGGATGCTCAGGGGAGAGGTCGATGCCAGTCACCATCAATACACGTGTGATGATAATCTGTGCTACATCCGAGGGGGGAGGTCTGAGGTGCCCGGTGCAACAGAGGACTGAGAGGCCTGTGAGGGTTCCCTGGAAATCACAGAGATTCAGATTTTAGAACCGATAGCAGTTTGGGAGTGACATAGGAGGTGGGAGGTGGCAGTGGGGTGCAGGGAGAGAGAGCTCCTTGTACAATGGCCCCAAGCAGACCAGGAAGGCCAGCATGGGCATTTGGGGAGGGAGCCTGGGCCTGAGATGGGCTGGGGTGACCAGTAGCTCTCCTGTGCAGGGTCACACAGTCCTCATTCAGGATTTTGATCATTATCTTGGAAGCAATGAGAAGCATTCAAGGGTGTTAAGCTGTAGACCATATGATGAGACTTGCATGTTTGATGATCCCTGGGCTGTTTGGAGAATGAACTGGAAGTGGGAGAGGGAGCCAGGAAAGACAAAGGTCTTCCAGACCAGATATTACATGGTAGTTGAATTGAGACAGGGCAGTGGAAAGGGAGAGGAATGGATGGACCCGAGGGGTATTTAGGAAGAGAAATTAGGGTTTGGTGAAGAGTTGGCTATGGGGACAGAGAGGCTCCTGTTTTCCTGGCTTGCCAGGTTGAATGGTGGGTAGGACCACTCCAGGAGATGGGGAGCCCTGGAGAAGACCCAGGCTGGGTGCAAGGGAGATGAGGAGAAGAGTTCTCCTGTGGAATGTCCTGGGGAAGTTTCATGTAAGAAGTTAGGTCCAAGGGTTTGGAGATCAGCAGCGATGCCTGAGCTGGAGTCGTCGACCTTTAGGTGCAGCAGGGTGGGGTTACCTGTCTGGAAAGAGAATAAGGAAGAAGAGAAAAGGGAGAACATCCAGAGAACCCCCTTTCGCCCCATCACCACATCGCCACTGAGCAGTGGCAGGAGGGGCTGGAGGGCCACTGTAGAGTTCTCCATTACTCCCAAGCTGATGTTTGTATTTTAAGAGAGATTTTTCTGGAAAAGTTCTTAAATGTGGAGAAATCAACTCTAGCAATAAATATTTCAGGTGAGAAGGAGGGTACTAGGGGACAGTGCAGAGCAGTGGAGTGGTCCTTGACTAGATAGGAGTGCAGAACTATTTCTGAGATTAATTGAAGAACTCATATGATGTTCCAATGTACCTCCAGGGGACAGCAAACCAAGCCTGGCTTTTTGTTATGTCCTGAGGCTGTGCATTTAATCCTTAAGTAGCCCTTGAGGTTTGAACAGGCTAGAAGACTCCCCCAGGGGGTCAGTCTCTGGTGGAGCAGCATCTGACCACAGGGTGCCCAAATCCTGAGTTCATCCTTTTGTCTGTGCAGCCTGCACATAGAGCTCCCAAAAGTGGTTTGTGTGCAGGGCAGTTAGATGAGTGTGCAAAGCACCACACCACAAAGGGAGGGGAGCAGAAGCTCTTCAGTGCTGTCCCTGGGGGTCAGTCCTAATTCTCAGGAGCAGAAGTTCTGAGGGCGCCGCTGGTGTGCATAAAGTTGAGAGCTGGGATTTGGAGAGGTGCAGTAGAGAAGAGGCAGTGCCCTCCTCTAAAATCAGAGCAGCAGGATGTCGCCAGCTGTCTTCTGAAATTTGACACACACATTGGTTCAGAACACATAGGAGGCAGCTACTTAGTTCACGTCAATGTTTCCTGGGTATTGGTGTTTCCAATTTGCAGTCTGAATGCATGAAAGGGGCCTTGTCAATTGTGTGCACTCTCTGTGGGAGAGAGATTTCTTTCCTTGCACGGTGTGTTTATAATATAAAAGTTTGGCTTCTATACTCCAGCTGTCGGAGAGCAAGGAGGGAGGGTAGCAGAAAAGTGTGTGTGTGTCCACTTGTGCTTTTCTCTGCTTGACTTGCTGTTACATAGAAGAGGCTGCAGTACAAAGGAAATCAGGCAGCTAATGTAAATAAGTGAAAGGAGGCATGTCTGTGCTGGTTGGCAGTGACTGTGCCATAGGAGAGGGCTTGTCCTGCCTCAAGTCCTGCAAGAGTTGTGAAATACTGCCCTGTTGATTACACACTTGGAGGCTGGTCTTGCCATTCTGCCTGTACCCCCACCTGGACTAATTGTCAACCCCTTGTAGCTTGATGGGTGCTATAAATTCAATGTTTGTGCCTTCACTAAATTCATATGTTGAAATCCTAACCCCCAAGGCGATCACATTATGAGGGAGGGCAGCTGGGAGGTGATTAGATCCTGAGGATGGAGCCCTTACGAATGGAATTAGTGCCCTTATGAGAGTTCCCAGAGAGCTTGCTATCTGAGGATACAGTAAAAAGAAAGATGCTGTCAACAAACCCAGAAAAGGGTCCTCAGCAAAACCCAACCATATTGGCACTCCCCTCTCAAACTTCCAACCTCCAGAACTATAAGGAATAAATTTCTGTTGTATATATAGCCTATGGTACTTTATTATAGTAACTCCCACAGACCAAGATAGTGGGCCACTTCAGAATGCAGTTTGGGGAGTTTTCTCCTCTGGGTGCAGCTGAACCTTAATTCTCAGAATCAGGCCTGTGACCCGTAACATGTATGCCACACCAAGCTGTGATTCATTTCTGACACTGCCACTCAGGCAGGATAGCATGTGCATAGTGGCCTCAGGGGAGGCCGCACCTTGTTTTTATAAAGGCAGGAATGAGGAGAGCCACCCCCTGGCCTGGTTCACTTCTCCAGTGTGCTTGTTAGGGTTCTTAGATTGCAAACTACAAGAATTGACCTTTCCTGGCTTAAACCAAAAGGAAACACATTAATTAGGAAATATGGGTGATTCCCAGAAACCAAGGGACAGCTAAGGAAGCAGGCTCCGGCAGGCAGAAGCTCGGGCTGCTCCAGGGATAACAGGTGACAGGAACACATCTGTGGGTCTCACAAGCAGCAGCCCCTGAATGAACCCTCTCCAGTTGCTTTCCCCTTCCTTGCATGACTCTGTTGGAGGTTCAGAGGCCCGGGATAGAAGTGGGAGTGTTGTGCTTGGTGTTGTGCTGTGGCTGGGGGAAGACAGGACACTTGGATAAATTGTCTGCCTGCAATTGAGGGGGTTAATTCCTCAAAAAGGAAGTTAAGCCGCTATGATGACAAGGAGTGTTGAGTGGCTGGAAAGCAACAAATGTCCACCACAATCTACTAGTGACACCTCGTGGGCAGTAATCAGTCGCCAGTCTTTTCTTCTCATCTAGGGTCTCTGTTGGCACTGCGGCCTCATGGAGAGTTGTGCAGCCTGCTTGCTTTAGGAGCAGGTAGGTGGAGTGGGGCATTTGCCAGAGGATGGAATTTTTTTTTAAAGCCCTATTGTTTTATTGTTCATATGTGTGGAAAAGACTCAAACACTCCTGTATCTGGAGATAGATTTAGATAGCTGCATTCAGGGTGAATTACCGCTCCAGTTCACCCTTGCCTCCCCCTAATCCATCAAAAAGCTCTTGACAGGAGGTGGAGAAGGAGGGTGAAGGCCAGGTGCCTAGTTCCCTGTCACTGTCACATCAGTCTTTACACTCGTTCTCTTCTGATACTTTGAAGTTTCCACCTAAGAAAGTAACTTTTTATAGGGGATTAAGTCAGAATGAGGAGAACCAAAAATCCAGGCATCAGGAGAGCAGGGAAATGCCCTGACAACCTAGTGCACCTGCAGAGTCTTTTCTTTTGAATAATTACATATAAGGTTAAATAACAGAGTAGCTGTAGCTTCACCCTCTCTGCTGAAGTCATGCAAAGAAATGATTTAATCACAGGCTGAGAAGATGGGGGAAAATCGGCAGTCTCTAAAATAGATTTATTCTCCAAGTTCAAAATTGGTGAGACCACCAGACATAGTTCGGTAACTCGCTAAATCTGTGACCTCTCTTGTCCTATTTGGCTTGGGGAACTTTGGGACCTCCATCATTGGAGGAGCATGATTAAATTTTAGCTTTAAATCTGTAGAGGATGAAGGCCTCCCTCTCAGATTCATGATTGTAATGGACTCTCATAAATTAGCATTTTACTTGAGGTATTGAATTTGCTAGGCCCTATGCTTTCTTTCGAGAACACACCACTGAGGACTGTAATAGAAATACTGACCACTGGCTGGCTGCTGTGGCCTAGTCAAGAGGTCATGAATGCAAAGAGGAGGCTGAATCCCAGGTGACCAGTTTATTAGGAAATTACTGTAGAAGGGATTAGAGAATGTTTTAAGCTGCTTACAGTATTTTTAGGAACTAGGGTGAAAGATGCCATTTGCATGCAAAATAATCTCATAAGGGAATGATTCTTTTTTTTTTTAACATCACATTTATATAATGACATCTTGTAGCCAGCTGCTCTCACCCATCTGGCAACTTAAGAGATTTCCTTTTAGTTTCTTTGATATAGAAATTACCTACTATTAGGTCTGCCACTGGGCCTATTTAATTGGCATTAAAAGAAAGCACCTCTTGGTTGCCAGATCTGCTGTGGTTTCTGGCGGAAGCTGTGAGTGACCAGCAAATCTCTGCTCTGGAGTTGCTGAGAGAATGCAATTACCTTTCTATGTCTCCCGAGGCTTTAGGGACTCGACTTATGAAAAGGATAACTAGCTTGTTGCTATTTCATGTGTGAAATTTTAATGAATTACTGGCAGTCTAATGGTTTTCTTTTGCAAAAAAAAAAAAAAAAATCCCAAAAACCTATTTTAGAATTTTTAATAGCACTAATGAGAATTTTTGATTAGTCTGTCATTCTTGGGTGTTGTAATTGATGGATTTCTATTTTTTGTAGAAACATTATTTATGCCCTCTGGGAGTTTTCATTTTATAATTAGAATGCTCTGTAAGTCTTATAGGTATGCTCCAGTGAATGCTCCTATGTAAACACAAATCTTTTTAGTCCTTAAGGTAATTACATCTGACAATAGTAAATGCCAGGATGCTTATTTAAAGAAAGGAAAGGTTTCCAGTGTGGGGTGGGGGAAGGGGAGCCTTTCAGTCTAGAAAATCAGATGCTTTACAATAATAGGAACCTCCTTCTTTATGGACTGCAGGTATAAGCCGCAGGGGATAAACTTAGAGAACCTACTTTTAATGTAAAGAGGGAGAATAAAAATAGATGCTAATCTCCCTTTGGTGGTCCTTTTCTTCTCCTAGCATCTCCAGAGTTGGGGTGTTGTTTCTCTAGGGTTTGTCTGCAGCTGTCTTCCTTGTTATGATCAGTTATTCCATAATCGCCTCGTGGGGGCTTCTCCAGAGACGTGGTGTACTGCAGTGCAGGGAATATTCTCGATTAACATGGTGAGATTGCCATGGAGACAGATCGCCTGGTGTCAGGTCTTGCCTAGTGTTGGGAATTTACAATCCCCAGACATGTTTGTGAGCTGGACAGTACAGTTACCAGGGATGCTTCTGGAAGTCATTTTCTCAGTCCTTTGAAGGGCAGTGGTGTTTGGGAGAATCGGCTCTTGGTTCCTCTCTGGGCCAGAGCTGTGCTGCTTTGGTTCCTGTGTGTTGCCGCTTTGTTCTTCTCTGTCTGAACGGCTGCTGTGAAAAATAATCCTGCTTGTTTGACCTTTAGAATATAAACTGGGAAGAGCTCCTTGTTTAGATGTAGCTTTGTAGGGGACGTGTTAGTGCTTTGATTCAGAGAATTGCTGGAGAGAAACTGGAAAGTCTGCTATAGGTTTCAAATATTGTTTTAATAATAATAAAAACAAATCTGAAAGGGACTTGCATAGCTATGCTGGGTGTTATTTTTGGAACTGAGCTCCAACCACAAAAGTATTGCGAAGACCAGAAGCACTGATCTCAGAATAAGTAAAAATAATTTTGTCTGCTAAGACTAAAAAGCTACAAATTTGTCAGGGAGGAGAGAGAGACTTTTAACAATAACTCCTGGCTCGGCGCCTATAGCTCAACCGGCTAAGGCGCCAGCCACGTACACCT
>NW_003852459.1:8146172-8147535 GCF_000181295.1 Otolemur garnettii
CGCTTGAGCCCAGGAGTTGGAGGTTGCTGTGAGCGTGATGCCATGGCACTCTACCCAGGGGGACAGCTTGAGGCTCTGTCTCAAAAAAAGAATTTCACCTTCTTCATGCTTAGGCTGGAAGATTGAATTCCTGCTCCACTGGATTGCCCTGTTCCCAAATTTCAGAAGCTAAAACTGAAAAATTAGAGATATAGTCATGATTCAAGTAGAGGAAGGACATTTACTAGTGGTGAGTGTCTCCAGGGAAGGAACAGAATTAGAAGGGAGGCATGAAGGAGGAATTTCAAGTTGTTTATATTGAGAGTGTATCCTGAATTATTTGTGTGGTTAGAAAATATCCATTTTTTTTTTAAGAAAAAAGGAAAAGAACATATTCCTGCTTTCATAGCCCATGGATTAGCTGACTATAGAGAGTGTAGATCCTTTAATTGGATGAAATCCAGTCTGCACACTAACCTCGTTGATGGATTTTTTTTTAAGCCAGGAATTGGAACTGAATGAAATATTGATTTGGTTCAGGTTCAGTTCAAAGATTACTCTGATATTCTGGTTTTGTTTCAGGTTCATAATTTTAGAAAAAGGCTTAGGTACTGTATAGTCTGGTTTAAAAAAAAGGAAAAAGGGTTGACTCAATTTTGTATGCAGCAAAGTTTATGCCAGGTTTTGCTTCAAGTTGCTACTTCAAACGGACCCAGGATGCAAAAGTGAAAGCATTGGGTGTTAATTTTACTTGACTTGGAGCTCCACAGTACCATTTTGTGACTATCGTGTGAAATAGTGGAGTTGGAAGCAGCAGAGCCCAACCATCATGTGATTTGTTTATATTGAGATAAAAGCTTGAGGCTCTGTCTCAAAAAAAAAAAAAAAAAAAAAAAAAAACAATAACTCCTGTTGTGCTCTTTACATGTGCTATCTTCACTTACCTTTAAAGCTATCCTTTAATAAAGGCATTATTATTTTCTTTCCTTTACAGAAAACAACCTAATAGTTAATCAGGAGATGGGCTTGAGATAATTAGAGCTGTTAAAAGGTGCAATGTGGCATCATTGTCCCTCTTTAGCACTTTCATGGTGCCTTGTGGCTGGTGGAGCTGGCTTGTTAGACCTCTGTAATCTGTGACAACCCTAGTACTTACTGATGCTGTAAATTCTTCATGGGACAAGAAGGTAGCTGGAGGGGGGTCAGGCCTGTGACTTTTGGTTAGAGCAAGTAACTTGCAGCTAAGGTTATAGGGTTTTGTCTTGTGCCCTTGCCTGCCCAGATGAATCAAAACAGATTCTGGGCAGCTCGTTAGCTCACTCCAACCTCCTGATACTATTGCCTCTCTGGCCATTTGGAGCCAAAAAATACAGGGATATGTCTC
>NW_003852459.1:8147555-8180173 GCF_000181295.1 Otolemur garnettii
AACCATCATGTGATTTGTTTATATTGAGATAAATGTGCACCGTTCAAGCAGGTTCCTTGAGGCATGATATAGATTGCTAATGAAACCACAGATTAGGGTCTCAGTTCTATCTTTTTTTGAAAAACTCCCTCTGGCTCAAGGCAGTTTTTCTGGGGAATTTTCACACAATGGATTTTGTAGGCTAAGAATCAGGGGAGGCTCCAAGCGTTGCAGACGTTCCCACTACTGACTGTAGCAAAATGAACTGATGGCAAACGCTGGGGTGGAGAAGTCGGTTGGGTTTTGTTTTGCTTTCCAAGAAGATATTTGAGAAACTCAGTGGACAGGTGGTTTTCACAGGATCTTTCTGATGCACTGTGTCTTTGCAAGGTGATTTTCTTGTTGGGGATAGCCACTGGCCGTCTTGGAATTACCCCCTTTTCCTCAATTTGCATTGTCAAATGTGGCAATTCTGCCATGGAAGGCCCAAAGAAACCTACCCCGCAGACTGAGAAGTGGTCCGTAGGGTCCTTGCATGATGTCTGGACTGGCTGCTTTTGCTTTCCTAGGACTCGCTGACATCACAGGAGCTTATTCTATTTGAACTCTCTAGCAGAGCCAATTAATTCTTGCTTCCTGGGGGCCAGAGTCGTGGTAGAATATATGTTTGTGCAGTGCTAGTTTTGGGTCCAGGGCCACCTTGACTTCCCACATCAGACTGAGAGGATTTGGGCCCTACAGGGCGCTATTGAGCAATGCCAACATGCTTGTTTGGTTGTTTCCATGAATGGAACAGTAACATAATTAATTGGTAATTAGGATGCCCTAGAGGTCTCTTTCCCTTTGAATCAGTCTCTAGAAAGAATGTGACTCTAGAGAAGCCCCAGATATTCCTCAGCAAAAGTGAAATGCATGTAAAGAATTGAGGCATGTCTGCCTGGCGGGGTAGCGCCTGTGGTTGGTGGAATCAGTTTACTTGAGTGATGCCTTTTGAGAGAGGGGGAGTATTATATAGTTCTCTTTTTCCTTAGACTAGTTTCGGTCAATTAACCAGGACCTTTTCTTGTCAAATAGAAAGAACACAAACACCAACTATAACTACACAGTAGCTTCTGTATTGTGTCCTCTGTGTGTATATTTCTCACCAGGAGGGACTATTTTTAGAACTCTTCCGGGAGGGTTGCGAGCTCAGTTTCCTTCATCCCCAGCGCCTTTTGGCTGCGTTTTACAGGAGAAGCCGTGCCTGAGGATGAACAGATCAGTGCCAAGGACCAGAAGAACCTGGAGCCCTGCGATAACACCCCCATCATAGACAACATCACGCCTGTTGTTGCCGGCATCTCCGCAGAGGAGAAGGAGAAGTACGATGAGGAGATCTCCAGTCTCTACAGACAGCTGGATGATAAGGTGTGTGGGCCGGGACTCAGAGGGCCCGTGCAGCTGTGCAGGGCCGCAGGCCGGTCTCTATGCCTGTCTTCCCGCTCCCTAGCCTCGCTCCTGGTCATGAACACTCGGGGAGCTTGATTCATGTGCAGTGTGTGAGAAGAGTGGAGTGTTGCGCTAGAGAGACAGGCCCGTGCTATTTAGTCTTCATTTCTAGCGTTGCAGGAAGATGAGGCCCAACGGAGAGAAAGAGCACCCAAACACCATAGTTATAAGAGGAAGGGCTTTTATTCATCGGCCGGGAGCTTACGGCATAGAAGATTTCCAAATGGCTGCGCTCGCCCACTGGCTTGGTCTTTCCCTTTTTATTGACAGTCAAAAAGTTCCACCCCACAGGCACCCTTCCCATTGGCCAGTTTGAATCCAGCAGGAGATGCTACTCCAGCCCCTACAGAACTACAGGATTTCACAGAACTTGGAAATTTCCAAGTTCCAGGGAGTTAAGCCTCTAAATTCCCAAGAGCTGAGTCACCATAGGGAGGGCCCTGCAGGTGCATCCTCGTGGTCTCCCTGAGAAGACCTGTTCTCCCAGACCTCGCCCCTCTCCGGTATCCTCTCTCACTAGAAGTTGGACTGTGCTGAGTGTGCAGGTGGGTGTGAGTGTCTCTGATCTTTAAGTTTCCCTTTCTTCTCCAGGCCTACCCCTCACCTCTAGGAAACTCCAACAGAAGTCCCAGCTTGAGATAAGGGCAGTGACTCCCAAACTCAAGCACGTTCTTTAATCATGTAGCCCTGAGGCCCTGGGGTGAGGAACCAACAGTAGTGTGTTCTGATGTCTTAACTTTATTGGTGAAGCTTTTTTTCAGGGGCTTACTCTTAAATGAAGCAGTTTAAACATGTTAATTGGAGATGTCCAATTTTATGACAAAATAGTCATGTGAATGAGTAAGTTGGAATATGGGAAAAGAGACCTTGGAGAGCATTGTATCATTCATCCTCCAATCAAGGCCGGGTTAGCGATCCCAGAGGCATAGGAAATGAAATTGATGTTTCTCATGATCTTGGCATATTGCCCTTGGAATATTCTAAATCCTTTCAGTTCATTTCATCAAGGTTGCTGATATTTTTAGTCTGATTTAATCTTTTCTGCTGTCTTCAGCTCAGAGTGCTTGGGGACACCTCCGGCTTGGATGAAACAACTTTGTTATGTTAACGTTGCCATTAATCTTATAGGCCTCTCTCTTTGGGGTAAAGCTCAGAGTCTGGTATCACCTTTCCAAGCTGAATGTGACTGGTGGCCTTAAGGAAGCTAGCTCTGCTCTTTCTTTTTTTTGGTTCTAGGAGTTTGCATTATAACTATAGCATTGAACTGGGGTCACTCTACGCTTCTGAAAACACATTTAATAAAACGTTCACACCCATGAGCGTTGGGTTACTTGCCCTTTGGGGGCTTGGCATGCTGTAATCTTCCATTTCTAGGCAGGTATTTTACATAAAACCTCAAGTGAAGGAGATGAAAAAAGGAGATCAATAGCAAATGAACAGGATATACAATTTCTTGATTTCTCCAAAGAACTGCCGTTATTTAAACAGTAAAGGAGGTTAGACTGTGTGCAGTGCTTTCCCTCACTTTAGACTGATGGACTCGTTTTTAATAACCACAGACCCTGGCTCTGTACCATGTTCCCGTGTATAGGCACCTGCTGTGGAGTCAGGATCATTTACCTGGCGGCTCAGGGAGCTTTCAGTGATCTGAGAGAGAGACTGTAGGTCTCCCACCTGGCTTCTGAAGTATTCTTTTGGTGTCTAGAGAGCTGGCTACAGAGTCTCAGTCCCTTAGAGGCTAGCCCAGTGCATTTTCTGCGTCATCATTCTCCATAGCATATGCCTTGAAGCCCCGTACAGCACACTGTTCAGGTTAGCCTCGGTGGTCGGTCACAGGGCGATGCTGAGAGACATTATTTTTTGGAGACAAAGCTTCAAGCTGTCCCCCTGGGCAGAGTACCGTGGCATCGCAGCTCACAGCAACCTCCAACTCCTGGGCTCAAGCCAGTCTCCTGCCTCCGCCTCCCAAGTAGTTGGGACCACAGGCGTCCGCCAGAACGCCTGGCTATTTTTTTTTTTTTTTTTGGTTGCAGCCATCATTGTTGTTTGGCGGGCCCGGGCTGGATTTTAACCCGCCACTTTAGGTGTATGTGGCTGGCACTTTAGCCACTTGAGCCATAGGTGCCGAGCCGATGCTGAGAGACATTGGGAGAGGACTGTGCCCCAAAGCCTCAGCCTCACAGGGAACCCAAGCTAATAGTTTGCTCTTAGTAACTCTGCCCGAGGACTGCCTGGTTATGTCTTACTAGTTGTCACTCTTATGTGTCCACCCCTTAAAGGTGCTAGGGGGCATTTCTGTGCTTCTGATGATGTGGGTAGTTTGATACTAGAGAATCCATGAGGTGGGACATGGCATCTTCATAGATTATTGAGTAAGGTGACCAGATTTTAATATTGGTAAAGCCGGACACCATTGACCAGGGGCTGGGGTGGGGTGGGGTGGGGTTCTTAATTAAAAATTTGGTCTAAAAAACAATTTGGTCTATATGGAGCAGTAAAATTTTTCATAGAACGCAAAAATAGTACTGTAATATTTTTTTTTAAATTGCAACATAAGTACAGTTTACAAATATAATACATAAAAAAATTATGTATAGTATAATTTTATTCTTTGGCATATTTCTCATTTGAGTGAATTTTTTTTAGTAGATTGCTGTCATTGTTTAAAAGGTCATGAAATTTTTCACAAGAATTTGTTAAATTATATTTTACATATAAAATGGGCTTTCAAAGTCTCAACACTTAATTGTGATTTTTCTGATGTCCACACTTTATTTACCACGTAGAAAAAACACATTCAGTCACAGCATTAGTTCCTGGTAAGGACAGTGCCTATCCCACAATTCTTAGTGCATTATTGTATAGAACATGGTTTGTTTCAAAATCATGAAATATTTTTAACCGTTTGTTCTCTATTGTGATTTTTGTTGATGCCCAAGATTTAACCTTTTCCTTATCAATATATATTTTTAATAGTGATACCTCATAAGTCACAAGCGTCACTTTCAAGGCCGGCGCTAGACTTTTTGCCGCCACTATAAAATATAAATAATATGAGTACTGTCTGCTAAATTCATGAAATAAATAAATTACTTACCTAAATTATCTGAATAGCTGATTTGTTGACATCACTTGTTTAACTAGCACTAGCACGCAGTATGATGTGTATTGTCTGAGAGACAGTTACAAAATGTTTTCGTTGTTGCCAATGCCAAGAAATGCCATTCATTAAGTCCAAACAATGGTGGTTGAATTCTAACAACTGATCAACAATGCGAACTTTGATAAGCAGTTCTCGATAATCAGTTCTCAACAATTATTTGTTGTTATTATTAAAGTTTAACATTATAAAATTAACAAAAATAATATAAAACTCATATCCTGGCAAAGTGGCCACATGGCAGCCGAAAACCGTATATTCCCTTCCCGTTGTCCCGCTGTTCCCTAGCTTGTCGTGCATTCTTTCCAAAAATCGGGACTTTTTTAAAACGCTGCAGGACGCAGGACAAATTGTTAAAAATCAGGATTGTCCCACCAAAAGCGGGACGTCTGGTCACCTTATTATTGAGTGGTAGAGTTGGAAGTATCTAGGTCTAGGTGAGACCCTAGCCCAGGGTGGTCACATCACTTGTCCAAGTTTACATCACCCAAGGTAGCACAGCTGGCATGAGGTTACATGTTTTCTGACTCCTACTCCGGTGCTCACCCCATTCTGGCCTCAGCACTTTAAATAAAGAACTACCTGGTCAAACCTGATGAACCTGTCTGGGGCATGGAGGGGGATGTCCTCACCGTTTCCTCCCAGCTGCCTGCCAGGGGCTGTCACTAGGCAGTGCTGTGTGTCGGTGGAGGCCGTGGAGGCACACTGCAGTCAGACCTGGACCTGACTGCTGAGACCTGGCTGACTCCTGTGCTGCTGAGTAAGCTTTTCTCTTTGCACCTTGAGGCTCTTATCTGTTATTGCCTTTTATGTCAAAAGGTTGCCCCAGGGATGAAAAGTTCTAACTTAAACAGGAGCTCGGTAAATACTACTTCCTCTCTTTCTGTTGGGTCTTCTCCTTCTGGGCTCTGTTTGCCTGAAGGAGAAGCATGTCCTGTGTGGTGTGGAAAGGATAGTGGTGCCCAGGTGGGCTCTCAGCAGAGATATAACATGAGCTTGCCTTTCACTTATTTTTTTTTTTTTTTTTTTTTGAGACAGAGCCTCAAGCTATCCCCCTGGTAGAGTGCCGTGGCATTACAGCTCACAGCAACCTCCAACTCCTGGGCTCAAGCGAGTCTCCTGCCTCCGCCTCCCAAGTAGCTGGGACCACAGGCGCCCGCCACAACGCCTGGCTATTTTTTGGTTGCAGCCGTCATTGTTGTTTGGCGGGTCCGGGCTGGGGATTCAAACCCGCCACCTTAGGTGTACATGGCTGGCGCCTTAGCCGGTTGAGCCACAGGCGCCGAGCCGCCTTTCACTTATTCTATGAGCCCTCTCTGATGCTACCAATCAAATTTAAGTAGGTGTATAAGTTGATTGCTCATTACACTGATTACCCTTGCGACTAAAACACCTTTATGATTAAAGGTGACCAGTGATCTATTTACAACCAGGGTTGACCAATTCCTATTGATAGGGCTATGCATGTAATTTCATGCATAAGGAAATTCAAGTGCAAAAGTATTTTCTGAAAAGTGCTTTGAAATCTGTTATCCTTCTTTTAGAGTTGGCATCAGAGTGAGTATGCTTTAGCATGTTGTAAGAGGCGCATTTGAATATATACAGACTGCACAGAATACCTTATTTTGGAAGTTTGGAAGACTTTAACAATCACAATAGACTACACGACTTCTTTAGAGAAGTTGTCTTAATAATGGGTAAATCTTAGATTCAAGTGATTCATGTTCTTTATAATAGGCTCTTTATTCTTCCCGGGTGGGACCAGGGTTCCTGGTTTTTCCCTGTGCCTTGAAAGTCGCTGCATCCTGTTAGTCACAGGTCAGGGAGGAAGCCTGCATCTTCAGGCCTTGAGTGAGCACAGCATAAGAGCTGAGGGTTCACAGCACCATCTCTCTACCTCATGATTTATATCCCACATAGTGGTTATTCATTTGTCCCAGAAGAAGAGATGGTGGGTGGCTTGGCCAAGTGAAATTCTTTGGGTAATTTATGTTAACATGTTAATATTTAAGTGTTGTAGAGCATAATGACAAAGTTATTCCTGTTAACTGACATGCTAAGTTTATAAAGTAGAAGAGAAAAATATGTCTATAAGATAGTCTTCTAGTTTTAGAAATACCATTTTTTTTTTGGAGGTTTCCTCTGGTGTAATTTCCCTTAATCTTCTGCCAGAAAGATGATTTGGGAGGAAAGTAGAACCATTAAAGAAACATTGATGTAAAAAGTTCAGTAGAAATAGGCTGTCTTTGAGCAGAGAAGCGAGGCCAAAAGATGTTCTATATAAAGGAAAAGGAGCTATAAATCCTGCACTATTGATTTTAGCATTTTCCTGCTGCGGGGAAAGCATTAGTTTGTGACACTGTGTTAATTGATTCAAATGCAGGCGCACACACCACCCTTACGTTTACCCCTCTTACCTCACCCCTGCAAAAGGCAGAAAGCACGGTACAGGTGGGTTGGTTTTGGGGGTTTGTTTTTGTTTTTAAAATGATCTGCTGAAGAGAACACCGGGGCAGGATCTAGTACAAAGGGGAGCCCCGATAATCCTGAACTGCATCGGACTCTGGGGCTTAGACCCTAGAAGAGACATCAGAGACGCTCCTATTTCTAAGGGGGAGAGCCGGTTGGAAGCCAGCTTGTCATTCTTCATAGGCTGTGCTTTCAATTTCATTTGAAATCAAGAAAACAGTGCAGCGAAGACTGCGTTTCCTCCGCCCTAGCCGGCGCCGGGGGGTGGAGGGGACAGGCGGGGGAGGCCGGCAGGGAGCGCCCTGGCTTTTGTGTCAGCGACACCTAGCGGCAGAAAATGAGAGTGAGGAAGAGGATTTGCTTTCCCTCTTCAGTGACAGCCCAGAGTAAGCTTAATGCTTCTGCCGCAAGAAAATTAACTCCCAATCCAGAGGGAGATGTGCCAGCGCTAAAGGCTAATTCTCTAGCCAATATTTTCCCCATTTCCCTAACTGAAAGATTTGACGTAGAAACAGTGGTCTTTCCTATGTGTCATGTGTCAGCGTTCCTGGTCCCTGATGTGTTGGACAAGATCTGGGACATTAGTATAATATAGTATAATTATATAATGTAGTATAATATATAATTATTATACATAAATATTATATAGTTGGTTAGAGATTCTTTCCCTTAGGTTTTGTATTAGGGATTTGTTGGTAACACCTTAGGATTGGGGTGGATGTCTCCATTGGAGTCCTTTTCAGTTCTTATACCCTCAATCTCTGATTTCTGGATGAGCAGGAATTGTGTTAAGTGTGTAGGATATTACATTTCCCAGAATATCCAGCTGTGTCGTCAGCTGGGAAAGGTGGATAAAGAGGTATTTTAACCAGATGAGATCTCAGAACCGGTCTCTCTCCTGTGGAGGACCACCGTGCCGTTCTCTCCATCTTGTTAGAGTATCTGACTGTTGTTGAGAAACCAGGATATCGACCATGACATAACTAACCCCAAAATGTTAAACCTGATGTTTTGTTTCAGGATGATGAAATTAACCAGCAGAGCCAGTTGGCTGAAAAGCTAAAGCAACAGATGTTGGATCAGGATGAGGTAAAGAGTGCAATACATTTTTTTAGTAAAGGTTTAAAAATTATTATTACTCTTTGTTGTTGATGTTTGTGGAACATCATGGGGAAATTTGTTGGTAGATTTCTTTTCAGTGCCTGTTAAAAGCTGATTTTCCCTGAATTTAGAAAATTAAATGTCTGACTTTATAGAACTCTGGAACTGTTTTGTTTTTGTGTGTGTGTTTTTCTTTTTTCTTTTTGAGACAAAGTCTTACTCTCTTGCTCAGGCTTAGAGTGCTATTATGTTAGCCCATCTCACAGCAATCTCAAACTCTGGGGTTCAAGCAATCCTCCTGCCTCAGCCTCCCCAGTAGCTAGAACTGCAGGCTCCCACCACAATGCCTGGCTTAGTAGAGACAGAGGTCTCACTCTTGCTCTGGCTGGTCTTGAACTTCTGAGCTCAAGTGATCTTCCTGCCTCAGCCTCCCAGAGTGCTAGGATTACAGGCAAATCCATGAGCCAGCACTGGGCCCAGCTAGAGCTCTGCGCTTTTGAGAGTGAGTAGCCGGTTGCTACACTTGGTCCTGGAAGAGCAGAGACCTTTGGCTTGGTAGTTGGAAAGGATGATTCCTCACGTCCAGTACTCCTATGTCCTACTGTTTTAACCTATTTCAGTTTTGCAAGTCAGTGGACTCAGGTCTTTGATACAGGCTGTGTTCTTCTGCCATCCGGCAGGGAAACCAAATCAAAGTAGAAGATAGAAAAGGGGCAAGTAAAGGGAAGAGGGGCCCCAGTGCTAGGTCAGCATATATGGGATACACTAAAAAAGGAGACAGATTCTTTTCAGTCTCTCCCAAAGGCATTCAGTTTGCCAGTAAATGTTTTTATTATGCTGTTTTGTTTTTTTTTTTGCCAAGTGTTCTACAGATTTGAACCTAAACAAAGGACAGTCAACCAATCTATCAAACATAGATGACTGGTAATTCCCTCGCTGAGAACCATCTAAGTACTGTTCCCTTTTGTGCTTTGTTGCTAAAATGCTATGAATTGGGTCACATGATGCAATGACAGCAGGTGTTTTGGCTTTGTGTCCCCGTCCAGCACTCCTGGAACAGAACTGTGTAGCCATTTCCTTCCTCTTCCTCTTTCTTCCTCATCATCTCTGCAGAGCAATAATCACCTCGTCCGCCCAAACCCTTCCCTCAATAGGGAGATAATCTATTCGTCTGCAATCAGATGAGCCACATTGAGTTCTGCCTGCACTACAGCCGAAGCTTTCCGTTTGCTTAGTGTTTTCTGCCCTCTACCCCTCATTCTACTCCATTGCTTCCCTAGCATTGGCACTGATGCCTGTGATGAACTTTTCTTTTTCTTGCTGTTAAAACTCTTTTAAATGCTTTTTTCCCTATATTATCAAGGCGATATCTATTGATCGTAGGAAAATCTGAAAATGCAGTAGAAACAAAGATAATGAAAGCATGCACAAGCCCAGACATTCACTTTTAAACTATTTATAATGTGAAATCTCCATAATGTTAAAAAGGCTGTGTTAAGTGTTATGTGTATTACAGCCTTTGCAAATGATTCCCCCATCTTTTGCTTAATGTGTGGAATAGCCAACCGGTTATAAAGTACTACAGAGCTTTTTGATGTGTAATTCACACTTTGTGTTATGCCTGTACAGCTCTAAATTAAACAAATGAACAAATAAAACCCCCAGGTTTTTGAAATAAGATTTTTTTTTAAATTTAGTATCTGGACCATACAGTGGGGTTTTCTGTTATCCTGAACTTTTACAACTTGTTTTCTTATATCTGATTTTGAAATAATTTTATTTTGGATACAGCACATAATATTTGAACATTGCATTCACACATTCCATGCCATTTCATTTCCCCAGCTTTTAGCTTCTACGAGAAGAGACTACGAGAAGATACAAGAGGAACTGACACGTCTCCAGATTGAAAACGAAGCAGCCAAAGATGAGGTTAAAGAAGTTCTTCAGGCCCTGGAGGAGTTGGCTGTCAATTATGACCAGAAGTCACAGGAAGTGGAGGATAAGACCAGAGCCAATGAGCAGCTGACAGATGAGCTGGCCCAGAAAACGGTTGGAGCATTGATGTCTTGGGGGTGGGACTTCCTTGGCTGCCATTCCTGTACCTATATTGCTGTTTGTGGATACTGTGTAGGAGGGTCCCTCTTTGAAGGGACCTCAGGGAGAATTAATTTAAGTCTATTTATCAAGAGAATGTATAACATTAGCATGGATGCTTTGTAGGAATAGTTAAAAGAATTCAGACTTTGGAGCCAGAAAAATCCTAGTTACCATTTTTAAAAAATTTTTTTAGTTTCAAAATATTATGGGGGCACAAGTGTTTTGATTATGTGGATCAGCACCCAGATAGTGTTCATTGTCATGAAGTTACAGATATGATTTCATGACCCTTAGGCCTCAGTCAGGATCTTAAAACTTTTAGAGTCTTCATTTCCTTCTCTATAAAGGGATAATAGCATGCCCCTTGCAGGGTGTGAAGATTAGTGACAGTTTATGTAAAGCACTCAGCATAGACCTGTACATATGCTCCAATATCTAGAAACCAATCTCAGTGTGTTGCTATTAATAGGCAAGAGCGGGGGACCCACAAAAGGTACGGGCTTTGCTCTTCTTTTTTATACCTCCGTTAATGAAATCCATTCCCTCCCCTCAGCTTCTTGTCCTGTTACCTTCGGGAGCCTGGGACTAAGCTGTGCCTGTTTATTTGTAAGGCATTGCTTCAGTCTGCACATTTTCTTCTTTCCAGCTTCTCCAAGTGAAAGATGCTCTGGGTTCTGCACAGTGTACTGGGGGCAGCAGGGCCAGTGAGCATTTGGCACGGTGGCTGGTGGTGGGATGTGCCCTTTTTTATTTAGAAAGTAGGTGGTGGAGAGACCGAGTGGCTGGAACCTGCTGCCCTTGGCACCTCTACCCAATGGCCTGGTGTCATGGGATTGTGCCCAGCCTGCTTTGTGGAAAACATCCAGTCCTCCAGAGAAGGAGAAGCAGCAGATGGTGCAGGAAAGCGCTAATCTGCCGCCCGCGGAGCTGATAGGAAACGCTGCTCCCTCCATACATTCGGCGGCACGGAGGAAGACTTCTCTAATGGTTTCCCAAGATGGGGACTCCTGCTTCTGTGGATTTTAAAAATAAGATGAAATAAGCAGTTGGCAATGCCAAACAAAATAAACTCATTCAGAATTTACTTAGGAAAGGGGGAGATTGAGCTTTTCTCTGCTTAGTGTTTTCTGTAGAATTCTCCCAATTAGTCCTAGGATTGTTTGCTTCTCAAAACAGTGTCATATTTTTCATAATACAGTTCTTATTTTCCATCAAACTAAAGCTCTATTTGACTGGTTTAGAGTATTATTTTTAGTCAGTGCATTAAAATAGCTGCACATGGAGGAATTGCATAGATGTCTCTACATTAACCTCCACAGCTTCTTGGGCAGGGCAATTACTTGTTTGTTGGCAGACTTAATACCAAGACACCCAAAATTGGCTATTCTAGTTGTAGGGAGAGTTAGTTAAGACATGTATGTTTTGGCAACATACATGAAGGATGAGAAAGAGATGAGTTTGTTAAAGTTTCACAAGAAAGCAGAGCTTCTGCCACATATGAAGACTATATCTTCATTTGAACTTAACTCATTTGGAGAAAAGATGAATAGTGTTTAATTCATCTTCACTGTGAAAATCAGACTTTTTCGAAGTGGTTCTGTAAAGTTATTGATATTCCTCTGGACTGTGTATTCCAGATCTCTCTATTTTTATGAAGTTAGGTGGGAATATGGAAGTGGCCCAGGAGCACATTTGTTTAGAAATAGAGGTGGGGAAGTACGTTTAGACCCTGAAATAAAACAGGGTGGGCTGAAACAGAGCATCTGGTGAAGCAGGAAGATGTGACCAAATGTTCTTAACCAAAAGGCTCCTTTTTGGGGGGCTTTATTTTTGAGACAGAGTCTCACTTTGTCACCCTCAGTAGAGTGTTGTGGCGTCATAGCTCATAGCAATCTCAAACTCCTGGGCTCAGGTGATCCTCTTGCCTCAGCCTCGTGAGTAGTTAGGACTGCAGGCGCTCACCACAATGCCCAGCTATTTTTAGAGATGGGAGTCTCGCTCTTGGTCAGGCTGGCCTCGAACTCCTGAGTTCAATGATTCACCCACCTTGCCCTCCCAGAATGCTGGGATTACAGGGGTGAGCCACTGTGCCTGGCCCTGTTTATTTCACTGACCTGGAAATTGTGTCATCTGTGTAGACTATATAATAAGGTATTAGGTCATGTGATAAAACTTGTCGCTGTGAAGTTCCTCTCCTTACCAAAGAGTATGCGGTGCTATGCAGTTTGCTTTCAGAGGATGTTGAACTTCTTACGTTGAAGTCAGGAGAAAGGAGGAGAGAGCTCCATCCCACGTGATGCGGCTGTTCTTTGTAATGTGGCATGTATGAAACTGATGGGGAATCCTTTTAATTTGTTGTTGAATTTTGTTTTTCAGACTACCCTGACAACCACACAAAGAGAGCTGAGCCAGCTACAAGAGCTTAGCAACCATCAGAAAAAGAGGGCTACTGAGATCTTGAACTTGCTGTTGAAGGACCTGGGGGAGATAGGTGGAATTATTGGTACCAACGACGTGAAGACGGTAAGCCAGCCTTGTTTTATCGTCTCTACTGCCCTTATTGTGTGTGACTCTAAGTTAGCAGGGGCTGTGTTTTTATTGTCAGAAGCATTCAATGCTTAATACCATGCTTTACATCCATCATGTGCCGGGTAGCTTGTGAATGGATAAAAAAAGGACTGATGGAGTGACTCAATGGATGAATGATTGTTGGGATGAGGATGAGGAGAAAAAATGTAATTTCAAAGCTAGGGAATGTCTTCACGTTTTGATTGGCCTTATGTAAATTGGTTTATTCCTCAAGCCTGCTTGCCAGTGCCCCACGAGTTTGGAATTGGATCTCTTAAGCCATAGTTCTAGTCTCAGAAGTGTTGTTTTTCCTTTTCTATAAGAACCCAGTGGAGTGAAAATTCTCCAACCAGTCACTATGAATTAGAAAACCTTTCAGCTGAGACTAATAGGATTCTAACAGTGGCTTAAGAAATAAAACCACATTTAATTATTCACCATATAAGAATTCTAGAATCTTGCTATTCAGGGTGTGATCTAGCTCCCTGTAGGAACTTACTGGACCTATATCCCTTTGGGCTTCCCCACAGACCTATGGAGTCAGAACCTGCATTTTAACAAAATTCTCTAGGTGATTTTTGTGCTTACTAAAGTTTGAGAAAGAAATTTTGGTTTGATGCAGTGGTTCAACACTGTCAAGGACCCAGGCCTTTTCTCTGTTTCCTTTCTGCTGACCTCAGCCTGCTTCCTTTTCCTATCCTTAACATTTAGCCTCATGGCACAAAAATAGCTGCTACAGCTCCAAGCATTACATCCCTATCAGCCACACCCTAATGGACTGAAAAGGCTAACTCCTTTCATCTGGGAAGGAAACAGATCCCAGAAGTCCCCAGTGGACACACCTTCAGACTTCATGGGTCAGAATTGGGGTCACATGACCACCCAAACTGCTGGGGGAAAGCAAAAGGGACTAGGATTATTGTTGTAGCTTAAGCCAGTTTTGATTAATCTCCTGGGGCTATACACATTGGTGCTTTGGATAGCAAGGAACTAAGAGAGGTGGGGGAATATGAGTGGAATAAAACTATCCAGAAGCTGGAAACAGAGGGACAAGAGAGAAGAAAAATGTTCTTAGCCAAGAACAATTGACAGTTTGCTAAATTTAGAGAGGCCATTGTCGTTTAACTGAAAAGCAAGTGGAGACATTTTTAAAAATTAGCTTTATTAAGTTATAATTTACATAATGTAAGCTGCACATATTTAAGGTATGTTAAGGTATGTTGGAAGGTTGTGATGTACATGCTCACTCGTGAAACCCCCCCCCCCCAATCAAGACAGTGAACATGTCTATCACCCACAGAAGGGTGTGGCACTGTTTCTAGTCTCTCTAGTCACTATTTTGTTTCATTGGTCTAATCTTCATGCCAATACCACAATTATTTTGATTATCACAGCTTTCTAGTACTGGAGCATCTTGTACAGAATAGTCATTGATAAATGTGTACTGATTTTATCAAGCTGGAGAAGGGTAATAGAATGCTAGCCTCACACATCCCTAAAACCAAAGTCTTTGAAGTTAGCCATTTTATCTTTAAAAGGCAGCATTCTACATCAGTCTGCTGAGTGTGAAACACTCAGTTGGGATTGTTAAATACTGGAAAAGATTGTTAAACCTGAGATTAGGTTTTGGTTTATACGATCTATTTCTGGGAAACACTGGAAGTCCTTCCTGGGTGGTGGAAGAGGTCCATGCTTACAGCATATGACCACTTGTACGTTTAACCCTTCCTTCGTGGAACTTGTGTTGTAAGTGGATATTTCACAAATCCTGTGAATGAATCTCATTTTAACACAGCATTCTCAGACATGATAGAGTTGATATTACTACACTTCACTTTGGTGATTTATATGTGAGAATTTAATTTTTTGAACCATGTTGATGTGGAGCAGTAAAGTTTTGGTGTCGGGTGATTAAATGGCCTCACGGTATGAAGAAGGCGGGTTGATTTATGGGACAGTGGCGGCTGCTGCTGATAAAGGTAAAGGAAGAAGGTATTTTTATGCGAAGTTCTAAAATAGAGCTGATGAAAATGCTAATGAAATCAAGGAGTGTCTGGGTGCTTCAGCATTAAAAAAAGAGTCCTTACCTTTGGGAATCTGAAGTATGATTGAGATTATTTTTAAATACTCAATTGGATGTTTTTGAGATTATTTTTGGATTCCAGACATTGGATGCCCTAGTTAATTTCATTGATAATTCTCACTTATAGATCATTGTATTCTTAGTGATTCTGCCGTTTTCCTTACAATTATGATTCAGTCTTCAGGGCAGTGAGAGCTGGCATTAAGCAGTTGTGTGACTTGGGACAAGTCACTGCTTCTTTGGACTTCAGTTTCCTACCTGTAAAATGACAAGATGAGTTTAGATAATCTCAAACGTTGTCACTCAGAAATCATATGATTTATTTGTTAGATTTATCATTATAGGTCCAGATACTTTTCTTACTGGTCATGACTTTCAACTGATAGCACCATTCTTTTGGTACAGTAAAATGAGAGCAAGGAAATATTTCAGTGATCTTGTATTTTTGTTCCTAAAATCCTATTCAGTTCCTACAAGGTCCCACCTGACAGGTTTTAGGTGAGGAGAAAAGCATTGTTTAGTCAACAATACAAGATGAGCACAGTAGATGACAGGTGAGCCCAGTGGACCCATGGCACTGGGCTTGCCTTAAAACAAAGATTTCCAGGACTCTGTTGACTGAACAGAAAGTTGAGGTAGAGTAAGTGAAATGAATTGGACTGGCTGCCTGATTTCCTTTCAATCCGCACTGACTACTTTTAGTCCCATTCTGACTTATAGGCCTTGTAATGAACACTCACTTTACTTACCTTCAATATTTCCTGACTTTGCATGGCCACTCCATCTCCAGGAGGCCTGGGATCAGGGTGGGAGGACGACTCTTCACCTGGAGACTGGGAGAGTGGCAGGCCGCAGCTTCCATGTGATTTCACGGCAGTGCCTTTTCTCCCAGATCGGTCCTGGTACTGAATCCCATGGGTCTCATGGTCTGGCATGCAGTTTGGAGGCATTGTCAGCTTCTGGGAGAGTTATAAATAACATTTTTGCAGCATACTCTGATTATTCTTAGATTATGCTTTTGGAAATAACAGTGCTTTGGAATTAGTAGAAACTTTTGAACATAAAACCAGTAAGTACCCAAACTGCAGTTGTGAGAAACCTCACAGCTGAAAACCATTTATTTAGTGGATTCTTCTCTCCATCAGACACCAATTCCAAATCTCCTTTTAGACTTCCTAGGACAAGAGTAGGCTTCAGAAGTTTTGGTTCTGATTTGGGAGAAGAAACGTCCAGCTCTCACTCTGGAGGAGGCCCATCATTATATATGTATGTGTGTGTACTGATAGATTTTCTTTTTAACTCTTCCCCAACTTAAGTGACATCTGGGCATAAAAAGCAAAAGTGTCCTACTTTAACAGATCTGGGAAAGAAAAGAGGTTTGTCCCCTTCCCAAGCTGCATGAGCTACTGGTTCTGCAGCGTTTTCCCACCAGGAACTGGTAGAGGCTGTGAGTTCCATGTGGGGGAGATGGATGTTCCTTATTTTTCTGCTAAAGCTGGAGGACACATGAGATACACCTGGTCAGGGTAGGGAGGCGTTTCTCGTCCCTCTCCCCCATTGGACCAGTGCCAAAGACAGAACAAAACTGAATTTAAAGGTTACAGACTCTTTTCACCCCGTCTCTGTGCCATTGGATTATAGTGGGCAGTGGTGGTGTTGGCAGGCAAATCTTTCGCAGACAGAAGTATAACTGGCTTCGCAAGAACCTCCTTTAAGATAGAGGCAGAAATTGATACTTGTAGATTTTCTTGCCATTAACTTAGATTCTGCATTGTGCTGACTGACACTGGAGTTGGGTGACAGATACCATTGTTGAACTCTTAGGGGAATGCTGACGCCAAGTTACAGGTACCCCGCCGACACTATCTCCTGTACTCCGTATTTGGCACCCAATGCCAGGGCTGATACCTGATTCCATTTTCTCAGCTCTTAGATGTTAAGTGAAAAAATAATTATATGATGAGTTAATGCCAGCAGTAATGACAAAAGCAGACATTTACTATTTCCATAGTGTACTATGGAACAACTAAAAGATAGGGTGGGAAGCATTGCTCAGAGCCCACTGAAGCCTGTGTTGGAGGGCTGGATTCGGGACCAGGCTCTTTGTTTTCTACTGAGGTGCTAGGCTGCCCTCTGGTGGTCAAATGGAATAGGCACACAGTTACTTGCACGTTGGTCAACTGCCCTACAAGATCATGTTTGCATTTCCTAAGAGTTTCTATCTCTAGTATCTTGCATCAATTTTTGTTTCCAATAGAGCTCTGAAATGCAGAAACTAAAGATCATGCAGGAATTCTGGCTGTTGCTGTTTACTTCCAAAGGTGGTTTTAGACTGTTCTTCGCAGATGATCTTAAATAATGATCTAGATTACTGCGTGCTTGGAAAGGGCAGGCATGAAAAGGCAAGAAAAAATAGATTGGTAGCATTGAAAAGTCATGCAGGGACACCTTCATCAAGAAGGTCTTTGATAATGAATGGTACATTCATATTCATTGGATTTTCTATTTAATTGGGGACCATTAGAAAGTCTTTTCTATTTTAATCCTTGCTTATAGAAACATTCAAGGCATTAGACTACTTCTGTGCCTGAACAAGCAGACCATACAGAACATACATTTTTTTTTGAACATACATTTTTTTGAAGAGGAAACAGATTTTGCTCTCTCATGCAAGCTGGAGTGCACTGGCATGATCATAGCTCACTGTAGCCTTGAACTCCAGGATTCAAGCAATCTGCCTTCCTCAGCCTTTTGAGTAGCTAGAACTACATACAGGTATGCACTTAGCATGCCAGGTAATTTTAAAAAAATTACTTTTTGTAGAGACAGAGTCTTGCTGTATTGTTCAGGCTGGTCTCAAATTTGTGGCCTCAAGCACATCATTGAAATTTTGATTTGAGTTTTTTAAATTATAAATTAATATGAAAGTACAGAAGTTGAGGTTACATTGTTTTCAATTCTAAGGTAAATTTCAAGTTGTAGTTGAGCCCTTCACCCAGGGGGCATCCTGAGCACCCTCACATTGTCAAATTAGGTGAGATCCTGCCAATTTCACCCCCAATTGGAGTTTTTAATAGGGATTCAGGGTCACCTTTAAGAGTATCGGGGTTTGCTGTTACAGAAATGTGTTAGGACAGTAAATGGTATATTTCTTTGAGATTATTTCCTTTTAAAATTTTTCAGAGTTTTTTTCTTCTTCTTCTTTTCTTTTCTTTTTTTTTTGAAGGCAGAGTCTCATTTTGTGACCCCTCAGTAGAGTGCTGTGGCATCACAGCCCGTAGCACCCTCAAATTCTTGGGCTCAGGTGATTTGCTCAGCCTCCTGAGTAGCTGAGACTACAGGTGGCCATTACAACACCCAGCTAGTTTTTAGAGACAAGGTCTTGCTCTTTCTCAGGTTGATCTCCAGCTCCTGAACTCAAGCAATCCACCTGCCTCAGCCTTCCAGAGTGCTGGGAGTCACCGTGCCCAGCCAGTGTTTTTTCTTCTGATGTCATCTCTTTTATCTTAAAAATCAAGTGTAATGCAAAATCTGGTTAATTGAGGATTATATTGAGTAGGGATTTTTCAATCGAAAATTTCACCCAAGGTTTCAGAGATCATGATCAGCTTGCCCTGTGATCAAGACTTTTAACCAAAAATCCATGGACATCCTGAGGATCTGGGGATGGGTTTTGGGGGAATCTTCTACCTTCTGGATGTTAGAGGCCGTGTTTGAGTGTGCCCCCTCCTGTGCTCAGCTGGCAGATGTGAATGGTGTCATCGAGGAGGAGTTCACCATGGCCCGCCTGTACATCAGCAAGATGAAGTCAGAGGTCAAGTCCTTGGTCAACCGCAGCAAGCAGCTGGAGAGCGCCCAGATGGACTCCAGCAGGAAGATGAGCGCCAGCGAGCGGGAGCTGGCCGCCTGCCAGCTGCTCATCTCCCAGGTGGGCCTCTTCTCTCTCCCCAGTGCACATGCCGCCCATACCCTTCCTGGAGCAGAGCAGGGATGGCTGATGGACTTTGCTTTACATGAATGTGGCCTCCTCCAGGCAATGAAAACTCAGGGTTACTCTCAAGGGTAGGTTTTGTTGTATGAAGTACTTGAATTCTCTTGAGTCCCTTCCCTTTTTAAAGGATATGTTGTACCTGTCCACCCATAGATGGGCAGATAGATGATGAATGGACAGGAGTGAATGGAATATCCTAACATTTCTTCATCTTTTAATCTTTACCATAGATCCAATTTAATTTGGGAAAAGAAACCACCACTACCAGTGGTGCTCACAGTAGCAGCGGGTAGTGCGTATTGAGTGCTGACACTGTGTGCGGCACGGTGCTCAGCACTGCATTTTCTTACCTGACCTTTAGAAAGTCATGGTAGGCAGGTTTTATTATAGCTCCTCTCTTTTGGACAGGAAACTGAGACTTAGATCACATACATTGTCTAAACATACACAGCCAATCAGTGGCAAGGCTGGGACTCAAACCAAAGCCCAAGTCTTCAGGACTTGTCATACCCAAGAGCGCATCTCATTTGCTCAGTGGGTAAGGCTGCTTTCCTTCTCACTGGCATGGCAGTTTCATTTCAGTAAGGTAGTTTTGGAAAACAGCCCAGTTCCTGGACTGTCACTGATCCCTGAGCTTGATATGCAGGGCTGACGTTTGTGAGAGTGGTCAGTGGTAAGCGGCTCACTGCTCTATGCCAGGCATTAGAGTAGCCTGAGTCATTTGGGGGAAACAGATACCAGCTTGGAGTGGTGTGCCCAATGATTCTGGGAGGCAGACAAAAGCATACTTCATTCTGGCATGCTTTTAGTCATAATAATATGTAATCATAGAAACCTCTCCAACCTCCTGTCTAAAAGGGATCCACAAAGTTCTATTTTATAACCAACATAATAAGCAAAAATGTATTGAAAAGATCATTCAGTGGGATAGTGAACTTGATATGTTCATACTTTATTGATAAAAGTATAATTTGGTCAGTGCTTTTGAAAAGTACCTTAGAAATCAAAACCCATAACAATGTAGTATGCTCTGGTCCAGTAATTTCACTTATTATATTTTTGTAATGAAAATGAAAAATTTTTACTTTGAATAGTGTTATCATTTCCTGATTAAAAATATTAAAAGCTTATATAAAAGGTGTTGGGTAGAGTGTTACTTTACGTTATGATAAAATAAATTACCCTAACATCCATTGACAGACTAATAAGATAAAGATATAGGAAAGAAAATTGTGTACCTCTTATAAAAATTTCATAAAACCTAGCCATTTGGAAAGTATAATTACATTAAATATAAAGTAAACTGAAAGTGCTGAGTTATATCTCTGCTGTGCTTTGCGACTCTGTAAAATGTGCATTCCTACAGATAAGCCCAGAGACCTAAGGGTGAAGTAATAGATCAGGTTGAGTGGCTTATAAGGGAAATTTACACCACTTTTTCTGGATTTGCTTCACGTCTTTATTTTTTATATGTATTGTTATCATTTATCAGAAGACATTTTTATAATTTATAAATGCTGAGATGAGAAATGCTAAGCATTAGTGAATGGTGAACCTCGAATGTGCCTTCTAGATCACCTATGATACTGACAGCATGGACTTTGGGCACTTCTGACCTAACATTTAGGGACCATGGCAAGGGTATAAATAGAGGCCTGTGGCCTGCAGCCCACTCTCTTCCTTTTTAGCTGGTCATTCCAGCTGCCTGTCCATGTCCCTTCTGTACCCACTGCAACTTGATGAAACTGATAGAACTGTGTTGACTATAAATCTATATAAATTGATGAGGAAGAGGCAGTGCCGGCCATGTGTATGGCCATATGGCCATTGGAGTAGGGAGTTTCTAGGTCCCTAGTACTCAGTGTGGTCTAGAAGGGGATGTTGGTTCAGGTGGGAATGCTCCCTTGGTCTGCAAACCTTGCTCAGTGGAGGTAGGTATAGCCAGAGGAAGCCCAGTGGGGCACACTAAAGCCTAGGGCCCAGGATGGCAATGCCCATCACCTAGGTCTCAGAATAATGCTGACTTTGGTGTATGGGACCAGAGTCTGGAATATTAGGATGGTTTAGGATTAAAGAATACCTGTGTTGGAAAGTTCTTTCTACGTTATCAGCAAGCACACCCTCCATTCCATGTTATTTCGTACTCTGCTGTAATTTATACAAAGTCAGAGAGTCAATCATTACTTCCTGGGGTTCAAAAGTACCAGGAGCTTTGGCCCTTTGTTTTCCTATGTGATCAAGCAATCTGATAAAATATTTCCAGCAAAAATGCTGTTGTCTTTGTTTACCTTCATCCTCTTCATCATCAGCTTATGTTTATAAAATACCTTCTCCACCTGAGTCATATTTCCTGCAGAAGTTATTTCATTAGATTAGAGCTCAGTCTTCAGGGTCTTTTAGCCTAAATATGAGCTCCCTAGATCGGGAGGGCGGGAGTGTTTCTCATACATTTTCCATCTGCCGGAGCTGTTCAGCCACAACCTCCCATTGCGTTCATTTATTCCACTGATGTTTATTACGCACCCGTTCTCACGGGAGTAGTCCTACTAGGAGTATTTACTAAGTGCTTGCCCTCATAGAGCTTGCACACACACACACAAAATAGGTAAGATAAATCCTGTAGAAGTTAGGTGCTGTAAGAAAATGCTGGGACCTGGCTGATAAGGAGCTAGTTGGGACTGTGTGCACACGTGTGTGTGTGTGTGTGCGCGCACACGCGCGCGCCTGTGTGTGTGTGTTTGCATGTGTGTGTAAGGGGAGGGGCAGTTTCCCAGAGAGAGGAAAATGTAAAGTGCAGAGCAGAGCCCCTGAGATGGAAACTGGAGTGTGTGAAGGACAGAAAAAGAAAAGAGCTAATCATTTGAGTTATGAAGGTGGAATCCAGAGGTACGTGTTCACAGACTGAGACCACCAGCCCTGGACTATTCTAGCCCCTTCTCTCCAGCATGCTCAGGCTTTGGTATCTCACATTAAGTGGATGGGAGGAGGGGCGCAGCTGGGGGCTGTGTCTTGCGGGAATGAGGCAGAGAAGCACGTGGAAGAACAGAGGACTGTCTCGGTCCACGATTCTGAGTCCTCAGTAAATACACAGCATTCACTGGCAAACTCCATCTCTGTTGCGTTTTCTCAGCTGCAGGCCTGGGCTGCTGGCTTGCTAGTCGTTCACTCTTCTCTTTGCTCTATTTGCTTGTTTAAGCATGAAGCCAAGATCAAGTCTCTCACAGACTACATGCAGAACATGGAACAGAAGAGGAGGCAGCTGGAAGAGTCCCAGGACTCACTCAGTGAAGAGCTGGCCAAGCTCCGGGCCCAAGGTAAAGAAATATTAAACCACCCTGCAGGTGTCAAACGCTCCACCTGAATCAGACAGTCTCTGGTTGGCTGGAGTCAGGATGCTCAGTTTTGTCTGGTTTAAGTATTTCTAGATCTGCAGAAAATAATAGCATAACTGGAAAAAGAAAGTTTTTTCTAGAAGACTGTCCCCACCCTGAATCTACTGTTCTTTCTATCCCCTGTAGCCACTCAGCTGTCTAAGACAGAATCCTCCCCTGCTCTACCTCCTGCCTCAGGCAGTTGCCAAGGCCTGTCTGTTCCGCTTGGTCATTTCTGTCCTCATTGTCACTGACAATGGACTAGGTTAATTGAGGACTGTGACTATATCTACAGGGCAGCCCCCCCCCCCCAGTCTGCTCTGGGCCGGGCACTGCTATATCCCAGGGCAGACTGGGGTGAGGTGGGGCCACTGCATCTTCCGACCCTCTTGCTGTCCAACTGACACCTCTCACCCTCCTGTGGCATCTCGTCGCTCTTAATGTAAAGTCTGAACTAATGCCAGGGTTTACGTGGTACTCTCTGCCCTTAAACAAGCTGTTCCCCTTGCCAGGCAGCCTCCTAACCCCTTTTGCTTTAGAGAATGTGTGTGTGGTGCAACATGAAACCAGAACACGCATATAGAGGCAGGCAATGAAAATGGTTAGCGTCCTTTTGGAAGGCAATGTGAAAATGTGTGTTAATAACTGTGACATTTCTCTATACCTTTTGATCGTCAGCTCTCAAGTGCTCACTGTAGAATTTTAGATTAGAAAAAACAAAGAGCTACCTTAACGTCCAATAGTCAAATAAATAAACGTGGAATGTTGTTTCATAGGATATCTATTTTTTTAGACTGGAGATGGACTACATGAAGGTGTGTAGCAATGTTTATGATGCAACTATAGATTAAAAACCAGTAACACATGATTTTCTCTTTGCTCTGGTTATAACTATTAAAAATGGATGCTTGTGTTCCTAGGAATTAATATTTAAAATGAAAATGGTTGCGATAGGGTAGTAGGATTGGTGATGAGGTTATCTGTTTCACTTCCTTTATTGTTCTTGTATAGTTCTTTTGCTCAATAAATAGCATTTTGTTTTAAATGCCAAAGCAAATTAAAAAAGAAAGAGAACATATCTACCCCACCATAACCTTGCAACATTTTCTTTTCTTCTTTTTTTAAAAAACTTTTTTTTTTTAATGTAGTAACAAATGAATGTTAGGACTAGAGTAGGCCTAACGTGGAGATGGAAAATAACTTCCTCTTGTACCTGGTTTCTGCGGTGGGGCCAGTGAGTAGAAGTAAAGTAGAGGTGAGAAGACCTGAAGTAAACCGAAACAGACCCGAGAGAAGTAATGAATTGAACGCCACTGTCTAAACCATTTTGCTCCCCTCACCTCCCCAGTGGGGGCTGCCCCAGGCACCTCTTGCTTGGGGCACATACCCCAGATGAGAGTACTACACAGCAGCCTGTCCCAGTATCATGTTGTATTTCCGTGTCCCTTGTTCTCATCCTTAGAGTGTGTTTACCTGCTCCAGATGCCTAGAAAATAAACAGCTCCCCTACGGGAGGTTGATCAGCTCTCCGTGGCATTCACAGAGGGCTTACCGGCTTACCATCTGCAAACATGCGTGGCCTCAGGGCGCTCACAGAGGCCAGGTGGGAGGCTACTGCTCCCTGGTGTGAGGTGACACAGAGCCCGACACAGCCTGGGGCAGGCTCCCAGATGGGCTCCTTTCCCCTATAGTTACCTGTCCCCACAAGGACTCCAGTTCCATAAAGTAGGTCCTTGAGCGAGGTCAGCTCACTTTAGCCAGAAGTCCTGTGTCGGGAGGCCCGGTCCTGTGTGCCAGGGTTGTAATTGGGATGTAAGATGATGTTTCACGGTTGCATTTTTCTTGTTTCTTAATTTTTGCTTTTGGGTGTTGGTCCTGCCAATTAAATCTTTAATCATCATTTAAAATTCAAAACAGAAAAAATGCATGAAGTCAGCTTCCAAGACAAGGAGAAGGAGCACCTGACGCGGCTGCAGGACGCTGAGGAGATGAAGGTGTGTGTGGCCGTCCTGTCCCTCACGCCCAGGGTGGCTCTGATGCTTGTGAACTGGATTTCCTTCTTCCAGGAAAATTTGTCCTTCATGTCTGTGCCTGGCAGTGGAGGAGGAAGCGGGAGGGACCCCTGCTGGGCCTTCAGAGTTGATCTCAGAGTGTAGCACAGAAATGGTGGGACCATCCAGAACCCCAGATGTCCCCAGATGATGGTGGGTGTGGCATTAATACCTTTGTCCTCCGTCTCCTGATAAGGATGGACAGGGCAGCACACCCCCGATCATTTCATGGGCCACATTCTTGAGGTAGGGCAGTAGGCAGGCAGGGGCTATCAGCTCTGTTTTCTCGGTGAGGAAGTGCAGTTCACAGGTTAGCAAGGCTTGTCTGAACTCACCCAGGCCATCAGAGTTTCCCTGCCCTCTAATTGTCCTAGCTGGAAAAGCCATGTAGCGTGGATGAACTGTAAAATGTCAAGGGCAAACTTTTTATCTAATTGGCAGACTAATTTGCTCCTGGGCCCACTCAGTTTTATAACAGATCCTGGGTTTTATTGTCCCAATAAAGCAAGGCCAGGTTCTGGGGACTCAAGAGCCAGAAATGCCCCCAGTTTGGGGATCTGACATCAGAAGGACTTGGGTTATGAGGTAGACAGCAACACAGGGCTTGTCACAGAGTGGGCTAAGTGCCAACGAGTGGATGACACATTTCTCTTGGCCTGGGTTGCAGAAGGCTCTGGAGCAGCAGATGGAGAGCCACCGGGAAGCTCACCAGAAGCAGCTGTCCAGACTTCGGGACGAAATTGAGGAGAAGCAGAAAATCATTGATGAGATCCGGGAGTGAGTTGGCCCCGGGGCTTGTGGGCTGTGGGGGTGGGCTTGACTTATCCTCTTGGGCCAGCCAGGGATGACATGGCTGGTAGCCAGGGCCCCTGCTCTCCATGCCCCAGGGGACTCTGTGCTGTGTTCCGGAGATGCAGCGGGCCAGGCGTGCTGCTCCCAAGGTCTGTTTTCCCATCTGGAACTGAATCTCCTGGGGCTCTGGTGGGGCAGGTGGCAGGCAGGCCCAGCTGCCCTTATAGCCCCTGAGGGGTAGGGTCACAAAGGTGACCCAGCTGGGCAGACGCACACACGCTAGTAAATGGGGAGACTGTATGAAAATGCCAAAACCCCCAAACACTCCAGAGAAGACAGTCAGAACTGCTGTCTACTCCCCTGCACTCACAACCACGCCTGTACAACCCCCTGGTTACACGTGCACATTTCTCAGGGACCACACCCTTACATGTCTGTGTGATCTGAGGTGCCAGTGGCCTGTGACATTGCCACCAGGATAGCATCGCTGGAGTTTGTCTCTGGTGACCCCCCTTCACGTGTACTCCTGCCTCGTGGCAGCCACCGAGGAGCCCCAGCTCTGCAGAGCCCTTTCTCCCCCTCCTCTCTTGCCTTTGGTAACTCAAGGTCACTTAGCTAGAAGGTGCCTTTGGGATCCCCTCCTCTTTTGCCCAGTGGATCCTCTTGTCAATGTCTAACTTTGATTGCAGAAAAATGTTTTAAATGTTCTAGATAAATGAGATAGGATTACAAGGAAAACCAACTACAGTAGAACCTCTGTAAGTTGACCACCCAAGGACTGTAATAGGAGGGTCAACCTGTGAAGGTGGTCACATAAGGAACCAGGCCTGCTGTACAGATTCATACGTGTGGTGCATGTCCGGTCTGTGGAAATTAGGTCAACTTAAGAAGGTGGTCAGTGGAGGGAAGTGGCCAGCTGTGGAGGGTCAGCTGTATACTGAAATGCAGCTCCATCCACTGACACTACCCTCCACCAAGGACTAAACCAAAGGTTCCCTCCCTCTCACTTTCTGTGGATGAAGATATATGGGAAGCAAGGTGGAGTGATTTTGAATTTCTCTTCAGTGTGTGAGCCCTCCCACAGTGCATGTGCATTTTAAAAGCCGAGAATGGTAACTTAAGCAAAAGCCTAAGGGTGTGATACAGGCTCTGTGCTCACTTTCCCCTGAGGAAGGCACGGCAGCGTCCTCTCTCCCCTTTTCCTGGGCTACTCCCATGCGAAGCTGGAGATATGCTCTCGCTTTTAAGCATGTGGCATGTCCATTATTCTGATCAATCACCCTCAATATAATTTAGCAGGAGGGAAGGGAGAGAGAGGGTCTGTGAGCAGGTGCAGAGCTGAGGAGGCTTCCTCGGCCCGTGGCTTCAGGCAGACCCTGGACTTTCCTTCAGCATATGGTCTCTGGCTGTACAGTCTCTTGGGTGTGGCCGTAGGGAAGGTCTCGAGATTTCAAGAGCCCTGGGGCTGACGTTCCTGTTGATGTGCTCAACCAGATGGCAAGTTTCTGTTCCCAGCTGAACCCAGACTCTCAGAGCTGCCCTTGTGTCAGCGAGGCATCTGGACTTGGGAGATGTTTTTAGAACATCTGACCAGAGAGGAAGGAAGGTCGAAACGGCCACGTGCAGCCTCTGGAGTGAGCACATGCCATCTCAGGGGCCAAGCGAGCACAGTGCTTTGACAGACCTGGGGCTGCAGTGCTCTCTTCCTCGGTTTTAAAATACCAGCCCTTTTCCCGTCTCATTATTTTTCCTCTGAAGCTCAAGCCCAAGCAAACTATAAAAATATCCTCAAAGCCTTGTGTTTCATGCCTTTGAGATGCTCCCTAGAAATTAGTTTTCACTTGGACGGAAAGGAAGCTGTGAGGTTGTTGTCTGATCCCTCCAAATCCTCCAGAATTGCCGCCTTTATTGTATAGAACTAATGGGGTTGGAATAGAGCCGAGGTTTTAGTCGGATGACTCAGAATTTCAGACTGATGTGGAATATATTGCTTTTTCCTCTCAATTTCAGTTTGAATCAGAAACTGCAACTGGAACAGGAGAAGCTCAGTTCTGATTATAACAAGCTGAAAATAGAGGACCAAGAGAGAGAAATGAAGCTGGAGAAGCTCCTGTGAGTGCACTGGACAGTTTCCTCCCCTCTCCTCGTCACTGCCATGTGCTGGCTCCACTGGGCTAATTTAAGAACAGACAATGGCTATTTGTGTGCTTGTCTGGTTTGCTTTTTGATTTATCTGTAGGTACACGCAGTATTTGCTTAATTTCTGATTCCCCTTTCACGGCTCATGATTCCTTTCTGTTTTTCAGATTGCTCAATGATAAAAGGGAACAGGCCAGAGAGGACCTCAAAGGGCTGGAGGAGACAGTGGTATGTCAAGATGTTTTCCAATTCATTTTAGTCTCAAAGACCAGAGTAGTTTGTGATTTGTTGAACTATTTATTCTAAAATTTTATCTGTGCACACTTTTCTGTGCTTCATTGGAGACATAAACATTCTGTGGAAAGTGGGATATATAGTATTTATTCCCCAACTCTTGGCAGAAGCCATCCATCCATCCATCCATCCATCCTCAGAGCTTACAGCTGTAACCTTAGAGACTCTGAGTGAGAATTAAACTGAATCACAATTTTTCAGCCCCTGCACTCACTGAGCATGTCCTAAGGGCTGGCATTCTTCCAGGTAACTGGAGAGATCAGTAAACAACAGAGATAAGATCCCTGCCCTCAGGAAGCTTGTATTTGGCTGAAGGAGACAAGATAAACAGGAAGGAAGAAAATCTGTCTGCTTCATTAGGCAGTTATAGGAGGAGTGGGGGAAGGCCCCCCAGGAGGTGACATTTAAGCAGGAATTTGAAGCAGAAGACGTGAGACATTAGGATGTGTGGGGGAGAGCATTCCATGCAGAGGCAGCAGCTTATACCCAGGCCCTGAGGTGAGCCCATGACGGGTGTAGAGAAGGCCTACAGGGAGCTCAGTGCTGAGCAAGGAGGGATGGAAGGTGGGCACAGGGTGGCGGTGCTGGCTAGCGAGGGCCTGGGGTCCTCTAGGGCTTTGGACAGAGGAGTGCCAGACCCAGCTCACTTTGATTTGAAATCCCAGTTGGTTCTCTCAGTCCTGCATCTGGGTTCTGGGCTTCTCCTCCTCTGGCTGGCCAGTGTTTCAGCAGCCCTGTGGGATGCTGCCTGGCCTCAGGCTCCTTGAGAGCCCTTCAGAGGGAGAGCTCTGGTCATGCCACACGGCCTGTTTTAAGATACCCATTCCAGTATAGCTGCTCCCTTTGGTGAGAACCTTAGGACATTTCACACTTGTGAGGAGTGGTTGTTCAGATACAGCCATCACTTGATTCCATCCCTAGGCTGTGCGAATCTGCGCTGGGCTGAGCCTGTCTCCGAGAGCCTGGCGACCCAGGCTGGAGGCAGGTGGCTGTGCACATCTGAGCCTGGGGCTGCATTCTGGCTCCTGGGCCAGCTGCACTGGCTGCTCTTCAAAGCCAGGGAGGGGAGATGAGGACACATGGCCTTTAGGACATAAGTAAGATCCCTGAATTTCAAGGGAAGTTGGGCCTTTCAAGCATGGAGAAGTCTGGAGAGGGCGGCTGTAGGGGGAACTGAAACAGAGCCATCAGATTGCTTCATCTACATCTGTTTTACCAGAAAAGTGACACCCATAATTACAGACAATTATACAAGTTCCGAAAAATATCGAACGTTACAATTTTACTATATTCCCCCCACCCTGAGATTTCAGGATGTTTTCTTCCTTTGCACATGTGAGCTCATGGGCAGTCCCTCCCCTGCCATCCACACCCTCCTGTGCACCTGCCCCTCCCTCTACTCACACACTCACGGGTGCTTACACACCCCTCACTCTCACCCACAGTTCTTCATGCTCCTGCTCTCACACCGTGTCAGCTGCACTCACACCCTTGCTCTCTCTTGCACACACAAGTATTCTCACGCGCACTCACACACAGTCACTCCTGGACACCGTCCTGCTCACCAAGGAGCAGCTGCCCTTGGCCACTCCCACCTCACTCTCAGTCCCCTTCACCCACACTGAGGCGTGAAAGGCTAGTTAACCAGTTCTTTGGCCTCTTCTGGGTATTTGAATGGGTCTTTTGAATGAGGCATTTCCTTCAATGGCATCCTCACATCTCTCCACTGTCTCTGGCGTCCTCACATCTATCCACTGTCCCTCCCGCTCAATTCCATGCTCCTCTCACCAGCTGTCCTCACTCCATATTCACGTGTCCTCTCCACACGAGGGACCCACTGACGTCGCCACCCTCGTGCTCTCCCTCACTCTCCCACCCACACGCGTGGCACACACACCTTTCACGTCCAAGATTGGAACCCGCGCATGCAGTTTTAGGTGCTGATATTTTCATGCGGCCTTGGAATTCTCCCCACGCTGTAAATGTTCTTCAGAAACAGGTCCCTGTCCTCAGCTGAATGTTGTCTCACCCTCCTCCCAGGTGACCCTGGCAGCCACTGCATAAGAATAAACAAGCTGGTGGGGTCTGCCTGGGCTCCGGGAACCCTGCTTCTGCCACGACAGGGCTCCTCTCGTCCCACTCTCACTGTCCACTGCCTGGAGCCCAGGGGCCTGTGATGGGAGGAGATTTAAGGAAAGCCAGTTGGGGTGGGGGAGTGACAATGACTATGAGGGAGGAAACAGTCATTGCCCAAGGAAAGCCCAGTGAAGCTGCCTGACCATAAATGTGCATAAATGTAACTTAGAAATGGTTTAAATGTCCTTAACTGCCCCTCCCAAACTGTTCATTTTGAATCCATCAAAAGATAAGCAAGAATGAGAGGAACTCGCCCAACTCAGGACTCCGTATTTGGTGTGGTGGTGTTTTTCATGAGAAATGGGAAGCATGAGTACATTTCAGGCAGCAATAACACTGCTGGCACAGGCGAGCATGCGGGCAGGTCAGGTACCAAGGAGCAGGGCGCTGGGGACTGAGCTTCACTGGCAGGGCCTGGGTACTCTGCACTAGGCTGCATGGTGGCGCAGCCCCAGACAGGTAGGGTGTTACATAATCCACAGGCACAGATCCATTTGGCTCCCTGCAGAAAGTACTTCACCTCCTCTGAGGGCACAGTGGACTTTAGGTTCTTCTTACTTTAGAGACTTGGGTCCAGTAATAAGACCATAGGTTACCAGAGAATCTTAATTGCAAGAAACGTAGTGTTTCCATAGTTTTATTGCCTGTTTCTTCCCTTTTGATGTTAGCAAGTGTGAGATGCATCCCTTAACATTGCGTGTTAGAACAGGTCAAGTTAGAGAAATTACGAAGTTGAAATGCAGAGCTTATTTCTCTCCTCCTCCCATATGGAAAATATTTTGCAAGGGACTATTCATATCTCCTGCAGTAAATACCTGGAGATATAAACAGAGTGAAATATGTTGATCTCCTGATTTTGTTAGTAAAGATTACCAGGTTTGGCTCAGGGCCTGGTCTCAGCAATCTAATTTCTAAGGGTTCATTTGCAGAAAATAATCCAGAATGAAGGAGAAAAATTCTCCCAAGAAGTTAATTACAGTGAAAGGTATAATGGCAAGAACAAAAGGAAACCATAAAAGCCTAAGAAAAAAATGGTTTTTATGATATAAAATATAATGTATCAATGAATCCATTCTAGTAAAGGGCAGTGAGTGCTCAGTTTGTGTCTAAACTGTCATAAGAGTTGCATAAAGATCACTTCATTCAACCCTGACAGACCACAATGAGGCAAGCACTATTTTATCGCCATGTTACAAATAAGAAAACAGAGGCACAGACAAGTTAGGTAACGTGCCCAGGGTCACCACGGTGGGAAGTCCACAGAACGCCGGACCAATAACCCCAGGGGTGTAAACAGCAATGGACGTGTGGACTTGAGCCTACAGGGGGTGTGGAAACATGAAAAATGTCAGTCCTGGCTAACTTTCACCTTCAGTGTGTTGGTATTGTATTTAATGCTAATGTCATAAAGAAAAAGAAGAAAAGGAATCCATTCTGGTACTATAGCTCACTGGGAATTTTTGAGAAAACTTTTGTGTTTTTCCGGTTGATGGGAAAAAATGCTTCCACTGAGACAGCAGCTCCAGAGCAGGCTTTGTTCTGGTTTACATTTGGTTGCCTGGGAGATCCCAGGCTCTGCTCCCAGACGTGCTCCTCATAATGCCAGGTGGTCTAGGGGTGGGCATGGCACGAGTGGGTCACAGTGTGTGCAGGTGGGTGCAGAAGGCACATGTGGAGAAATCTGGGGTTAACAGTCTGGTGCCAGAAGTGTCCTCACTTAGGTGGCCTTTCAAAAATCTTCTCTTCCAGTCTAGAGAACTGCAGACGCTTCACAACCTCCGTAAACTCTTCGTCCAGGACCTGACCACACGAGTTAAAAAAGTAAGTTCTATAGCTTGAGCAAAAGCGAGACCCCGTCTCTACTAAAAATAGAAAAACTGTGGCAAGAGGTCACGCTTGAGCCCAGGAGTTGAAAGTTGCTGTGAGCTATGATACTGCAGCACTCTACTCAGGGCGACAGCTTGAGACTTTGTCCAAAAAAAAAAAAAAAGTAAGTTCTGTTTTGTCTGCAGGGGACAGAGAAGAAAATAAAAGATGGCCAGAAAGAGTCATTTTTGGTTGAAACGTCACTTGCTTAAATTGGGGCTGGTTTTGCTTAAAAATTAATTACTTGAAGCCTGAGAATGTTATTAAAAGAATGTGCTAGGGGCAAAAACTACTTGGAAACAATTTTCTCCCTGATTTTTCCTTCTTAGTGAAGGACAGCTATAATGCGTTCTCTGTCCTTTATTTCACGTGAACACATATTTGGCCCCATATTTGGTGTGAAAACCACTGCTCCTGCTTGATGGAGGATGATCAGGAACGTCTTACCAGACAACATTGCCCTGAAGCCTGGAAAAGGCAGAGCCTGAGAGCCTCCTGTTTGTTCAGAGGCCAGTAGGGGTGAGGTCAGGGTTTACGGAGTGCTTTGACATCCAGTATCTTATTTGCCTTTCTCAACAGTCATATAAGTGGTGCTTAGTATTCATGCTTTTGCAAATGTGAGGATAGGCTCAGATGTTAAATAATTTGCCCGGAGTGCACTGCTGGGAAGAGCCAGAGATAGCTTGCAGTCCAGGCCTGCGGGATCTCTAGATGGAGCTTCTTTGCTTTTCATGCTGCACCAGTGATCTCAGGAGCCCCCGTAACAGTGACCCCCACTCCCTACCAGAGCACCTTGCAGAGGTTTAAGGAAGGAGTGAGAGGTGAAGACAGCAAGAGGGTTACTCTTTAACAATGTTTAAAAGGGATGGCCAGGTTGCCACGGGCCATTTGTAGAGGTAGGATAGGACTGAAGGAGACACATTTAAGAAGAGTGTGCATGTGTGTGCATCCGTTTGAGCGTGTGTACTTGTGTGTCTGTTTGAAGGAGCCAAGGGAAAGCAGTCAAATGCCTTAAAAAGAGGAGGTGATC
>NW_003852459.1:8180812-8181123 GCF_000181295.1 Otolemur garnettii
TGACCGTAGACGGCTCTGGTCTGAGGGAGGGTTAAGCATTTGGGATCAGACTTCTCTGACTTCATTACATAAAATGCTCTAGGAAAGCCCTCCAAACTTCAGACCAGTGCTCTCCTTTGAGTGGTTCTCCGGCTGGTGGCAGCACCATCACTTGGGAACTGTTTAGACAGACACTTCCTCAGACCACACCCCATAGCCACTGAATCAGAGATTAGAGTTGGGGGCCAGCAATCTGAATCTTAGCACACCCTTCTCCAGGGGAGTCTGATGTGGACTCAAGTTTGAGAGTTGCACTCTGTTGCCTAGACTAG
>NW_003852459.1:8181156-8188032 GCF_000181295.1 Otolemur garnettii
CCTTCTGAGCAGCTGGGACTACAATTGCACATCAGCAGGCCAACTAGGTTTTCTAGTTTAAGTAGAGACAAGGACTCATTCTTGCTCTGGCTGGTCTCAAACTCCTGAGCTCAAGTAATCCACCCTCCTCCCAGAGTGCTAGGATCACAGACGTGAGCCACAGAGCCTGGCCAAGAGGCAGGTTTAAGATGCTCATCTTAACTTACTCTCCGAAGATGATCTCTTCTGTAATCAGACAAAACCCATGTACTTTGTCATCTTAGAACTGCAGGATGTGCTTGTACCTTTGTCCCCCAACTTGTCTCTGCCACTCGGCTTTCCAGGAGTTTGGTGATTATGAAAATTTTAAGATCTGATACATTTTAAGAGTTACCCAGCACCCGGAGGCTGTAACTAGTTTGAGACTGACTCATTAAGGCATAAAATATTAATAGAATTGGAAGCTGAAGGGGCAAGCAGAGCCATTGAGACTTCCCAGTGGACTGCAGACACTTGCTTAGGGAACTTCGTATCTCACCATGTTGGTGAAAAGCAAACTTAGCCCTTGGGTTTATGTTTTCCCACTGGTTTTTTCTAGTGAATTTCGAAATGCTCTCTTTTGAAAAGAAAGTCTCCATTTGCCTGTCCTTGTAGGGAAAGGTATATTTCACTAAAGAGAAATCATCTGTCACTTTGAAAAGCAGATTTGAAGGGTTTTTTTTTCTCTCCAGCCTTCTAAAAAATAGCTCTTTCTTAAAACGCATTTGATACCAATCAAGGAAATTAATTGGGTAGTTTGTTGAGTCTAAACTTTTAGAACGTCTCTTTATTTTCACTTTCAGAATACCTTTTGATGGGAGTGGGGATTTTTTTTTTTTTAAAGAAGGTTTAAAACATATCATCTTCATCACCCTGAGGTGGGGAGGAGCGTCGTGGCAGCCTGCCCTGCTAACCCCTTTGTGTTGACACAGAGTGTAGAGTTGGACAGCGATGATGGAGGGGGCAGTGCGGCGCAGAAGCAGAAGATTTCCTTCTTGGAGAACAACCTGGAGCAGCTCACTAAGGTTCACAAGCAGGTAAGAGGGTCCCGAGCACTCCCCAGCGCTCCCTTTCTTTTCTGGAAAGAAGCCTTGCCCGGTGTAGCCACACTGTGTGGAGAAAGTGATAGTGAAGGGCAAAGGACTGTGTGCCATCAGAGGATGTGAGTGCTGGACAGATCCTCAAGCATCCTTTAGTCCTCACGGCTTCTCTTAGAGCTAAAATACAGAGTCTCATTATGTCGCCTTTGGTAGAGTGCTATGGTGTCACAGTTCACAGCAACCTCAAGCTCTTGGGCTTAAGCGATTCTCTTGCCTCAGCCTCCCAAGTAGCTGGGACTACAGGTGCCCGCCACAATGCCTGGCTGGTTTTTGTTGTTGTTGTCATTGTTGTTTAGCAGGCCCAGGCCAGGTTCGAACCCACTAGCCCTGGTACATGTGGCTGGAGCCCTAACCGCTGACTTATGATGGGCCCTGAGCCTAAAATACTTTCTTTTGTCACAGCCAGATACAAAGCATTGAGTGTGAGCTCTCTGGGGTTGGAGAGCTGGGTGTTCTGAGCCCTTTTTTCCCCTCCAGTCTCCACCCCTGACTTCGGACCCACCTGGCCTTGGCATCTCCCATGAAATCCCTGAGGCACCTCTGTGGACCCAAAGCCTCTACAGAATGCAAAGCAGACACCACCAGGCTGGCTCAGGTCCCTTATTTTTACAGACTGGGAGAGGAAGCGACAGTTTCATTGCACTGGTGGGAGGACTGGGACCAGAACCAGCACCCCTCTGCTCTTTTGCCCTATTTTTAGCCATCTGGGGCACTTTCTCAGATCTCTGCCATGTCCTGGTGTTTGCAGAGTGACAGAGAGTGATAACTCTGTCCAGACCCAGCAGTGGTTTGAGCAGGTCATTTGTCTCGATCCTCTCTGTTTAAATGCCGGCGTGTCCATGGCTGTTTTTCCTCTTTAGGAATTGAGATGTGATGGAAATGGCCCAAGTTTTTGGACCACATGGCCACGGGGCTGGCATTGCTCTCTGACTTGTTAAATCTTCTTCAGGATTACTGATGATGGCATTTCCCCCCCAGAGGGAGGATGACAGATTCAACAAGGTCGAAGTCACTCAAACAAAGTGATGCTAAAAGCACAAAAGTAGAAACTGCCAGAGAACTTGAAATAGGGCCCTGAAATCCATTATTTTACTCATGAAGTCATTCAACTGATAATTCTTAAAAACCCACTGTCTCTGCCAGGCACTGGAGCTGATGCTGGGAAACAGGCAGGTCTCACCCAGCGTGGCTCACTTCTGTGTAGTACTTTCTGATCTTCAAAGCTTTTCTCCATCCACCTGGATCCCCACAATGGCCCTATTGTGTGGTATACTTGTTTTATAGATGAGAAACCGGAGACTCCTGGTCCAGTGACTTACATCTAGACGGCCAGGAAACAATAGAACTGGTCCTTGAGCCTGCCCTTAACCCAGGGTTAGTCTGTTGCTTCCTGACTGTGGGTCTTTGGCAAGAAGAACGGGGCAATGCCCTTATGTTATGGCTTAGCCTCTAAGCTGGGTCCAAACCTCGTGCCAGTGTGGGCCTGGTGCCTGCGTGGAGGGAGGCCCTGAGAGGTCCAGGACATACATATTTTCACCGATTGCTTTGAAGTGGCTTTGAACTACTCGATTTTTTCACAGTTACATGCTAGTAGTAAATATTCTACACTACCCCCCCTCCATTACACACACCCAAACAAAAGAGGAGGTAAGACCTGCCCCAAAGAAGTTTCCTGTGGCTGAAATGACTTTAATTTTATCTTCCCCTGCCCACATGCCTTGCACCCCAGGAATCAGGGTGTGGGGAGTTGCTTTTCCTGTGCTGCTCCATGAGTTAGGTCACGTGGAGTGTCAACCAGGACCTGCTTCCAGCTGCCCGCACGCGACGCCTCCGGCCTGGGCTCACCCTCCCGCTAACTCCCTGCCTTGCCCTTCCACCCCAGCTGGTGCGGGACAACGCGGACCTGCGCTGCGAGCTGCCCAAGCTGGAGAAGCGTCTGCGTGCCACCGCCGAGCGCGTCAAAGCGCTGGAGAGCGCCCTGAAGGAGGCCAAGGAGAACGCCATGCGTGACCGCAAGCGCTACCAGCAGGAGGTGGACCGCATCAAGGAGGCTGTGCGGGCCAAGAACATGGCCCGGAGGGCCCACTCGGCCCAGATCGGTATGTGTGCGCAGTGGCCCGGGTCGGGGAGCTGCCTGGGCCTCCACTTGGCGCCTTGCTGAAGGGCGCAGACAGCGCCCCCTGCTCCGTAACATCTGGAAGTCTGGTGGGAGCCTGCAGGACTCAGTCCTCACAGCACCCTGGGCTCGCCCTGTAAGAAGGGGAAGGTTGGGCCCTGGGAACCCTACCCAGAGTGAGATGCTGCAGCAGACACTCTGGCCTCAACACTGACGAGCAGAGCAGCCAGTCTGGCCTAGACACTAAGGTCTTGGGCTCTGAGCGGGGAACACTGGTAGAAATGCTGGAAGTGGAGGATGTTTCTCTGCGAGGCTGGAGACCCCCTGTGTTCTGCACCGGGTGGGACCAGGAAGGCACCTGTGTGCAGCCAGAAGCCTCAGGGAAGGCGGCTTTCGGGTTTGGAAATACCCCGGGAAGAGACAGGCTGGCAGTGGTGGCAGGGTGTGGCTACAGGCTGGTGGGGCGGCTGGGAGGGGCCTGGAGTTTCTGTTCCTGTTTGGATTTGGGCATATTGCACATGTGGGAAATGAGTGTAGCTACTGAGCCACAGTTCCCAGGACAGAGCCATAGGACTGAAAGGGATTTAGGGCTGTTCTCTGAAGAGTCTCTTGGTGCTTTTTTTTTTTAAATTGAAACATCTCCAGTAACCTGTAATATTATTTCCCATCCAATGTTGCCATGCAGATATATTATAAAGTAGCAACTTCATCTTTTCTGGTTTTAAAATCATCCTTAGATTAGTGAATTATTGCATTTATTGGATTTCATATCCTTTGAGAATCTGTGGGAAACTAAGGAGCCAGAAAAATCTATCATGGGCAGAGCACTGCCTTCAGTTTCAGGGGCTACCCAGATTCCCCTGAAGTTTATGGGAGACCTATAATCTATTTCAGATAAAACCAAGTCTTTTGTTTCTCATTTTTCTTAGCCCAAATTAAAAATAAGCTAATGAACATGTCAGTTTTCTCTGTCCCCTAAATATTAGGTGTCCTTGCTAACTATACTGACAGGAGGACAAATCTTCCATGTTTTGAAAGGTCTGGTGGTTGATAAAATTCTAATATTGATAAGATTTGTGACTCTTTGTTATCACTTGTCACCTGTACGTATCTGGGTTGCCGGTGGAGCCTGTTCTAAATGTCTGTTCTCTCCTTTCTGTCTGTTGAATCTAGCCAAGCCCATCCGCCCTGGACACTACCCAGCATCATCTCCAACCGCTGTCCATGCCATCCGAGGGGGAGGAGGTGGTTCTTCGAGCTCCACTCACTACCAGAAATAAATACAAAGTGAGTCCCTGGTGTCGAGGGCAGTTTCTCTGCAGTCTAGCCTGATCTGGGGGCAAATCCGGGAGCAAAGCCTTCTTGCCTTCCCTAGGCCCCTGCCTGGCCAGCTCAGCTGCAGGAAGTGGATCTTCAGAGAGAAGATTCAGCTCTACTCCGTGACAGGCCCTGGGGTTCCTGGGGGACAGAGACCTCAGCCTCCCCCTCACCTTAATCCAGAGCTCTGGGGTCTCTGAGCTGAGGCCACCTGGTTCCAGGTGGGATCCTGTGCCAGGCCTAACTTAATCACCTCCAGGGGCAGCTGAGGTGTGGCGAGTGATTCGCTGGAGCTTTCTTTTGTCTGTGGGACTCCCCTTCTGTAGCTGGCATCCCAAAGGGCATTCATTACCTGTTGGTCAGCTGCTTTTACCCTTCACAGATAGACGTGAGGGGTGCTGCTGTAAGTCTCGGGAACTGAATATTAAGAAAAAGCCAGATAATATAAAAGTCATTTTTATGTTTACTATCTGAACTCAACAAGTGGGGTTTTTAGTAAGTGTGGTAATTTACATCCAGGTGGGTCCTGATTGCTTTTTTCTTTGAGGTGGTGGTCCACAAGTTTCTCTGCCCACAGCCTGACATTGCTCTCCCAGTCATATGAAAAGGAAAGAGCAACGTGCCTTATAGAAGAGAAGGCGAGAGAGAAAGCCTGTCCTTTGTAATTGAAAAGGAGAATTGAGGTTACTGCTTAGGTGACCAGAAAACCTTGCTATGACAAGTCTGACTTTGAATGTGTGGGTGGGAGGAGGCGGCTCTGAGTACTGTGCTTGGACCCTGAGCCCTTACTGGGGTAGCCAGCTTACGAGGCAGACAGGTATGCACGGTGTGGGGGTGAGCCAGGGCAACTTGGGAGAGGATTACACCGCACCCAGTCTTTTCTGCATCAAGGCAAGGAGGCGAGTGCAGGAGGCTGCTGCCTTCACCCAGGATGAGACCCCCACATTGCAAAGACTCAGCCTAAAACTTCCTAGGAGAACACTTTAGTGGCTGCCCCCAGAAAATGTTTACCTATGTACCCAAGCGCTACATAGAAGCAGGCCAGGTGCTCATCAGGTCAGCGGGAACAGGAGGGTGGCCTTGGGTCAGCACCTGCTGTCTCCTAGATGGGTGGATGGTAAATGGTCTTGGCAGTGGGCCACCCAATTTGGACCTGATCTCTGGCTTTCAATCAGAAATAAAATGAAACTCAATGTTGTAAGGCTGTTTTTGACTGAATTTTGTCAGTATTGAGACTGATACCTGAAGGGAACTGTGTGATCAAGTAAGGCTGCTTAGAACAGAAAAGCCTGGAGTGGTGGTCCTCAGCCACTGGTAAGTATCAGCGTCCCGGCACCCAGAGGCCCTGGCTCCTTAGAGCAGGAGAGGGCCTGGCCTTTATCTTTTTACCAAGTGCTTCATGTAATTTTGATATCTACCAAAGTTTGAGAACTACCCTAAAGTAACTGTCTTATCCAGGATGGCAATTTATTAGACTCTAACTTAAGACTCACAGTCCTAGCAAGTGCCTGCCTTTCTCAAGGTCACCAAATGACTCCTGCATTTTTAGCCATCATGCCTACATTCTAAGTCTAGCATCCAGAGAGGAAGCAGCTTCCTTTAAGTCACTTATCTGGAAGTGTCGTGCAATGCCAGTGCCTCTGTCTCTCTGGCCAGAACCAAGGCATATGGCCACGTCAAGCTGGAAGAGGTAATCTTTCAGCCGGGTACGTCAGTCCTTGCGGTCAAGGACAGCGAGTGGATGTAGTGTGGGCAACCAGCACTCTGCGCATTTATTGAGCCCCTAATTGGCAGCAGCACAGAGTGATGGTGTGCTGGCTCCTCAGGGGACCACTGCTGTGGATGGTCAGTAAAGCCTGCCAGACCCACGGTCTCTGTAAGGTGCCAACACCAACCACTGGCCATTTGTCACCAGCATAGCCTCTCTTCATACTGAGGACTGAAAAATGAATAGCTGGTGAGATTGGCAAGACCTTCCAAGTAACAGAACCACCCTCATCCATCCTATCATGGAAGTGTTGTTTCTTAAGTGGTTTTGATGATTTTTGTCTGAAATCGAGTCTCTTTCACACGCTCCTGTGGCTAGGTGCTGTTCTCCCAGTGTCTCCAAGTAAACAGGCAAACCAGCCCCCCTTACAGTTGGTGGGTGGGACAGCAGGAGACACATGTGGGACAACGCCCCTGGGTTCCCTTGTCAGGTCTTTCACTTTATTTATTTATTTTTCTTTGAGATAGAGTCTCACTTTGTCACCCTTGGTAGAGTACTGTGGCATCACAGCTCATAGCAACCTCAAACTCCTGGGCTTAAGTGATTCTCTTGCCTCA
>NW_003852459.1:8189123-8191175 GCF_000181295.1 Otolemur garnettii
CCTGCTAGAGCCAGAGCCGGGTATTGTTACTAGGGTGGCATCTGGATAGCTTTGAAATTGTCTTCTGCTTTATTTTAGGGTTCAAGTAATATAATCACAATAGGTATTTTGGTTTATCCTCGAGGTTTCAGAGCCTCTGAAGATGCCAACATGTAAAAATCAAAAGAACCCAGGATAATGCTGGATCTGATCTTATCTAGTTCAAATCCAGGGGGCCTTCTCAGAGGGTGTAGAATGACTGTTTTCAAGCCCCAGAGCTGTACTTGTGGCAGTTTAGTGCAGCAAGCTAAGGACATGGAATTTGGAATTGTCCGGACCAGGGTTTAGCTCTGGCCTCTGCATTTGATGATGGTCAAGTTGCTTGATTTCTGTTAGCTTCCGTTTCCTCATCTGCCACATGGGATCAGGGACCAACAGCCTGTGCTGTACTAGTTTAACAGTGAATGAGACAAAGAAGCTTCTGTTCTTGTGCAGTGATGTGCTTGTTGTGGGGACATGGACAGAAAATGAACAAGGTTCCTTGAAGTAGTGGTTAAGTGCTCAGAAAGAAATAAGAGCAGGTTAGTGGAATAGAGATGAAGACACTATTTCAGAAGAGGGGGTGACATTTGAGTAGAGAACTGACCAGTGAAAAATGCCAGCCAGGCGACAGTGTATGGAGAGAGGGGTACGGATGCACTCTCAGAGGTGGGGATAAATGAGGTGCCTCTGAGGCAGGACAGCAAGGCAGATGTGGCTGGAGGCTCTGAGCCCTGACAGACCATCACTACCAGAAATGAAGCCTGTGAGGCCAAGGTGAGCAGGTCAGATTGTAATCTAAGGTAAGGGACTCTGGGGCCATGATCATGGGAGAAGTGGGACCTGTTCATGACTAGACAAGGCCACTCTGGACCCTGACCCAGAGTAAGAGCCGGCCTCCAGCTAGGGGCTACAGTAGGTGGTCCCAGGCAACTGGGCGGGGATGTCCTGAGCAGGACATGGTTAGTGCTGGATTCAGTGCAGAGAGGAACATGGGGTTAGGATGGGATTGCTTTTCTCTTGTAAGGTAGGAGATATTACAGCTTAGTTGTATGCACATGGTAGTGATCTAGCTGAGTGGGGCAGGGTAGGAAGCACAGGTGCAGGGAGGTGATAGGTGGGGTGTGCAGGGAGGTGAGATGGGGCTTGTTTTCTTAGCAAGTAAGAAGCCAGGTTCTTAATAGACAGGAAGGGGGAAAAGGGGAAGGGAGATGAGATCTCAGGCTTGAGAATAGAGAAGGAGTGAAATCTTCTCAGGCAGTTCTGAGTGCTCATTTGAGGCCCCATATTTAATGCAGTCATCCATTTGAATATTTGTCTAGTTTCTTGGTCCTGAGGGCCTTGGACAACTGTTCCTATCCTGGCAGTGCTTTGGCAAATGTGTGTGTGTGTGTGTGTGTGTGTGTGTGTGTGTGTGTGTGTTCAAATGTGTCCACCAGATGGCGCCAGTGTGGCATTGCTGAAACCTTTGCTGTTTTGCCAGCGTTTAAAGGTAGAATGGTTTATTTAAATTTTTTTTAATTTTTTTCCTACATTTAAACCATTTTGTCTCAAACTTGAGCAATAAATAGAGTATTTTTTTTAAGGAATGAAGTTCTAACAAACTCTCAGAGTAGATTTAAATTATTTTCTTAAATTCTTAAGTGTTCACGAATTCAAAACAGTATACATTTCCAATTTGGAGATCTTTAAACTCAAAACAAATGTAGAAATGAAGTTAAAATATAACTCCCAATCAAAAATCCAAACCTCCAAACAATCACAGCTTAATGAAAGGTGGTCTTTCACTAACAAAGAGCTGGGCAAGGAGGTGGCTTTTTTGGCTTGGGAGGCCCTGCCCCGTGTCTCCTGCCTGGCTCAGTTCTCTCACTTCTTCCTCTGCTGAAACTATTGCAGAACCACAGCATGTCATCAACTCATTTTGTCTTCATCTGTTTGGAATATATATCACTTTTCCTAACAAGTCCAGCTCTTTCCTTCTTAGCCTAAAGATCAGTGATTAAATTGTGAAAAGTTGTACCACTTATCTTGGTG
>NW_003852459.1:8191488-8192489 GCF_000181295.1 Otolemur garnettii
GGGTCAGCGGGAAGGTCTCCAGTGCCCAGATTCCTGCTGGAGATTATCATGGCAAGTGAAAGTTTTGTGAAGTGAACCGAAGACCCAGGATGCCTCTCATGTGGTTCATTCAGATGAAGACTTTGATCGTTTGAGAACTGTACTTTATCAAAAACCATGTATATATTAAGCCTGGAAATCATATTTAATAAAGTTCTGACAAACTTTGATAAAATCTAAAAAATCACAGTGGTATAGCCAGAAGGGACTCCTTCACTGTTTTTCCACGGTGATTGCTACAGTTGGAGGCACAAAGAAGCCGCCCGGGAAGGTGCTTCTGCAGTCTGGGGCAGGATCTCTGGGGCAGGATCTCCCGGGCTGTTGTGCCCAGAGGCCACACAGGAGCCCAGGGGTCTGCGCCGCTGACATGTGTGAGGTTCCCTGGGTCAGTGACGTCACTGCGGGATGGCTCCCTCATCCTCAGGTCTTATGACTTCAGGACCTTTATTGCATATGTATTTAATTATTAATAAATATTTCTAACTTCTTCAATGGTGGGATGAAAACGGGCACTTTGTGAAGCTCTACCAGCTTCCCCACCATCCCTTTTGCTGCCGTGATGGTCAGCCGTGACTGAGGGCCTGGAGTCCTCCACCCTTTGTTGCCCGTGTGCCGCTGCCTGTGGCGTCTTCAGCCTGCCCCCCCAACCCTGGCATTTGGAATGCGTAAAGGACTCTATTCCACAAAGTCTCCTCCTAGTAAGCTACACCAAACGGGAATTCCAGGTTGTACAGTAGAGATAGGAAAACCAGTAGTTTCTAGCACTAGCACTTAAACTTCAGAATTCCTTGACTTTCAATGCCCACTGCCCTTTTCTGCATTCACTGCCCTTGGCTGAAGTGGTCCACTTAGATGGCTGGCTCTTCTTTTTTAAACTGAAAAAGTTGCACTCTTCTCTGTGGCCTCAGCCCATGCCTCTCCCTCTGTTGCAGAGTGGAGTTTTCTGTCCAGGGCTGGACATA
>NW_003852459.1:8192790-8212251 GCF_000181295.1 Otolemur garnettii
GCCAGGGCACAGCCGAGGGCATAGGAGGGTCCTTAAACCACATGTGCGTTCTGCATTTAGACCCTGGGCCATTCAGCTTGCTACTGCTGTTTGAAAACCCTAGCAGTTAATGATGGGATCATGAGAGCGCGCATGCAGGCAGGGTAGCGGGGGCATTATGGGCTCAGGATCTGCGCTGGACTGCTGGCGTTTCAATCCCGGCTTTCACACACTAGCTAAGTCACTTTGTCTCTTTGTGCCTCAGTGTCCTGTGTACAATGTGGACAGTAACAGAACCTACCCCTGGAGGGCTGTGAGGATGAACCGTGTTCATATGTACAGAAAGCCTAGACCAGGGCCTGGTCCAAAAGGGCACTCTGCTGGTCTGCGCTGTCTTCATGGTCTGCCCTGCTCGCCTCATTCTGTATTCCAGGGAGGAGGATTGGGGTGTCAGCATCCTACAACTTAGGAGCACTAGACCCTGGGCTAAGAACTCTGGTCTCTGCAGTAGTTCCAAAGTCCTTGGTCTTGGTCACCTTTATACTCTTAAGAAAAAAAGATCAGTGACATCAAGGAGCTTCTATATTTATGGGTTATGCCTATCAATATGCATCGTGTCAGGAATTAAAACAAAAAGTTGAAATATTGCCAGATTCATTTCAGAATAATAATAAGCCCATACATGTTTCCCAAAAGTGCCATTTTTAATTTAAGGAAAAAAACACACAACATTTTCTAAAACAATAACAACGAAAAAAGCCAAATGGCGTTGCTTTACATGTTGGCAAATCTCTTTGATGTCTAGGTTAACAGACAACAAGGGATTCTCCTAGCTGCGTCTGCATGCTATCCAAGTTGTTTTGGTTGAAGTGTGTGAAGAGAATCCAGCCTTGTCATTCTGGATGAGATTCTTGGCCATTAAACAGCTAAGGAAGTGGTGACAGGGAGAAGTCAGGATCATAGCGCCACACGCTTGTCTAGGGGTTGAGTGAGAGACCATGAGAGACAAGAAAGAGGTTTTAGAAGAGCACCTGGCAAAAAGTAGGCCCTCCCCACCATCAGCTAGTGAGAGACGGGAGGCGGGACTGTGGGGAGGAGGGCAGAAATGGCTAGGTGGCTGCCTTGGAGGCAGAGGACTTTGAAACTGGCATTCCAGAGTCCAAAGGGAAGACTCAGGAAGCACCTGGAAGAAAGAATTCCTGCCTGCTGTGCAGCGCAGAGGGCCCCTGTGCCTACACACTCCTCAGCCTCGTGCTTCCCAGAGCCGGGCCTTCGGAGCCGCCGAAGTTGTTGCTGCACCAGAGCTCCAGTGAGATCAATCTACTTCTGTTTCACAGTGATAAGTAGAGTACAACTGGTAATTCTTATAATGTGGAGACTGAATTGTAGAAAGGCAAAAGAGAAGATAAAACTATGTACTGTTTGGATTAAGCTTAAATCCAGAGCAAGCAATTGCAAAAGCCAAAGTTGAGGGGAAAACAATCTCTAACTGCTTCTTGCAAAACCCTTATATAATTAGCTTCTTTCTTTGGCCTTCCCACCCCTGCTAAAGAAAGCTGATTTTATTTCCTTCTAACTCTGGTCACACATTGCCATTCTGAATTACCATCTCGGCTTCGGCACAGTCTTGGGGACTGTCCAATAATAGGTTAGTTCGGTCCCCTGCCCCTGGGTGAATGAGTGACTGTGCTGAAACAGCTAAGAGAGGGTCCACAGAACTGGGTTTTACATATTCTCAAGATTCCCCAACCTCTCCAGGATCAGAGGAGTCAGAAATGGTCTCTCCTATGGTGCATTTTACAAGGGTACATGTTAAATTTACTAAGCATAGAGTATAAATATCTTAACATAATAACTAAGAAAATGCGGGTGAAGGCTATGTTAACCAGTTTGATGAAAACATTTCAAATGGTATATAAAACCAGCACATTGTACCCCATGACTGCATTAATGTACACAGCTATGATTTAATTAAAAAAAGAAAAGAAAAGAAATGGTGTCTCTTGGGGCTCAACCATTTACCTTTACAATCATACCCATTTCCTCTCCTGACTTTATCTGAAGAGGTGGACATCCAGATGGTGGGGAGGGTGGACAGGAGAGTCCTCATTGAACCCATGTTTCTTGGGCCTGCTGGAAAGACTTCTCTAGTGAAGAGGCTTATAAAGATCCTTGACCCAGCAGGAAGAGGAACAACCTCTTGGTGATTAAAGGAAGGATCTTTCCCTGGCAAAGTTCCTCTGCTTTTCCTTCCATCAGCCCGCTACAGTCTCATTCTCCCCTCTAGCTCCTTGAGGTGACTAAAGCAGGTGGGGCCTCCTTTCTGGGCCCCCATTTCTTCTAAGCTATTAGCCAAAACATGCTGGTTCTTGCATATGATGAGGGGAACTGGGGGTTTGACTGAAAGGCCGTCTAGTGTAAATCATGTCACTTCATGGTCCGCTGGAGTTCTTGAGGCCACCGGTTGGGTTTGTGTGCCTAATGCTCATTGTGTCAACATGGGCTGGCTGTAAAGCATTGCGTCAGGCTATAATCCTGCAATTTAAAGTATGTGCCTTGCACCTCCCTACCCCAGGCATGTAGGAAGCCCATCTCATCTGACCAGGGGGATAATGTGCTTGGAAAAATGAACCTGTCAGCAGTGAAATGGGGATGTCAGCAGTGGTATTCAGACAGCATTCCTATTGGGTTTTAGCTCAAAATGGGTTTTAAATGACAATTGATGACAATGACATTTTAGGTTTTTCATTTCTGGTTCTAACAATAAGCACAAAACCTTACCAGAAAGCCCAAATATTAAATACACTCTTCCCAAAGACCAATCTTTCCCTCTGTGACCTCCAAAAATGACAGGTGTACCACCATGTAAGTTTGTTTGCACCCTTTTTAATTGAGCAGCTTTGTAATTGTGGGAGATAATACTGTTGGGGTGTGAGGTGGTAGTCACGGAATGAAGTCTCTGAATCTTTGTTTTGTTTGCCAGGGAGGAGGGAGTATTTTTAAATACGTTTTTCTCTCTCTGTTCTATATTTCTCTTCCCTTTTTTCACCATTTGCTTTTATCTACGTTTATAACCCCTTTCTAGACCCCAGTTTTTCTATTTATACTTCATTTACATCCTGCTGATTTATACAAAATACGTGAGGTTGCTTACAATATTATAACATATAAATCAGGAGACTGAGGCAAAACGAAAAAGAAATTAGAGAGAGAGCTTTGTAGCTGGAGTCTGAGATATTTACCACAGCTGAGCACTAAATTGGGATATAAAAGTCTTCTAGAGGCAAAAGAGAAAGCACAGTATGTCCGGGCATGGAGGTTTTCTAAATCAAAAGAGCCATCGGGCTTTTTGGGTGTCTGACCTGTACCTGGTAACTCTGTAAGTTCCTTAGGGATGAGCTCTACCCACCCCCACCTCTTTTGTCACCACCACCCCCATCCCCAGAGCACCATGAGCTGTGCACAAAACCCATAGGCAAGATCTTAGCCAGACCTCGGGTCTCTGCTGGAGGAAGGAGGCTGAACCTTTCATTGTGTTCTGAAAGTTGAGCTTACTGGCGTTGGTCCCCAGGTCCACAGAGGCCACTCAGACTGGCCTCTGAGTCAGGCTGGCCTCTAGTCCAGACTTCCATCCTGGAGAGTGGAGTGAAATCAAAGGGGGTGCTCACCTGGGGAATTTCATTATCCCATGTAGGTGAAACATACCTTTTGGAACCAGGAGCCTCTTTTTAGAGAGAGCCTGGGTGAGGAGCCAGTCCTGACCTGCCTTACCTTGCCAACCGCTGGCAGATGAGAAATGTTTGAATTCCCCCGTGGGGATGAGAAGATGTATTATATTTTTCTGCATATCCATAGCTTCAATAGATCCTGACTTTGGGGAGAAAACGTTGAGACTTTCAGGACTAAATCCTTGATGCCAACCCCAGGAAGCAGGAGGCTGTGCCGTCCATTGCATTAGCCACCAGCACATGTGTCTTTTGAGCTCTTGAAATGTGGCCCAAATTGAGATGAGCTGAAAGTGTGAAATAAAGACCAGACTGCAAACACTGACAAAAAAAAGGATGGAAAATGTCTCAATAGTAACCGTGTAATGTAAAATATCTTGACATCTAATATTGGTTATATATTGAAATGATAATTTTTTTTAGTATATTGGGCTAAATGTTATTAACATTAAACTTACCTATTTCTTTTCTCTTTTTAATGTAGCTCCTAGAAAATTTAAAATTAAATATGTGGTTCCCATTATATTTGTCTTGGATACTCTGATCTAAACATCTAGAATTAAAAAATGTTTCTCAGGAGTGCCCCTTCACTGTGTCCTCTAACTCCTGTGTTCTCTCTGGTTCTCTTTCAACAGATACGACTCCACGTAGCATGTCAAGGACTACATTAATCACCAATCCCCTTATTTTTTTCCCCTTCGTACAGTTTTTTTTTTATACTTGCTCACCCCAGCCATCTGCAGTACACCAGTCTCAGCTAGTTCTGAGCTATGTAGAATTTCTGTGTACAGACGCGTGCTTGGACTCTTCTCTTCCTGAGAAATCTGAGGGAGATGATTGCAGAAGATCCATTTGCTACTTAGAACTGTTACCACTGACTCAGTCTCTGGGATGCCTGGTGGTCTCTGGACCATCCGTGGAGCCTCCCATCAGTAGTGCACTGTCCCATCTGAGTGCCCTCACGTGCCCTTCCCTGGAGGGGAACAACCAAGTGCCGTGGAGGCAGGTGACCACGCTCTCTGCCTCAACTGTCTGGTTTCCTGTAAAATAAACACATTACTTTATATTTTTAGGGGACACAAGTGCTGCTATAGGGTTCAAAATTTTCATCCTAAACACTTTTCCGGAACAAATTACCTGAAAGAAGCATTTTGAAATATCCTGGTCACATCTTTGGATCTGTAAAATATACTTTTTAGTATGGCACCTGTTAAAATGCAAAGCAACTTTCTTCGGGGCAGAAAAAACAACCTGACAGTAGCAATGTAGAATTTGTTTATCTTAACACATCTATGTAAATGTAAAAAGTCATAGAATTCTCCTTCCAGCTGCTTGCTAGTGAACCTGCAGCGACTGGTTGTGGCCAGCCCAGTCTGAACATCATTCCTTTGGAAATGCTGAAAACCCTGCTGAGTTGGATGAGTGGAAACCAGGCTGCCTCCCTCCTCCCTGCTTCCTCCCTGGTTCTTCTGCAGCTTATACTGGGGATGGCTTCTTTACCTAGGAAACCACCTTAAGCTTGAGAGGGGTATTGCTGAAGAAATCCAGCATCATTCCAATAGTTGAAAAAGGAAGCCTGGGGGGAGGGGGAAGTAATTGACAAAATTTTACACCTATCTATGAATAAGTTGCCGTGAGTAAGTTGTTATTTTAGCCCATCATCGCAGACTGTTTATTTGAACTCTTCCTTTGGCACCCAATAGGTTTCGTCTTCTTAGGCACAATTTGAAGAAATCAGTATAGATGGATGTTTTTACATTTAGCTGTTACTTTTTTCAAATACATGAATGTTACTTCCATTTATGCAAATAGTACAGTTCTCAAGGAAAGTGACAAAGACTGAATTAAGTTGGTCTTTTGTGCTGCTAATTGTTTTGACAAGTTTGGGGGTAAGTCAATGACATCCAAACCAATCTCAGTGAAAGCACCATCCTGTCATGGGGCATGGTGCCCAAGATAAGTGAGCTGGCACTGCCCTGGCAGCTGTCACTACTGGAATGAAAAGTGTGCCAGGGGAGACTTTGGGGTTTTATGTATGGCTGTGTGGGTCAAAGATAATTTGTGTGTGTGTGTCTAAATGTGTAAAAAGTGCTAAGGATTGTGCAACTTTGCACTGGCTTCTAGATTCTTCTTGTATAAAATTTCCCTAACAAAGGAAACCTGCTTTGACTTAATTTATTTGTTAAATGTTGCACTTTGTTTATATGTGTTTTGCTTTGGGGAGGAGAGAGGAGAGGATTAATTCTCTTAAAGTATTTATTTCATAAAGATGGCAATTTTGCATTCATTTAAACATTTTTTTCATTCTATTTGATTTTGTTGCCAGTGCCTGCTGAATATAACTGCTCAGTTGCTATTTGCAGTCTGATAGAAAGGTCCTTGTAGGGTGGGTTTTGCAAACGTTATCAAGTAACAACATATGCCACATAACTTTGTTAATACGTTTGCCTCTGCAGAAGCTAAAACATTGGTCTTTGAGAGGACTGCCAATTAATAATTGTCATACCACTCTCTCTGTTGTGCAGCTGTATTACTTGGTGTTTGGAAATTGAACAAAGGTCAGTAATTTTTCTTTTTTTTTTTTTTGGCTCTTGTTAATATCCATCATAAAATGGATTATTTTAGATTCTTTCCAGAGTAATTTTTCCCTTGGTACCCTTCTTCTACTTCTAAAGAATTTCTTGGCCCTTTCATCTTTCAAAAGAAATATTCACTTGTAGTCGTGTATTACTTGATCTCAACAAGGGACTGACAAAATTTGCTTTACTTTTATTCACAGAGAAAGTTGGCTTTGATGTCTCTTAAAGATAATTCTGCTAGTTGCTGATCAGCCAGTCAGTTCACCTAGCTTTAGTCTTTATAGGACCTCTAATCTGATTTTCCTATACTGTGACTAAAAGGTAGGCAGATTATGGGACTAGATTATATAGTATATTCAAATGGATATCTAACTATTACTTTGTACAATAAGCCGGTTACTATATTAGTTTTCTGTAGGCCACTTTTTAAAAAAGTTACAATTTACAATTTTTATTTTTATTTTTTAGATATTGCTCCCTCTGCTTTGAATACAAAACCCACACTTCTGAAGGGCCAAGGCTGTGATTATATTTTTGGTGGGATGCTGCTTTTTGTGGGTGTGTGCGTGCATGCATCTTTTTGTCTTCTGTGAATAATTTTGTGTTTCATGCTACTTCTTGAAAGTTTACTCTTGGATGTAAGAGAACAGCCCGATGGTTTATACCAACAATCCCTCCCTGCAGGACGGTGTGTTGCTACATTAGAGGAATGCTATTTGAGATATCACGATTTACGGTTGGGAATTCAAATATATTCATGCCAAATGTGTTTTGATCATTTAGTAGAGAATTCTGTACACATGTATTGTTTCTTGAAATGCTATATACACCTTGCTTTTGTTGAACAGGCGGCAGTAGGCAGAACAATGAGTGGATTAAGACTTCCAAAGGAAATAGAATCGTATGACAAAGAAAATCAGAATTTATAGAAATACTGGGATAAATGAAGAAAGAAAGGAGTTTGTCTAGAATGTAGCATCTAGTGACTTTTTGAAGCCTTCAAGTTTATATAAGGAAGCTCCACTTTTCCTATATTAATAACTGAAAGCAAATAAAAGTTCTTAACAATCCCCTCTTTTGAAGTGCATTTTTTAGCATGGCAGGAGACATTTGGACTCCAGCTATATGACATATTGGGTCAGTTTTTCATTGCAGGGGACAGGGGGGAAGATTTCACTTCACTATCTCATCCTGAATATCTTGAGCAAGCTAAAGGAACCATCATCGTCTCAAATTGCTTCATTTAACGCTAACAAGGTAGACTTTTTAAACAAAAGTATTGAATAAGGGTCAGGTAACTACCGAAGGAGGCACTACTCCACGAAGTCTACTCACTTACTTAAAAATTGTGTATCACTTTTAAATACTTTTCATTGTGTGCAGATCTAAGGGGAATAGGGCATTCTGTAGAATTATCCATGTCTAGTTTGTAAAGTGTGTTGTGTGTACTGCAGATGTGTGTTGGGCTCTCTGTACCTGTACAGTAGCTTTCGTTAAAAAACATTGTGGACAAACTTGTCTTGGGGGTTTGAGGGGGAGAGTGGCCGTTTATACCAAGTAACGTTGTACTATAGTCCATGTAACAAAAGTCCTGGAGGTAACCCTCCCCTGGCCCGTGGAAAATTTTGGTTATCTTCTAGGTTCGAAAATGAAGATATCTGGATACTCTGGCAGACTGCATGTTGTATAATTTGAAAAATACTAAAAGTGGAAAATAAAATTGAATTAAACTTTGGCTGGTCTTTTTTCCTTACTTGGGTCACCCGGAGGCACTCACAGTGAAGGTGTCAGGATGAGCCATTTTTCTGGCCTCAAAGGAGTTTCTTTCAAGTGGGCAGCTGCTCAAATCCGCAGCATAAGCAAAGTCAACCTTGACCCTCTTTTACCTGAATAGCTGCTTGAATTTTATTTTTTCCTTGAGGAACTAAGAAAACTTGACATTTGTTCCTTCCGCTCTGAAAGATTGTGACTGATGTAAAAAGGGATTAAATTAAAGCTCGATAGACCCTGCGTTTTAGCTGAATTTCTGAATTTCCACTCGCCTGAGAAGGGCATTTATTCTAATTTTGCATTTTAGAGCAATTGTCATTCTTCTAATAAAATGTAGCCCTGTATGCATCTGTTGAAAGGTTACTGGCATCTTTTGAGAAGGACTGGGGCGTTCAGGTTCCTGTTGAACCCACTGATGCTTAGTATTACTGTCCAGCTCTGAGATGGTATGAGAGGTCCCCATGTTTAAGCCTTTTGAGATAACTAATGTTGGGACACAGGGTTTTATTTGCTCTCTTAACAAGGAGACTGCCCCACCAGGTCACTGGAAACATAGGACCATGCATGACATAGTGTGGGTAAAGCATCCTTGCTCTTGTTCCTGGTTTGGTTAAGGATGCGTGAGAGCCAGACTCTAGACTTCTTTGCCTTTATCAGTTAAAAAAAGGATGGATGCCAATTGAACAGTTTCTGTGTGTCATGGAGGGCACTGAAAATATTGTGCTTTAATAATGTCTGATCCTTCTTTCTTGAAATTATTATTCTCCAAAGAACTTGCAAGAGGCAGTTTCCAGATACCAGACTGTTAAAGGTGACTTGTATAGTCAACTTCAAATGTGGTGGATGGATATTCAGGCTAAAGCTCGATTCTTTCAGAAAGAACTAGATTACAAAGCAAATTTTAATGTCAGTGCGAAACGACGCCCACAGGTCCCAGAACACAGGGGCTCTGCAATGCAGCAGGACTGTGTTGACACCCGGTGCTGTCTTTGTTCCTGAGAGCCTTTCTCAGGGTTTCCTGTTCCACCCAGTTCTCCTCTGGCTTTGCCTTGGAAGCACAGAGCTGGGCATCTGTGGGAGAAAGTGGATCTGAAGCAATGATCTGCAGAAGTAATTACCGGTGACGTGAGTATTGGCAGGCTTGCTTCTAGCATTAGTGACAGGTCACGTCTTGTGGTTTGTCTTGTGCACATAATACATTGAACAGGAGTAGGAGTCATCTCTCAGGTGACACATCAGTTAGAAATGTGGGCTCACTTAAAACGCATCTGAACCTTGGGAGTTTTACTTCCCATTGGCGTTTGGTGGTTCTTCATCCCCTCTGCAAAGCACAATCTCTATGGTTTCGTGGGGGTCAAAATAATTCTAAAAACATTGGGTAATCTCAGTTGGAAATTTTTCTGCTTGCAGTGCCCTGGATGGCAAAGGTTGGAATTCTCCATCTGCATTGCTCCCCGGTGCCAAAGGCATTTCTGTTCCAGACTCCCAGGAGACACTCTCTCCAGGCCTAGCCCCTTCCAAACCGTCACCCTTCCCCATACCCAGACTGCCAATGATTCTCATAAAGCTTTTCAAAAAGATTTACCTACAACAATGCTGTATTCCTTCAGAATGTAAATGAAATCAGAGAAATTGACAGACTGGTTCCAGACCTGTAACAGTATGGGGATCTATCTCATCATGCTGGGAAAGCTACAGTAAACAGTCAATTAATTTGAGAGACTACTCTGGCTGTGTGCCAGACACTGTTTTAACTGCTTTACATGTAATAATCCATCTAATCCTCCTAATAATCCCGTGAGGTAGATATCACTATCTCCCCTGTACAGGTTAGGAGACAGGCACAGAGAGATGAAGTAGCTTGCCTAAAGTCTCACAGCTGGCAAAAGGGGCCGAGATTGAGACCCACACCATCTGGTCCTAAGGTTTGTACCGTCAACAGCTAGTCATAATGCCTCTAAATAGTGATGACATCTATGTATGTATGTATATTTATAGTGCTAGACAGTTATATAGAGCAGTACATACATGAATATGGAAACCAGCAACCAGTCTCAAAAACCATTTTGTAAAGAATTTACACACAGCTTTCTACTTTTGCAACTTTTGTGTTCCCTTTCGTTGGGATCTGAGACCTCATTGTTATTTGAATTACTCTCAGCAATCAAATGCATCTAGGAAAGAATCGAAGTAATAATCAAGGAGGATGCCTCACAGCGAGGTGCCTAATAACACCAAACTCTGCCGCCTGGCTGCCTCGCAGACAGCCCTCGCCTGAATATTTTTCATACATAACATGCTTAGAAGTGCAGCAGTCACTTCTGTCAGTTTGCAAACTGTCAGAAGAATTGAACTTATTATCCACATTGATTTTTTCTTTCTCTAGGACACATTCTCAAGGTCTGCATGTTTAAATGTACATACAGCCAATATGCCTGTGCTTTTTTCTTTTGAGACAGAGTCTCACTATGTTGCCCTTGGTAGAGAGCTGTGACATCACAGCTCACAGCAACTTCAAACTCTTGGGCTTAAGCAATTCTCTTGCCTCAGCCTCCCTAGTAGCTGAGCCTACAGGCATCCCCTACAATGCCCAGCTATTTTTTGGTTACAGTTGTTATTATTGTCTTTTTTCAGCTGACCTGGGCTGGCCTTGAATCCACCAGCTTTGGGTATGTGGCTGGTGGCCTACTCACTGAGCCAGGGTGCTGAGCCCCTGTGCTTGCTTTTTTTTTTTTACGGAAAAATCTTTCAGTTATCTCTTGCCCACATCACCTGGCTCTCAGGGAAGGTGTGATTTTGGCACTGGATGGTGTAAGACCTTGGAGGAGGCTGCCCCCTGCCTCACCTCCCGTCCTGTCACAGTGATTAATAGGGTCTCATTTTAGAGCTTTAGGTTTCAGACGTGCCAATCATACACTCGTGCACATGCAAGTGCCAACACAGGAGGGAGAAACAACTGGGGCTCCCTCGCGAGCTCCCGCTTTACCACAGACCCCCTTTACCTGCACATCTCTGGCTGAGGATGTTTCTGATGAGCTACCGAGGGTTGGGAAGGACAGGCTGGTGGTGGATGTGCTGAGGTGACAAGATTCTAACGCCCCCAGCCCTGCAGTGCTGGGTATCAGGCAGTGATACTACTGAGTAATTCCACAATGGAAAGAGTGATTCCCCTGCGACCTGGATCCGACTCTCAGCTTCCCACCCACAGTTGGGGGGGCAAGAGTCCCGATGGCTTCACTCCCAGTCCTTAATTATCACTCTGCCCTCTGTTGTTCCCAATGCAGTGTGAGAACTGTAGGAAGGCATTTTGTAAAGTGCTACTCAAATAGAAGGGGTTGTTAATTGTCACCACCTTCCTAGGAGAAGGCATTTTCACCTAGGACCCCAGCTGCTGCCCATCAGCAATACTCAGGAAGAGGAGACCATGGGGAGGGGCTGGAGCCACACGACTCTACTGGTGACATCAGCCTGTTGGCAGCACCCTGTTCCGGGTTCTTTGTCTTCCCACCATCTCAGTCCACTGGGGCTGCTATGTACAAGTACCATTGACTGGGAGGCTTATAAACAAAGAAATTTATGTCTCCCCATCTGGTGGCTAGAAGTCTAAGATCAGGATGCAGCATGGTCAGGTTCTAGGGAGGTCTCTCTTCCAGTTGCAGACCTCTTGCTGCGGACTCCTGACCTCTCGCTGGGTCCCCACCTGGTGGAAAGAAGGCTTGAGCTCTCTTGGGTCCCTTTTATAAAGGCACTAATCCCATGTATGAGGACTCCACCCTCATGACCTAATCACCCCACCCAAGGCCCCACCTCCTAATACCATCACATTGGGTTTAGGTTACAGCATATGAATTTGAGGGGAACATAAATATTCAGTCCATTGTACCCACTTCTCCACCCTCTTTCTCCTGAAGGTAAAGCTGCTCTTGGTCTAATTCACGGGTAAAGAATAACGGCAGCGAGTAGGTTCAGGCTGGTTTTCACACTCTGCACCTCGTGGGTTTCCACCAAGGGGTCATGCAAGTGCTCTTCATTCAAAGTCCAGACACTGGATCTTGAATTGCGTCCATTCAGTTTCCCATACATGGAGGCAGATGCCCAGGCATCACAGTTAATGCTGAGAAACTGAATTCCAACTGGACCCTTGTAGAAGCTTTACAAGTACCCCAAAGGGAAACTAGAGACACTGGAGGAGTCGCTTAGCCAAGCCGGCACACAGAAACACACTCAGCTTCTGCCAGCATCTGGAGCCAGGGTGTCTGTCCCCTTCCATAGTGAATCCAGGTATTTGAGAGCCCCCTCCTGGCACTGCAGAGCAGAGGCAGGTGCTCCCCGATAGGGAAGTGGGCTGGGTCCCCTGCACGTGGGCCTGTGCTTGTACACTTGAGATGGCCACAGACCCTGCTTTACAGGCGTCCTCTTTTTTAGGCCACCGTAAACCCATGAGAAAATAAAAATCTAAAGGGGTAAAGTGATGCATCCAAAGTTACACTGTCAGTTTTCACTTCAGAGCTCAGGTTCCTTCTGTTACATTCCTCTGCCCATCACGGAGGCACGATTTGGACAAACGCCACTTCCAATTTTCCCTATGAAGAAATAATGCCTCCTAAGTAGCATTCACTTTACCACACTGAGCAAGTAAATCAGGGGGCTCTTGAAGAAGCAAAGTGCACATCACCAATACTTAGCAAAGAGAGGCCTGTGAGCGAGGCTGGAAATCAGCTGGTTCTACCCAGAGACTGAACGGCTCACCTTGCACCATGCACGCCATCCACAGAGAGCCCGAGCCCTGAGCGCTGCCTCCTGTACTCAGGGCTCACTGTGCTGTCCTGACCCTGGACATGCAAAGGCCGAAGTGAGCCCCAGGAGCTGTGAGGGCAGTGGAAGCCCTCTGACGTGATCAGCAGGCTACTGACAGTAGTTGGGTAGAAATGTTTTGCCACAGTCACATGCTGAGCGTGTGTTATGTGGCAAGAACTCTGTTCAAGAGTTCTTTGGCAGTTTAGACGGGAGTTATGGGGGTTTCCATTCTTCCCTTTATTAACCCAAGTTCTCAGACAAGTTTCCTTAACCTCTCTGTGATGTGAAGTGCTTAGTGTCCCATCTGGATCACAATCATAGCTGGTCCTTCACATGCACTGCTGGAATCTCTTATAAGGAATGGATGAGAGTGGTATTATTCTCCCCATATACAGATGAAGAAACTGAGGGAAGTATGGAGAGCTTCAGTGAGTTGTCCAACATCACAGAGCTAGGAAGGGTGAAGCTGGCTCTAGAGTCCAATTCTTACCTGAGGCGGAACTTTCCTGGGGTCACAGAGTTGCCGAGGAACACAGACGCTGGAAGTGTGCCTCACTTCCAGATCTGAGTTCATTCCCAGATCTAAACTACCTCACACAGACCAGGTGAAATCTCGATGTGCAAAGCCTTCTGCAAAAATGTTGGCATTCGTTCATTCCCTCAACAAATATTTGAGCACCTGGCTTATATTCAGCATTGTTTTCAGAGCTGGGGGGAAGTGGTGAAGAAGACGAGAGTCTTCATTTCCTTAGAGGCAAATTATAAAGAAGTGAACAACCTTGCAAAGGCCCTGGGGAAGGATTTTACTTGATATGTCAGTTGTAAAAGAACTTTGGTTTTACACAAAGAATTTTCTCCACACTGGTTTTTTTCAGTGTCTCATTTACCTATCAAATTAAAAGGATAATGAGTATGTTTGTGTAGCCTTCAAAAGTAAGAAGTAAACTGGAGTAATCAAGGATTTCTTTCCTGGATCTAGAAATACATTGACGGCTCGGTGCCTATAGCTCAACCGGCTAAGGTGCCAGCCACATACACCTAAGGTGGCGGGTTCGAATCCTCAGCCTGGACCCGCCAAAACAACAATGACGGCTGCAACCAAAAAATAGCCAGGCGTTGTGGCGGGCGCCTGTGGTCCCAGCTACTTGGGAGGCAGAGGCAGGAGACTCGCTTGAGCCCAGGAGTTGGAGGTTGCTGTGAGTTGGGGGGCCCCGGCCCCCTCCCCAGGGGGGCAGCTTGGGGGTCTTTCTCAAAAAAAAAAAAAAAAAAAGAAATACATTGCCAAAGGCATTTTGACACTTATTTTTGTAGCCAGCAATTTTGTCAGCAGACACTGCAGCCCACACTTGAGTGCTTGCTCTGAAACCCAAGTAAAAGAGGGTAAGCACCTCCCCAGCTGCTGGGTTTTAGACAGCCAAGCAAATTCGCTCTAATACGCAGGCCCCAAGTGTGTAAAATACTGAGGGATAAGCATGGAAAACCTGATTTGCTGCCCAGCCTCAGCACCCAACACAGACCCGAGGGCCACCTGCATCACTGTATCGTCTTTTTCTCAGGGAGATGGAGCTGCTGCAGCATGCCACCTCGGAAAATCTGCCTGCTGCCCTGGTACGTGAGAGGGATGCCCAACACACTTTGGGAAGGTTATTTTAGCTTTTTGCTACATCAGGATTCTGTGATTGGTGAACATAAAAAAAATCCAAAGAAAACATACTCCTTGCCTGCCCTTTGTAAGCACAAAGAGACAATTTCACTGGTCAGTAAGAGAAGATTCTGGATTTTGTCTAATTATTCTTTAGTGTCCCTGAAGCATATCTTTGATAACCCCTCTTGCTGCAGTGGCTGCCCGCCCTGTTCTTATGTCAGACTCAGCTCCTGCCAAGGTCTGCCAGGAAAGAAATTTCTCTCACTGTGGAGCTCACACAACTAAATGCCACTGGCTGAAATTTCCTGTCAAGTCCCCTGGCCAGTGTCTAATTAGTGTGTGGCTTTAGGAAGTGGGAAAAAACATCTACGTTTTTGTAGATCATGAGAACAAGTTAGCTGAATAGTCTCAGTACAAATAATAATGCTAGCTACAAGGAGTATGTGTATTTGTCTGTGTGTGTGTGTGTGCGCGTGTGCAGGAGGACCAGCCCCCTGGAATGAGGTATTAGCAATTCTGTCAAGAAAGGTCTGGCCTTCTTTAAAGGGTTAATAAATAAAAGGCTGCTACATCTTTTATTTTCCTCTTAAGAGTAGCCTGATTTGGCCAGGCATGGTGGCTCATGCCTGCAATCCTAGCACTCTGGGATGCCAAGGTGGGAGGACTGCTTGAGCTTAGGAATTCAAGACCAGCCTGAGCAAGAGAGTAAGACCCCATCTCTACTAAAAATAGAAAAATTAGCCAGGTGTGGTGGTGGGTGCCTGTAGTCCCAGCTGCTCTGGAGGCTGAGGCAGGAGCATAGCTTGAACCCAGGAGTTTGAGGTTGCTGTGTGCTAGGCTGACAGCACAGCACCCTAGCCTGGGCAGCAGAGTGAGATTCTGTCTCAAAAAAATCAAAAAAGAGAAGCCTGAATTTGGCTGGGTGTGGTGGCTCATGACAGTAATCCCAGCATTCTGTGATGCCAGGAGTTCAAGACCAGCCTGAGCATATCTCTACAAAAACAAAATAAGAAAATTAGCTAGATGTTGTGGTGGTGCACACATGTAGCTGTAGTCCAGCTACTCAGGAGGCTGAGGCAGGAGGATCACTTGAGCCCAAGATTTTGAGGTTGCTGTGAGCTATGATGACACCACTGAACTCTAGCCTTGGAAACAGAGGAAGACCCTATTTAAAAAAAAAAAGAAAAAGAAAAAAAAGAGAGAAAGATGATTTTGTTTTCAGGGTTCTCCTTGTGTGAACCAGGGCTCTGGGAAGGAGTGACATTTCTCTTCCTTTGTTGAAATACAGTGAAGACTTGCCTTAGAGAGAAGGGAGGCTCCTTGGCAGCTGGGGGTTGGAAGCTGTTTCAAGCTGTCCGAATTTCGGGGCCTATTTCCTGACTTATGAAATGAGAGGGTTGGATGAGGCCGGTTTCCCAGGTTTGTCTGTAGGTGAGTAGCATCTGGAGTACTTATTCAAAAACCACTTTGCTCTCCTGAATTATAATGTTCAGGAATGATCTGTGTCAAGCAGGCATACAGGTGATCCTCAAGGATGTTTGAGAATGGGCATCTGCACAGTATCCAACAATCTCAGCTAAGTGTGCAAGGCAGTGACTGCCAACTTTTCTTCTTCTTCTTCTTTTTTTTTTTTTTTGAGACAGAGTCTCACTACGTCACTTTTGGTTGAGTGTCATGGCATCACAGCTCACAGCAACCTCAAACTTTTGGGCTTAAGCAATTCTCTTGCCCCAACCTCCTAAGTAGCTGGGACTATAGGCACCCACCACAATGCCCAGTTATTATTATTTTTTATTATTATCATTCTTGTTTAGTAGGCCTGGGTCAGGTTCAAACCTACCAGCCCCGGTATATGTGACTGGCGCCCTAACTACTGAGCTATGGGTGCTGAGCCCTGTGGACTCTTCTTGACATCAAACTTCTTTGCAAGGACAGCTGTGGATGCTCTCTTTAGGAAAAATGTATGTACACACGGAATGTTAAGTTCAGTTCCAGGATCTGTGACCTTTGATTAAAAATCCCTGCTCTAAAGTCAACTCTCAAAAGAGAATCTGAGCAAAGTAGCTGCTCACTATACGCTAGTTAGTCCTAGGTAGTCTCTCAGCTTTTCTATGATATACTAATACTATCTCATTTTATAGACAGAAAACTGAGGCATAGAGAGGTTAAAGTATCTTCTTAGTGGTCTCTGGATTTAGACCCAAACAATCTTATTCTAGGCCCAGTGAACTTTAATTCTGAGTTGGCCAACAGAGTGATTATCAGTTTTTCCTGCCTAAATTCATAGCTCTTTCTGGTGCTATTTCTGGCTACTTCCCTACACCTCTCCACATTATTTATAATTAATTGAGGATCAGTTATGTACCAGGAGCATTGTATACATTGTCTTATTGAAAAATGTGCTCAGAAAATGAAGTACAGTATTCATATATTCATATACATTAAGTCCTAAGTAAAGGCAGGAAAAAACTAGGAAGGTAAATATATCCCGAGGCACAGAAATTTTGGGGGGCTGTTTCTTCCTTGGATAATTTCCACCTCATTGTACTGTCAGAGAACTAGAGATAGGAAAGAAACTGAAGATTTCCTAGTTCAAATTTCACTTTCCTAGGGAAGAGCAGGAGAACAGTAACAAACAGCTATTTACGAGGATTAGTGAATTCATTCTAGAGTCTTAAGAAGTCTGCCAATGATTTGGTTCCTATTTTGTCCCACTTTAATGTCACTCGAGCTGGCTCTCTTCACACTGCTAGTCAGAGCTGCGTTAATGATGGTGAGAACACCATCCCCCAGCCGGTACTTTGTGCTGGCGTTGTGCTCAAGCACTTCACAAGCATTATTTTCACTGAAATAGTTCATTTTTCAGATTCTCCTTTTAAACAAAAAGTTTTAAGCAGAGGTCTTGTCTGATTTCATGGCTGCACATTTTCCAAGTAGGAAAAGTACATGACTGAGGAACACGCTCAAGGCTACCAGCAAGCATAGCAGAGGGGAGGAGGGAGGGAGGGAGACAGAGAGACAGAGAGAGAGGAAACAGGATGGGGAAGGGAGAGTGCACCATGTGTGCACAGGTGAGCACCAGGGCAGAATTGTGTCTTCCTGGTGATTCTCCCGCCTGGCTGGGTGGCATCACTCACCAGGCTGGCCCAGTCAAGATCATACACATAACAGAGGATCCCAAGGATCACATGATCCACTGACTGAAACCAACATTCTCCTTGCTCAACCACAACTGCTGATGCAACCGGCTGTCCCAAAGGGCAGGCCCCACCAAAGCCCTGCCCTGAACACCAGCCTCCCCGCCCACCACAGAGGGGTAGGCACACCTAGGTGGGGCATCCTCTGTAACATCTTTCCAGGGTGGCCTTGCCCAGTGTGATGTGGCCAGCCAGGCAACACAACGTCTGAAACACCCATCTATGCAGGGCCCATGATGAAGGTGGGGCTGGGGGGGAAGGTCCCTGCCTTGAGTGTGTTGGATGTGTTTAGGGGAGCGCACGTGGCCCTGACTTCACCCTAATCGAGAGCCTCCAATCTTGGGCTCTAAGTTTTCATGAATAGTCACAGAAGTGTATTGAAATAGTCACAAGGAGGCATGTTCTCCATGCAACTTTAAAATTGTATGGTGTTCCCTGAAGTGAAATGGATTTTCTTTGTGTGCCTTGAAATTAATGTGAGAGTAGCAGCACCACAAGGCCATTTGTTAGTTAAATGGAACACAAAAAATACACTACTCTGTTTTTGCAGCTGTCAGGGGCTTCAGTAAATGCAAGTGGTTCAGGTAATGTTTGACCCTGAGAGGCCTAGAAAGGTCTCAGCAGAAGACTAAACCCAACTCCCATTTCTACAGAAATTCTGTCCCCAGCCAAGTTAACCCTACCAGCACCTCAAAGGTCCCAGGCCCCTCTTCTATCTTTAGGACTGTAGACCTGGGCCCCAGGCTCAGCTCTCCTACAAGCTGTGGGATCTTGGATCAGTCAGCCAAACGTTGGGCTGTGTTTCCACCATGCAGGGCTGGCAGGACAGTGTTATATTTCAGAGTTCCTCTGCCTGTGACATCTTTAGAAGTTAAATATTTGCTTGACCACTTAGAAAGATACCCTGAGAGTGCAGACCTCCCACAAGCCAGCTGCCTGCCTGGAAGTGGTTGGGGGAGTAAGCAGTTAAAAGGGGACAGGTGGCCTGAAGGCCAGGAGCTTGACTTTGGGCTCTCTCTCAAAAGACAGGAGGGATACCAGAGCAACTCCCGGCATGAGGCTCAGCTCAAAAGATTGGGTCGCACCTCTGTACCGAGTATTAACTGAGCACCTGTTCAAAGTTCTGGGGATTCAATGGAGGACAGGTGAGGTTCCTGCTCCTTCCTGGGGCTTACAGGCTGGGGCTAGGAAGGATATCCTTATCTGAAATTATTTACAGCTTAACGCCATTATATATATTATATATATAATCTCTCTCTCTCTCTCTCTCTCTCTACACACACACACACACACACACACACACACACACACATGCCTTGAGAGTGTTGGGTCTGTTTAGGGGAGGGCACTTGGCCCTGACTTCACCCTAACTGAGACAGAGAGAGAGTGCATCGTTTGAAGGGTGGATGAGTTGGAGATGAGGTAGGATGGAAACTGTCAGAAAAGGCCTTTCTGAGTTCTTCAGTTCTCAACTAACTCACCGGCAGCCTTGGCCCAATCATTTTCACTCTCAAGGTCTGCGGTCCTGGTTGCTACATCCCACAAGAGAGGGACTGGGCTCCCCAGTCTTCGGGTTGCTACCTCCCACAGAGGAAGGGATTGGGCTCCCCCCTTTTTGCTTGGGCGGATTTATGTGCTCTGTGTTCCATTTCCTGAGCTGGCCAGGCTGGGTGGGAACAGCCTCCCCAAGCACTAACCGACCCAGGTGTCACCTTAACGCACAGCCGCTGGGCCTCCCTTCATCCTCGCGGAGGACCTCTGCGCTCTGC
>NW_003852459.1:8212516-8213700 GCF_000181295.1 Otolemur garnettii
CTGGGGGCGGAGGGCCCTTCGGGGCGGGCTCACCCCGCGCTGGTGCCCTGCGGGGACCCGCGGCCGGGAGCGCGGAGAGAGCAAGGAGCTCGCGGGGCTGCGGCGCAGCGGAGGGGTCGGGGTCCTTGTCGCTGCCCCAGGGCGAGCAGCTGCCAACATCTGGATCCCGCACGACTGGGACCCGGGCAGGAATGGAGCTGCCTGCGCCTCTAAATGCCTTGGGGCAGCTGGACGGAGCGGCGAGGCTGGGGGCGCCCGGACTGCTCGGAGGGAGGGGGCGCGGGGCTGGGCCGGGGGCCGGGCGAGCGAGCGAGCTCCTGCCGTTCTCTCTGCGGCTCTTCGCACCGGCCCGGCGCGGTACCGCTGCTCCCCCGCCGGCCCTGTACTTTGAGTGTTGAACAACCAGCCTCCCTTCGCGTTGGGTAGTTACCTGGTGCTTCGGCAAAGCTGGGTCTGCGAGGCTGCTCTGACTCCAGGGGCTTAGTTGTTAGCCTGCGGTCTGTGTGCCTTGGGGCGCCGTGGCGGGTGGGCTGGGGGGCTCCCACCTCTCAGGGCCTGCTGATCAGAGAGAAAGTGGGCAAAGTCTAGAATGCTGTTTAAATTCCAGTAGCTAGCTGTCTGACCTTGAGCAAGTTACTTCACTGCTCTGAGCTTCTGTTTCCTTAAGGGTAAAATAGGTATTATAATAGTTACAATAGCTTTAAGTTACATGTTAATAAAGAACCTAGCATACTGCTGCATGAAACTTCTCTTCATTTTCCCCGTTGGTATTCACGTAACACTTTATGACTCCCAGAAGTCCCCACACCTTTCTGAAGAGACGGAAGGTCCAAGGGAACAGGCTTAGCCTCCTCTGAGAGGGAAGCCTGCGGAGGCGTGGTGCGTGTGTTGGGGGTGGGTGGCATTCTTTACCCCTCTGACTGGTGGCTAGACTTCTCCGGACACCATCCCAGAGGCCACCATGAGAGGTGCCAGTGTACAGGTTCTGCAGGAGGAAAGGGTGTTATTACTGTGCTCTTAGCCTCACCTATTCCATTAGAATTCTTGTCTTTGGGTTGGGTTTTGGTCATTTGAAAACTGCCTTTATGCAATGTAGGAATTGATTGGGTCACATAAATGAGAAGACAGGGGGTTTTAGCTCAATCCATAGCTAGATCCAGGGGCTCCGATAAGGATCCAGGGCC
>NW_003852459.1:8213781-8218460 GCF_000181295.1 Otolemur garnettii
CCCCCTCCCCCATCTTCCTCTTTCCGTTTCCTCCATGCATATAACAAATCTTATTGATACCCTTGACCAAAGCCAAGCCATCTTGGCAGACAGGAGTGGGCACATTACCCAGGTGACACCAAGTTCAGCCTCTGTAATAGTCCCCTCTCAGCAGCAGGGGATTGGGAGTAGGGGGCAGTTCTGGCCAGACAGAAGAGGGCTTGTCCATCATACTTTGTCTGTCTTTGCTTACCAACACCTAGGAAATCTATAGTAGAGTGTAGACAGCCTGGGTCTACACAGTCACAGCCTGGGTCACATTCTGTTAGAGAAAATTTTATCCAAAACACAGAAAACATCCTGTGTGTCCATCCTTTTATTCATTATTGCTTTTTTGTTTATTCATTCATTCAATATTTAATGAATGCCCAAGTGGGCTTGGTGCCCATAGCTCAGTGGTTAGGGTGTCAGCCACATACACCAGGCCTTGCATCACCTGTGTATGGCCAGTTCAAATGCAGCCTGGGCCTCTAAACAACAACAAAAATAGCCAGGCATCGTGGCTGGTGCCTGTAATTTCAGACTTGTGAGGCTGAGACAACAGAATCGCTTAAGCCCAAGAGCTGGGGTTGCTATGAGCTGTGAAGCCATGGCACTCTACGAGGGCAACATAGGGAGACTCTGTCTCAGAATAAATAAATAAATACCCAACTGCATATCAGGGCCTCTGACAAGGGCGAAAATGCTTGCTTTTGAGAAGTTCGCAGTCTAGTTGGAAAGACAGATGCACAGATGACGTTGTCTGGGACAGCTTTTCTGTCTGGGGATACAGTGAAGACTTCCAAGGAGACTGTGTTGAGCTCTATATTGGAAATGAGTAAAAGTTGGAGAAAAAGTTGAGAAACTTTCTAGGCCATGTGCTAGGGTATCAGCAAGAGTACTTTCTGTTGTAAAGAACAACAATTTAGGCTCCTTTACTGTCTTGCATAGGAGATTTGAAGGTAGGCAGGACAGTGTGGTTACGGTGCTTGGTTGGCTTCTAAAAAAATTCTCTTGGTTTTCCCCGCCCTCCACAGGGTTACTGGAATTCCATCATGCCTTCACTTGACACCATCCAAGGCAGAAAGAGAAAGATAGAGATCGTATTTTCAGTCTTTCTCTAGATAACAAATGATAAAATTTCCCAGAAGTTCCCTGTGCTGTTGGCACAGGGTCAGAATGATCAGAATGGCCAAACATTTCGTCCCTAAACCAGTCAGTTGCTGGTCAAGGAGAAGAGGGTGGCTGTGATTATTTTGTCTAAGAATCTTCTGGAGCTGGGGGAGGAGCTCACCTTCCCTGAGGACATTCATGCCTGGTATCTGAATACAATTATCATTTAGTCAGCAAGGGAGAAAACGAGAGTGCCTTTTGGGCTGTGAGGGAGGCAGTCCACCGTGTTGCCCGTAGGTGGTGACATGTGATGCGAGGCCTGGCATAGATGGGTAACCAGGGAAAGTTCAGTACCATAGGAGAAGCATGGGGTGTGGCTAAGAGAGGGAAAAGAACTGAGGCTGGAAAAGCAGGCAAAGACAGGAGTACTCGGTGACACTCCACTGTGAGTGTCACGAAGAAGTGGAGAGAATCTTGGTCTCATTCCTTAACATGCTTACACTGGAAACCTGGCAAAGATTTTCAAGTTTTGCGTGCTCCATTGGTAACAGCAGCATGGCTCACTTTGTGGTGGAGATTCTCAAGGGGTGGTCTGGGGTGGAGGCGTTTCAGGGAGGCCATGTGTATTTTGAGAAGCCTGGTACCTCCCCTAACCCCTTTGGGAAAACTTGTTTGCCCTAAATTGTGTTTGTTTCAGTGTTATAGTCCGAAAGGCCAAGCCTTGGTTAAGAGACAGTTAATGGGAGAGCCTGGACTAGAAAACAAATTTCCTGTCCCTAAATCCAATGAGTGACTGGAAGGAAACCAGCTTCTACCAATGAACTGCTTTTAAATCATCTGGCCTAGGGCCAGGTGCTGTGGCTCAGGCCTGTAATCCTAGCAGTCTGGGAGACCAAGGCAGGTGGATTGCCTGAGCTCACAGGTTCCAGACCAGCCCCAGCAAGAACAAGACCTCATCTCTAAAAATAGTCGGGTGTTGTGACAGGTGCCTGTATCCTAGCTACTTGGGAGGCTGAAGGAAGAGAATCACTTGAGCCCAGGAGTTTGAGGTTGCCGTGAGCTCTGATGCCAGGGCACTCTACTGAGGGTGAGAAAGTGAGACTCTGTCTCAAAAAAGAAAAAAAAAATCGTCTAGCTTGTTTTCATTTGAAGCACGAGTGAGCGCTGCTCTCTGTTTCCACCTGATATGGTGGGTGTTAGTGGACATTTGGGTATAGATTGGGTAACTAGGGATGCTCCTTTCCAATACTTCCATCCTCAATACCTAGTTAGCACAGAAATTGGCAAAAAGACCTGGTCACTAATTCTGGAAGAAAGGCATGGGTGGAGGGCCGAATATTTTGTTGTTTCCCTAGCAGTCCTGCCATGGGCTGGCTAGGATCACTAAGAATGTGAAGGAATGAGATAGAGAGAGATGCCTTAGGCAGGTCATTCATTCCACAATATTTATTGAGGGCCTACTGTGTGCCAGACATTGTTCTGGGTGTTGAGGATATAAGAATATGTAAGAAGACAAAGTCCTTGTTCTCATGGACCTTGCATCCTACTGGGCGAAGACATTTATTCATGTTGTGTCTAATATGTCAGATACTATAAGTACTGTAATGAAAAATAAAATAGGTTCTAGCTTGGCATCTATAGTACAGTGGATACTGTACTATGCCAGCCACATACACCAAGGATTGGCAGGTTCAAACCCAGCCCAGGCCAGCTAAAAACAACAGTGACAACTGCAACAAAAAATAGCTGGGCGTTGTGGTGGATTCTATAGTCCCAGCTACTTGAGAGGCTGAGGCAAGAGAATTGCTTAAGCCCAAGAGCTGGAGATTGCTGTGAGCTGTGATGCCACAGCACACTACTCTACCAAGGGCGACATAGTGAGACTCTGTTTCAACAACAACAACAAAATAAAAATAAAATAATAAATAAAATAGGTTCATAAAGAAAGAAATGTAGTCACTGGAGATAAGCTGGACGTAGTGCTGGAAATCTTCATGGTTCATTCTCTCTTGTTTCCAGACGAGAAATATGGTCTGGGGCCAAAAATCTCAGATGGTCACTTGGAAAAAGGTTAAACATTGAATAACTTGGTCTTACCGGATTTCTTTCATGTAGAATCTCTTTGTTTGTTATACCTCACATTGTTCCTAAACATAATTTAGAATGGCTTACAGAAACATGGTACCAGGTGACGAGAAATATATGAAGAAATATGAGCAAAGGGAAAATAAGGGTCATTTCTTTCATCATTGTGTTCCAGAATTGTTTAGTTTGGGTAACAGAGGAAGGAGGAAGTATGGTGATTAAAACTGTGGTGATTCATGCTTAGGTGTTCCTTATTTAAAAGATGAGACAACAAATTTTGATTCTTAGGAACTTATAACTTTTTTTGGTGTTTAGAGAAGCAATTTTATGTAATAGGAAAAATAGTTTCTTTACTAAGGACTTAGATGAAATATATCTCCTGAGTACAAAGAAAACTAATTATTTTTGTCAGTATAAAGTGCATCAAAGTTTAACAGGATTAATAATTCCAAGGTCAAGTAATAGGGTACAAATGAGAATTGGTGAGAAGTTATATTTGGACCCATTACTGACCAGAGAAAATATACAAATTCAAATGGAAATGTACAGTGTTGAACTGTTATGCATTGAATAAGTAATTTTGATTACTTATGTTTTGTTGGCTTGTTTTCTTAGTGTTCAAACAGTTCTTTACATAATTTGGTTGTAATTTCTTGTTAGAAGTTTGATTTGCAAATTACTTATCTCAATTGTGTTGCTTTATATATTTTTATTCCTTTAACATTGTCTTCTCAGAGCAGAAGTTTTTAATTTTGATAAACCAATTTATCATTTTTTTATGGATCAAACTTATTGTAACTAGGAATTCTTTGACTAACCAAAAACCTTGAAGATTTTGTTTTCTTCTAGATGTTTTATAGTTTTATGTTTTATACCTACATTTATTATAATTTGGGTTTAGTTTTTATATAAAGTATCAAGTATGGGTCAATGATTTTTTTTTTCCTCTTTGGCTTGTGAAAGTCCATTGTTCCAGCCCCGTTTATTGAAAAGACTATCCTTTCTCCATTGAGTTGTTTTAGCACTTTAGTCACAAATCAGCCAAAAGGTAAAGGTCTATTTCTGGACTCTCTATCTACTCCATTGATCTGTATGCTTATATTGAGCGAATACTACATGGTCTTAATTACTGTGACTTTATAATAAGTTATGAGAGGTAGTATAAGCCCTCCAACTTTGTTCTTTTTCAAAATTGTTATTGCTCTTTTTGTTTCTTTGCCTTTACATATGAATTCTAGAGTCAGTTTGTCAATATCTACAAAAAACCCTACCGAGATTTTGAATGGGATTGCATAGAATCTATAGGTTAATTTAGGAAGAATTGATATCTTTGAAATATTGAGTATTTCAATCTATGAGCACGCTATATTTCTCTAATTTTTTTTTTTTTTGAGACAGAGTCTTACTATGTTGTACTCAGTAGAGCGCTGTGGCATCATAGCTCACAGCAACCTCAAACTCTT
>NW_003852459.1:8218772-8228691 GCF_000181295.1 Otolemur garnettii
TCAGCATTTTATAGTTTTCAGGATATAGTCCTTGCACATATTTTGTTATATTTACACTTAAGTATTTCATTTTGAAAATTGCTGCTATTGTTAAAATAGACACACAAAATTGATTTTTGTATATTGATGTTGCATTATGTGAATTTATTAAGTCCTTTTTCTGTTCTAGGTGGGTTTTTTGGTAGTTTTTAAAAAATTTTCTATGTACACAATCATGTCACCTGTGAAAAGAGACAGTTTTATTTTTTCTCTTCCCATCTGGATGCCTTGTGTTTATTTCTTCCTTCCTCTTTCCCCCATTTACCTCTCTTTCTTGCATGATTGCACCCGCTAAGAGTTCCAGGACAATGTGAATACGAGTGTGAGAGAGAACAGCCTTGCCTTGTTTCTTATTATGAGGGTGGGAAGCAATAAATCTTTCACTGTTAAGTTTGATGTTAATGGAGGTTTTTTTTTTGTATTTCCTATGGGGATAAGGATTTTGTCCTGTATTAGTTTAACTGAGAGTTTTTCTTATGAATGGGTTTTGAATTTTGTTGAATGCTTTTTCTCCATCAACTAACAGGATTACCTTTCTTCATATTTAATATGGAGCATTGAATTGATTGATTTTCGAATGTTGAACCAGCCTTGCATTTCTTTGATAAATTCCACTTGGTTGAGATGTATTTTTGGTAGGGACTATGTAGGACTGGTATTATTTCTTCTCTCAACATCTGGTAGAATTCTCTAGTAAACCATTTGGTTCTAGAGTATTCTTTGTTGGAAGGTGTTTAACTACAAACTTAATTTTATGAATAGATACAGAATTATTCAGTTTATCTATTTTCTTCTTGATAGATTTTGGTAGTTTGTATCTTTCAAAGATGTGGTCTTCACCTAAATTCTTAATTTATGGTTGTACAGTTGTTTGTGGTGTTCCTTTATTATGCATTTAATGTCTGGTGTCATTAATGATATTCTTCGTTTTATTCCTGAAATTAGTAATTTGTGTCTCAGTCTTTCTCTTGTTCAGTCTGTCTAGAGGTTTATCAATTTTATGATCTTTTCTAAGAATTCAGATTTTGGTTAATTAATTTTGTCTATTATTTTTCTTTTTAAATTCATTGATTTCTGCTTTTTTTTTTTTTTTTTGCAGTTTTTGGCCGGGGCTGGTGCCCTACTCATTTGAGCCACAGGCACCGCCCTGATTTCTGCTCTTATCTATATTGCTGCCTTTCTTCTCCTTGCTTTGGGTTTAATTTATTTTTCTGTTTTCTTAAGGGTAAACTTATATTTCTGATTTTTCTTCTGTTTTATTTAATGCTATAAATTTCCTTCTATGCACTGGTTTAAGCTGCTTTCCACAGTTTTTTGTTTGTTTTTTTACAGTTTTTGGCTGGGGCTGGGTTTGAACCCACCACCTCCGGCATATGGGGCGAGCGCCTTACTCCTTTGAGCCACAGGCGCCGCCCCTGCATTCCACAGTTTTGATATGTGCACTTTAATTTCCTTATAGTTTCAAATTTCTTTTGAGACTACCTCTTGATCCATATGTTATTTTAAAGTGTGTCATTTGTTTTAAGATATTTTAAAATTTTCCAGAAGATTTTGTTATTGATTTCTATTTTAATTCTCTTACTATCCCAGAATATAATTTGCTCATATTTGTTTTTAGGGCCTAGAATATGGTTTATCTTGATGAATGTTCAATGCACACTTGAAAAGAATGTGTAGTCTTCTGTTGTTGTGTAGAATGTTCTACAGATATAAATTAGGTTAGGTTGCTTACTAGGGTTTTCAAGTCTTATATGTCCTTATTGATTTTTTGCCTATTTGTTTTATCAGTAACTAAGAGAGGAATGTTAGAGTCTCTGAGTACAGTTGTAGATGTTTCTATTTCTCATTTCAGTTCTGTCATTTTTTGTGTCCTATATTTTGACTGTGTAGCATCCCTTGTATATAGTAGTCTTTCAGTGTATCTCTTACTAATGAGTAGTATAATTATCTCTTATAGATGCTCTTTTAAGAAGAAATTCTGATAGGCTTGAGTCATCTTATTCAAGACTCAGTGACTTGTTTCTGAACCAATTGGGTTCATTTCATTTTTTAAATTCATGATATTACATATATGAGTGATTAAGTGAATGTGTGTGTGTGAGGAGAGAGAGAGAGAGAACATGTGTGATATTCTCATGCCTCTTGGATCTGTGGGTTGGTATCTGTCATTAACTCTGAAAAATTCTTACCAATTATTTCTTCAAACATTTCTTCTTTTCCTTTCTCTTTTATACTTCTGAAATTTTAATTATAATTAGTTAGAATTTTTGCTATGGTTCCATAGCTCTTGGATACTCTGTTCTATTTATTTGTTTTATTCATTTTTTCCCCTTCCCTTTGTTTTATTTTGGGTAATTTCTATTGGACTATTTTCAGGTTTACTGATTCTTTCCTTTACTATGTCAAGTCTACTGAAGAATTCTTGTTTAAGTCATTCCTTATTTGTTACTCTATGTAGCCTTTCAAGTACTTCCATTTTATTCTTTCCTATAGCTTTTCTCTGATAAAATTACCCATTTGATATTTCATGTTGTTTATCCTGTCCATTGGGATCTTTTAGAATTAATTATGGTTATTTAAAATTTTGTGTGAGGGCTTCAGCATCTCTGTCATAGCTGAGTGTGGTTCTGTTAATTGCTATGTCTCTTGGTAGTGTTGTCTTTTTTTTTTTTATACGCCCTGTAATTTTTGATTGAGAACTAGGCATCTTATATAGGATATTAGAAACTGAGATAGATAATCTTTATACCTAGAAATAGCCACACCTTTCTAAGCCTTTAGTGTGAAGATTTTTTTTTTTTTTTTTGAGACGAAGCCTCAAGCTATCCCCCTGGGTAGAGTGCCCTGGCATCACAGCTCACAGCAACCTCCAACTCCTGGGCTCAAGCGAGTCTACTGCCTCAGCCTCCCAAGTAGCTGGGACTACCGGCGCCTGCCACAACGCCTGGCCATTTTTTAGTTGCAGCCATCATTGTTGTTTGGCGGGCCCAGGCTGGGGATTCGAACCCGCCACCTTAGGTGTATGTGGCTGGTGCCTTAGCCGCTTGAGCCACAGGCGCCGAGCCTAGTATGAAGATTGATCAGTCTAGTCAGGCATTAAACTGAATTTGAGGTTCATTGTTGCTGTGGTTAGCCTTCTGTGCATCCTGACTTCAAATTCCTCTAGTGATATCTTGTGTTTAGGGTTGGAGCTGGTTTGCCAAAGGGGTTTTTTTTAACGTCTGTGCCACTATCAGTCTTAGGTCTTCCTTTTGTTCTAGGCCTCAGAGTGGTCTGTTTCCATGCCCTTTCAACTCTCCCAGTCATAGTCCATTGTTATTGTTACCTGATGCTTGTTAGCTGGTGTCCAGGTGCATCTATGGACAGGTGCTCCTGTCTCGTCTCTTCCTGCAGGTGCCTGTCTTTAGATTTTGGGCTAGTTTGTGTTCCTGTGATCTCAGTTTTCTAATTGATTTCAGGAAGTTATGAACTTGTGGTTTATTTGGCTTTTTATTTGATGTAAGCATGTTGAGAATGATGCTTTATTCAGCTCTCTTCATTCTGAGCAGAAATCAAAACCCCTATAATTTCACATTTTTAAGCTTTTTCCTTTTATGATCTTCATATAAAATTCTAGTTCTATTTGCTTTTTATCTGTGCTTTATACAATGTGATTTACATATTTCATACATATAAATCAACTTTTATTTGGGGGGGTCCTAAAATGAATCAAATTTGGGGGCCTGTGTTTCAATTGATACATCTCAGGATTCATTCATGGATATCTTTTCTAAGCTCCCCAGATGATTCTGATGATCTAGGTTGAGAACCTCTGGTCTAAATATCACTTTCTATGTCTCCTGTCACTATAATGGCTATTTCAATAGAAATAGCCAAATGAAATTTCAAGATGTCTAATCATTTCTCGCCTAATTGCACCTTTAGTGGTGGTGAATTGCCTGTAAGCTAGACTGATGTTCTCATAGAATGGGGAGAAAACTTAAAACTTAAGATTTTCTTCTTTTAACTTTCTGCTTCTTACCTGAGTACCCTCCCTGAAAATCTGTGGCTTGGATGCTACTTGAAATCTTTCATGGGCTGGAAACTATCTGCCATTGAAAATAATATGGCCCAATTGTTGGATAGTTTTTCTTGTTAGAGGTGTTTTTCTTCTATTGAATTAAATATTTGGTTAATATTCCAGTTTGTCTAACTCGTTGCCTTATATACTGTTTGAAAAAAATCCATTTGCATGACCCAGAGTATAAGCTTTCCAAGGTCTCATACCTTGTGAAGGGACAAAACACACACACATTCATACCCATAACAAGCATTTTATGAAGCAGCATTTAGTCTTTCTATAAGTCTTATACATCAAAATTGATATCCAGTGGGTTGATATCCAATGATCTACCAATGGGTTGCTTCTTAACAGTATGAAAAATGTGCGTCCAGCCCATCTTCCAGAGCATAAGCTTTTGGAGGTTTCAAAATAGTTTCCTTGGTACCTCAGATCGTCTTTCGTCTGGTGGAATGCTGATTCTTCCAGCATTTCTCCCGGCTTTCCTACTACCCTGGCCAGTTTTATGCACTAAGTCCTGTGACAGGTACCAAGTAAGGTGTCCCAAATTTCGGAGCTTATGGCTCATTTGGGAACATGTAAGGTGGGTGTCAATGGGTTGTGTAGTGCATAGCACTCTTAGAGGTCACAGACCCTCTAAGGAAGGTCACACGGGAGGTCAGGAAAGACTTGATTTGGCATTGCAGGTGAGCCTCAGATATGGAGTGGGGAGTGTCTGGGGATGCAGAGGATTTAGAAGAAGGGAGCTATTTTAGCAGTCTCCCAAGTCGGTGACACCTTTGCTCTCTCTGCAGGTGACTTGGATCCATAGGATCTGAGAGAAACTGTAGGTAAAAACAAAGGGGAAAGCTAATTTAAATTGTTCCTATGGCAGCTAATAGACAAAATCCACAGAAGGTGGTAGACACAACTCCCCACATTCCCCTGCTCCACATGTCAGAGCCTTCAGGGGCTCCCACTCTGACAGTCTTGTGTATTGTTCTAGAAGCTATTATACTTATTGTCAGGGTGATGGTCAGCTTCCCAGGGGCCATTTCAGGGTGGAAATGGCCGTAGCATGAGGCCTGCCTTTGTGACTTCCATCAAACTGTGGGGCAACGTTCCATCGCCACTGGCCTCATTTTGTCTACTTTCTCTTCTCAGAAGGCCCTGAACCAGATAGTATTACTAAGAAATGCACATTCTCAAAGTATCCTGCCTCTCATGCTCTTCATGATCCTTTTTATCTGTGAGGATTCTCATTTGTTGTGAAACAGTGCCATGGTCAAAATATTGTATAAAAGCCAGATACTACATCATTAGTGTCAGGTTGAAAATATCTCATTCATTTTGGGACTATTTTGTTCTGGTAGAAAACAGGTACGGGATTATGTTATGGAAAAAATTGACACTCTGTGTGTGTGTGTTATTTGTCCCTTAGCAAGGTGTGGGACCTTTGAAACCTTATCCCCTAGAAAATGGGGTTGGCAAGTTCTTAAGCAACTACAGATAGAGTTAAAACAAAGATAAGGGCCATGAGTAATCTGCTACTGTGCCTGCACACAGGGTAGGTGTTAGTGTTGTTGAGAAATGTATGTTATGCGTTTCTCTTAGAATTTAGTGCAGGGATGGTAGTTTATCTCGGATCAGAATGGATAAATCAAACAGTGAAAATCTCTGTAATTTTTTGTATTACTCTTTTTGCGTTGGTAGCCAGGAAGCCTAGAGCTAAATGTAAAAATACTCAATTATAGTAATAATTTTATTTCAAGTTCTAAGTACAAATATTTACTGTCTTAATGAATATGATTTTACCTTTTAAAAAATAATAACCTTTTTTCTTATGACAAAGACAGTATATATTCATTATAGAACATGTGAAAAGTGATACGTTCCTACCCCAATTACGTTATAACACATATATAATAAGAATGAAATAATACCTTTTACAGTGTACTAATACTCATTTTTAAAACTTAATATTTATCAATATTTTACATGGCATTAAATATTCCTGCATAGCATTATTTTTAATGGCTATTATATTTCATCGTGAGGCTGTATCTGGTTGCTGTACTTTTAACTTGAATTTGGCTTTTTGTTCTTGCAAACAGCTCTGTCATGTACATTCTTGTAGCTAAATCTCTGTACACATCCATGAATATTTTCTTAGAATAAGTTTCTAGAAGTGACATAATTGAGTAAAAGGCTATAATACTTTTAAGACTTTGGATATGTATTTCCATGTTGGCTTCTAGAAAGCATGAACTAATTTATTTTGGTCCTTGAGTTTCAAAGTTCCTTTTCTCCCAAGCCTCATCCAATACCAGGATTATTATTTTTTAAATCTATATTATGGCTACTTTTGGCTATGGCCAATCCTCTCTCCCAGAAAGCTACTGTAAATCCAGACAAAGTGAGCAGAAACAGCCATTTTATCATGCCGGTAATCCATCAAAGGCGTGTAACAACCTGAGAAGTGTTCATTCTTGAAAAACTATGGAACCATTTCTCAAGTAAGCGCAGCAGGAGTCTGTGTTTTTTTTTTTTTTTTGCCTGGGCCTGATCCATCTCACCCACCGCCCCCTGTGGGTGTACAGGTATTGCTAGGGCAAGGTATTGACGGGCCCCACCTTCTGAGCCGTCCAGAGCAAAGGGACTCTCGTGATGTGTGGCCCTGGGTGACACCTACACCCATGAGTGTTTTCCCCATTCCCTTCTCCCCTGTTTCAGTTTGATTCTTAAAAAAATAAAATAACAATACTCTTATTATAACCTTATTTATGATATAAATTATATATTATTTATTATAACATTACCATATCATTTGTTTATTATAGACAAATGGAAAATCAACATAAAGAGAAGAAAATGAAAGCCCCCATTAGCCCCCTGGCTGTACATTCTTCTCTGCCAGCTCACATGGTGGAGCCACTGACGTGCTGGAAGGGATTGTGTTCCACCCGCACAGTCGCCACTGTCCTCGTGTACTTGTTTAGCATGTGATGTGTGGGGAATGCCAGTGAGGAGCTGAATTTTGGTTAACTAACTCATTCACATTTATGTATCCACACGTGGCTAGTAGCTGTAGAGTTGGATGACCTAGTTCTATTATTTCTGTAATACAGAGGCGTGGATACACAGTTAAAAAAAATAAAAAGTAGGATCATACAGCAGAGTTGTGTTTTATATGCCCCCTTTTCTGGTTATCAACATGTCAGAAACACAATTTTGGTGGCTGAACCATATTCCATTTAATGAATGTAACTAGATAGCTTAAAAAGTCTCCATTGTACCTTTAGGATATTTCCAATATTTTGATATTACAAACAACATTGCAGAGAACATCTCTACAGCTGAAGTTGTGACATTCCTGGTTATTTACCAAGGTCAAATTCTTAGAATTTGCACAATTGTCAAGATGTGGAAGCAACCCAAGTGCCTATCCACCCATGAATGGATTAATAAACTGTGAGATGTGTATGAATAGTGTAGAGTGCTATTTAGCCATAAGAAAAGATGGAGGCCTTACATCATTTGTGTTTACCTGGGTGGAGTTGGAACACATTCTTCTTAATAAAGTATCTCAAGAATGGAAAAAAAAAAGTATTCAGTGTACTCAATACTAATATGAAACCAATGTATAAACAAATACATGTCCTCATGAAAGAAAGACACTAGTGTACAGGGAGAGTGAGGGAAGAAGGTGAGGGGAGAGGGGAGGAGGGTAAGAGGAGATGGGAGGTGGGTGACAGGAAGGAGGAAGAGGGGGAGAGATAGGGAGGGACGGAGGGAGGGGAAAGGAGAGACGGGGAGGGGGAGGAGGCAGAAGGAGGGTGATTGGCAGGATCTCCCCTAATGTGCACAATGTGAGGTGTTCAGTACCCTGTCTGAGTGAAGGGCTGAACTACAAGTTGAACTTTACCTTAGAAATGAAAACAATGTAACCTAAACATTTGTAACCTCATATTAATCTGAAATTTTAAAAACATTCTTAGAATTTGAACTATTGGATCAAATTTAATACCAATTTCCAAACCTCTCTTCAAAAAATTTCCATCAATACACATTTTCATCAACAGTATCTGAAAGTGTCTCACCGTTATTACTATTATTTAATTGAGACACAATATGCATGGCATAAAATTAACCCCTTTAAAGTGTTCAGTTTGGTGGCTTTTAATATATTCGCTAAGTTGTGCAACTATCATCGCTAATTTCGGAACATTTTCATCATTCCAGAAAGAAACCTTATGACCTCTCCTCATTCCCTGCAACTACTAATTACTTTCTGTCTCGATGGATTTGCCTCTTTTGAACATTTTGTATAAATGGAATCCTAAAATGTGGCCTTTTGTGTCTTCTTTCTTTCCCTTAGCATCACGTTTTCAAGGCCCAAGGTTTGTAATGGTTTCAAGGTTATAGCATAAGCCAATACTTCATTTTATTAAATGGCTGAATAATATTCCATTGTACGGATATACCACAGTTATCTCTTCATTCATTACCTGATAGGCATTTGGGCTGTTTTACTTTTTGACCATTAGGAATAATGCTTCTATGAACACGTACAACTTTTTGTGTGCACATATATGTTCATTTCTTGCACATGTATAATTAGGAATGGAATTTATTGGCTCGCATGGTAACTCTATGTTTAACCTTTTTTGAGGAACTGCCAAACTCTTTCTACAGCAACGGTGACATTTTCCATTCTTGTTAGTAATGTATGAGGGTTCCTTGTCTCCATATCCTTGCTAACACTTTCTATTGTCCATCTTCTTGCTGATAGTTTTCCTAGTGGACATGAAATGGTATCTCTTTATAGTTTTTAATTTGGATTTTCCTAGTAACTGATGATATTGGGCATCTTTTCATATGCTTATTGGCAATTTGAAAATCTTTGGAGGCTCGGTGCCTGTGGCTCAAGCGGCTAAGGCGCCAGCCACGTACACCTGAGCTGGCAGGTTTGAATCCAGCCCGGGCCTGCCAAACAACAATGACGGCTGCAACCAAAAAATAGCTAGGCGTTGTGGTGGGTGCCTGTGGTCCCAGCTACTTGGGAGGTGGAGGCAGGAGACTCACTTGAGCCCAGGAGTTGGAGGTTGCTGTGAGCTGTGATACCATGGCACTCTACCCAGGGGGACAGCTTAAGGCTCTGTCTCAAAAAAAAAAAAAAAGAAAATATTCTTTGGAGAAATGTCTATTTAAATCCTTTACCACTTTCAAATAATTTTTTTTATTATAGACTTATAATAGTTTTTATAAATTCTGAATATAAGACCCTTATTAGGTATGAGATTTGCAAATATTTTCTTGCCCTCTGAAAGTTGTCCTTTTACTTTATTAATAGAATCCTTTGAAACACAAAGGTTTTTAATTTTGATGAAGTATTATTTATCTATTTCTTTTTCTTTTTTCCCTTGTGCTCTTGGTTTCATATCTAAGAAACCGTTGCCTAACCAGGGTCACATAGGTTTACACCTGTGCTTTCTACTAGGAATTTATAATTTTAGTTCTTCTCTTCAGATATTTGATCTATTTTAAGTTAATTTTGATATATGGGCTGAATTAGGGGTCCACATTTATGCTTTTGCATGTGGCTATCTAGTTGTGACAGTACCATTTGTTGCAAAGAGTATTCCTTCTGCCATTGAATTGTCTTGGAAACCGTGTCAAAAGTCAAGTGACTATAAACACAAAGTTTTATTTCTAGACTCTCAATTATATTCCATTGACCTTTATATCTATCCTTATGCTGCAAAATATTGATTATTATTACTTTGTGAGAGTTTTGAAATTGGGAAGTGTAAGTCTTCCAACTTTTTTCTTTTTTTTCAA
>NW_003852459.1:8228823-8243980 GCF_000181295.1 Otolemur garnettii
CAAAAAGATGCCCCTAAGATTTTTGCTAGGGGTTGCATTGAATTTGTAGATCAGTTTAAGGAGTGTTGCCATGGTAACGATGTTAAGTCTTCTAATCATGAAAATAGGATACTTTCCCAGTTATTTAGATCCTCTTTAATTCTTTTCAAAGATGTTTTGTAATTTTCTCTGTACAAGTCTTGTACTTCTTTCACTAAACTTACTCCTGAGCCTTTCTTTCTTTCTGATGCTGAGTAAATGAGTTGTCAGTTCCACTTTTCACTTGCTCATTGGTTGTGCATAGCAGAGCTGGCATTTTGATCTTGTATCCGTAAACGTTGCTGGACTTGTTGATTAGCTATATTAGTTTTATAGTGAGTTCATTGGGATTTTTTGTGTACAAGATCACATAATTTTCTTTCTTTTTTTTTTTATTGAATGGTAACTATGTACATTAATGTACTTCTGGGGTCCAGTATGGGGTTTTCACATGCAATCCGAAATACTTCCATCAAACTGGTCAACACAGCCTTCATGTCATTTTTTCAATTATTGTTTTAAAACTTTCACATTCTACTCTTAGAAAGATTCACTTGTACCCCTGTAAGATAAACCCCCCCCCTTTTTTTTTGAGACAGAATCTCACTATGTCACTCTCAGTAGAGTGCTGTGATGTCACAGCTCACAGCAACCTCAAACTCTTGGGCTTAAGCGATACTCTTGCCTCAGCCTCCCAAGTAGCTGGGACTACAGGCGCCCACCACAGCGCCCAGCTATTTTTTGGTTGCAGTTGTCATTGTTGTTTAGCAGTCCCAGGCAAGGCTCGAACTTGCCAGCTTTGGTGTATGTGGCTGGCGCCCTACTCACTGAGTGAGCTACAGGCTCTGAGCTAAGATCACATAATTTTCAAATGGAGGTGGTTTTACTTCTTTTTTTCCAGTCTGGATCCCCCCTCTTTTTTTTTTTTTTTTGGCCTAATTGCATTTGCTAGAAAATATAGTATGATACATTTTGGTAATATATTTTGCTATATTAGACTATAGAAGTGGTAAGAGCAGCATCCTTGTTCTGTCTGACACTCCCGATTAGTGAGATGGTTGGTATGATTTATGCTATTTTTTTATGACTATTTTTATACTCTTAGAATCTATGTGATAGACCAGGAGATACTGGCTAATCCTCCTAGAGAAGGAGGATAAGTGGCCATTTGCTTTGTCTGGTGTACTGGGAGGCTTGGGTAAGGACTACCAGAAAATAAGTATTTTAATGGAAGTGTCTATTTATGTAGTGTCTAGGTATCAAGGAGCTTGACCAACATTATCTAATATATAAGCATTCATCATTTAAAAATATAATTTAAAAACTAGTTTTAGCACATTTTGGGGTGCCTACTCTATGCTTCAGGTACTGTACTGGGATCCCAAAGATGAATTAAACATAGGCTGTGTCCTCCAGGTGCACCTGTAGAGGTTTTTTGTTGGGGGGGAGCGGGGGCACACAGAGATTAGGAAATTAAATATTCTGGCAAGCGGTTCCCACTAAACTGGGTAACCTGTCAAAAGGAAGCAGGTGACAGATGTGGGTTTCATCCTTGGGGTTATGGGGAGTCTCACTTTGCTGCTGGCACACTCACTTTCCATCCCACAGAATCAAAGCATTTTAAGAATGGAGCCTTGGAAATACTTTTATCCGAGTCCACATTTTTTAATGGGAGGAATCTTTATCCTATTCAACAATTCTTAGTTTCTCTCCTCAGCAACTCTTTTCTCTCTGAAATGTTTTGTCCCATACACAGACACACATGCACACAGGCACGCTCTGCCTTCTCCACGGGGAGGCAATCCATGTACGATCCACTCCTGGCTCCATTGTGGTATCTGGTTTGGGTCCTCTAACACCAGCCCCATGTTCATCTTCAATATGGCTCCTCTAGGATTCCTGCTTCAATGGCCTATGAAAACTACTCCGCATTGTCCTTCCGGGAGATATTTGTGACGTGGAATTGACAAGGAGGAAGATGTTGTCTGATTCCAAATCTGAGTTACTCACAATGCTTTGAGGAGCCTTCCTGTTCTTTTAAATTGTATATTCAACTTTCTTTGTAAGGATGGTTTCCCTCTATTTTAAGCTTGTCAATTCAGAGGATTAACTAGGATGCCTCCAAAGTCATGCCTGTGTGCTCACTGCAGTCATCTTTCCAAAGAAGAATAAAAGCGGTGTTAACAAAAGCAATTGAATAGGTCATACTTTAAGAGACTTTGCATAGTTTTTTAAAAATAAGTCAATCGAAAATTATATGGTACGTGTATTTTCATTTTTACTTTTCTATTTAAAAAGAAACTCTTTCTTCTAGCTTCATTATATATTATTCATTATTAGGATGACAATAATACCAGGTCACTTGTTATCATCCTATTGGTGAAATGAAATGCAAACCTTATGGTCTCAGGCTACAAAAGAAAATGAATCGTCTTTACAAACCTTTCAAGTTTAATTAACTTTTGGACAAATACAAAGTTCTGTTCCTCTCTTTCCCTCTTTTTTTATTACAGTGCATTTTTTCTTCTGATTATGTGAGAGGGTGAGATAAGGACGGAGAAGTGCTTTCTGGTTCACATTGTTTACTGCGTACGATACAGCAGCCAATTCAATCAGAAGAGAAATAGGAAAATCACCACTCTTTGTGCCTTGTAAGCGGTTTGTAAAGTCCTCTCTAGTCCCTACGATTAAATGTTGGCTTCTCTCCTTGCAAGCTTCTAAAATGAAATTAAAAAGTGGAGCAAACAGCATTTTCAAACAAAACACAAATACTGTGTAGGGACAAACCCAGAGAATGGAAGAACTAGGCAGTGCAGGCAGGCATTTCGTTCAGTGTGGTCAGAACACCGCAGAAGGGAAGAGCGTGAGAAGGGGTCCCGAGAAGGTTCCAGGTCACTGGAAGCCTCTGATGATGTGACCATTGGATGCCAAGTGGGGTGTCATGAGGAGGGGACAGATTGGTGGTTACAGCAGAGCTTTCCCTGTTATGAGTGATAAATGTGTCAGTGAAACGTCGTGTCACTCACTCACTCTTTGCCTCAGTCTGAGCCCTAGACTGGCCCTGGGAGTAGCTAACGGGGACACTGGCAGGGAAGGTGTGGAGGGCCATTCTAGAAAAGGCAGCTCGGAAACTGAGTCCTGCTATTGGTCTTCCTGTTGTCTGCGCGGCCTTGGACAAGTCACCTTACTGCTTCAAACCATAGTTTTCTTATCTGCAAAAATGCAGGTTTGGACCAAACGCAGGATTTCCCAACCAAATTCCCACGTTTTCACCAAACCATCTTAGAGATTGTCCCTGCACAAACAACTAGGGTTCCAGACCCCTGTTCCCAAAAGGGAGCTGCCTCAGTCTCCTCTCCTATATTTACCCTTCTGTGCTTTGAACAAAGTGTTTGAAAGCTACTAGGTGGCTTGATCTCAAAGATCTCGTCTGGTCACATTCACTTGCCTGTGTCTCTGACATCTGCTTCAAGCTGAATGTGAAATGGATCGAGGAGCACCGATTATTCTGGGGGTCCCCCTGCTTTCTCAGGTAACCAGGGATGTGTGTCTGTAGCAACAGAAATGCCACTCAGTAAATATGAAGCCACCAGTAGGGAAAGGAATTTATGTTCACAGGATCTCAGCCTCTGACTCCAAAACGGCCCATTTTACTCTTACTAAGTAGTTTCTCCTTCTTTCTCCTTCCCTGTGGGATGGTAAGTGGCCTGGGAGGCGCAAGATGTTAAGGGGAGCCGCCTCCCTCTTGCAGTGGGGTCAGCTCTCTGTAGGTGCTGTCAGGCTGCTGGCCTCTGGTCCTTTAGGGGGAGTCTGAGGGGAAGGCAGTAATAACCACCTGTCAGAGGCACATGGAGATTCCAAGCAGGGCCTTCCAGGAGTCACTTGCTAGCTCCTGTTAAATGAAACTTGTTGGCTTCATGTCAAGTCCTCACCTATTTATTCCCTGTCATGGAAATCTTTTCCTTTCACTCCTCAATAATTTGCTTTCCTCTGTCAGACTTTACTTCATCTCCTCTGGAAGCACAATATATGTACTTTTGTGTTGCCAAGATGAACGTTTAGGGAATAGGTCTTTAATTCCCCCTGTGGTTTCAGGCAAATATATGCCTTTTGTTACTTGTCCCAAGACACTTTAGTGAACACATCAGCCTGCAGGGAAAGGTTTGGCAGAGGAAACCATCATGAAGGAGCTATTCTAATTGAAGAACATATAGCAGAAGACCCAGGGGTGTTAAGAGTTTAGTTAACATTTATTAGAAATGAAGAATTGGTTATTTAAAGATGAAATTTAAAATCTCCTGTCTCTATATTCATTTTCCCATCATGTCGTGTTCCTTTCACCTGCTTTTTAATTTAGCCAGTTTTTATGGAGTTCCCACGATGAGACCAGGCACCTTGGGCTGACACAAATAAGTAAGACCTAGGCCTCACTCTCAAGGGGTGTACAGCCTAACTCAGACAAGAATTAAAAAGACAGTAGTAGCCCTGAGGCCTCAAACACTCAGGATGAGCCCTGTGCATGCATGGGACAGCAAACAGTTGCTGCAGGAGGTGTCCCTGGGCCTGTGTCCTAGAGGGTGACCTGACCTGGAGGTGATCCGGCAGAAGGAGAGAGTGGTGAAAAGGCATGAGGGAGTTGGTAGGTTTGGTAAAGTGTGGACTCAGCACAGTGGGAGCAGAACTAACGGGAGGGCTGGAGAGGGAGGAGGAGGAGGAAGTAGGAATGAGGCCAGGACAGCAGGCCCCAGGTTGTAGGAGGCCTTGCATGCTGCCCCATTGATGTGCTAATGTGCTGGTCAGTTTGGATTTTGTCCTGAGGGCATGGAAACCCACAGTAGAATTTTATGCAAGGTGGGCTATGGGATTTGCAAGGCCCATTAGACCAGAAATTATGAGCAAGGACGCTGGATTCAGGTGGCTGGGGTTTGAATCCTGCCTTCACCACCTTCCAGCTGTAATCAAGTTATTTAATGGTATCTCTGCTGCCTCATCTTTAAAACAGGAATAAAAATCCTGTCTCATACGGTTATTGTGAAGAATAACTAAGTAAATTCACCTAAAGCTCTATGATAATGGTTTACATCTTGAAATTCAGTTATCTTTTTCTGGGAGGAGGGCATATCATATTTTCTACGAGCAGTCTCCTAGACTGTCTATCAGTTAACTATTGGCATACTAATGCTATGTAAAAAACACTCTAAAACACAGTAGCTTAAAACAATAATTATTTATTGATGCTCTTGCAATTGTGCGTTGTCTGGGCTTGGCTGAGACCTGGCTGGGCATGCAGTTTGGTCTCACATCTGCCCCACGGGGATCCAAGCTGAGGGCAGCAGCCATGCGGGGAAGTCTTCCCGAGGCAATGGCACAGCTGTCAGGGGTAAGAGAAACTTGCAAGGTTTCTGAAGACCCAGGCACCCTGTCGTGGGAAGAGCTACAAAGTCACTTGGCAAAGGACCTGAGGACAGGGAGAGATGAAGGACTGGCGCCAACAATGTGGCTCCCAGCCTGCGTCTAGTGAGGGACAAAGTCAACGCTCACCCCAGGGGCCCGGCTTCAATCAGCGACTTTCTGGCCATTGTTTTAATACTAACCTTTGACTCTAGCAAATATCTTCTTTCTTTCTCCTGCTTCTCAGAGTTTGGGGAGTGAGCATTTTGGGGGAAAATACGGCCATGTGGATTTGAATCTAGATTCCGTGGAATGAGACGGGATGATGATACCCCTCGTGGTGCTGAATGGGAACCGGGAGGAGCCGAGGTGCTTCTGCTGGGTGTTCTGTTTCCTTTCTCAGACTTACCTGGCTGGAGCGTGGTTTGTTATACATGGGCACTGCTGCCAGACACTTCATGTTTTTTAAATTCAGTAATAAAGAATGTGTTTCTTTCTCCACGTTTTTAGGTGCTCCTCTATCAATACAATGGACAGTCTTTTTCTGGACTCCTTGGCGTTTGTTTTCCTCTCCAACGGAGACTCCCGTGCGTGCGGCAAACCTGACTCTCTTGTTGACACCCCCGGGCACACGCTGGGGTGAGGACAGGGAGCGGCAGCCCCGCTGGGGTTTACTGCTGTGTAACTGCCTCTGCTTCTCCCTGCTCCTCAGGGCTTGGGAGTAGGATGGGGCCAGTGAAGGGAGGAGTCACGTCTGATTCCTTTGCCAGCTTGTAAAACAATCTCTCTCCTCTTTCCTGGCCTCCTTCTACTGTGTGACAAACGTATCCATTCTTCCCCAATAGAAAAGGGAGATGGGGAGAGGCAGGACTTTCTTACAGTTACTTTTCTACTCCATGCACGAGAGTATATGTTATGACGTTAAACGTCAAATGTCTTACAACACTAGTCCTTTATTAGGTTAAAAAATTAAGCAATATTTCTAAAAGTATACTTAAATATAAGATGAAATAGAGCATTTTTTTTTTCCAGAGATGGGAAGAAAATACATTCAAGAGTCTTTTTTGGTAACAAAAACACATTGGAGGGAGGCGCCTGTGGCTCAAAGGACTAGGGCACTGGCCCCATATGCCGGAGGTGGCGGGTTCAAACCCAGCCCCAACCAAAAACTGCTTAAAACAAAACAAAACAAAAACACATTGGAAACATGAAAGGCACTCACAAGTATGATTGTCATACATGAAAGGCCCAGTAAATTGCAGTGATGATGATGATGGTGATACTTTCTCTATTCCCTTTATTGGGAGAGGGAAATAAACATGGGGAATGCTAAGTTGAGGGCTCCATCGACTGTGTTGCTCCAGAGGAACCCCTCTGATACCTTAGAAGTGATGATTTTTATTTTAAGTCATTGCTTCTAAAGGCACAATTCAAAATAGTCACTGCAAGAACAGACATGCTGAAATCTTAATGGCGCAATGGTGTTTTGTTGAGTACAAAATAGGGCTGGATAATGATGAATTGTAGCTATGCAAATGAAAAGAAAGAGCATCATGTCTTGTGCCTCGGGGTGTGAACTGATGGCAAAAATCTGTCCACATCTGTCCTCAGTAGAGGAGATGAATTCAAATGCAACCTTGCAGTGATATATATTCTTTTTTTTTCCCTCTAAGCATCATTTATGGCTAAAATACTAAAATAGTTGGTCTATTGGCAGACTTTCCTGTGTATCCACTGTGAGCAAACTTCAGCTTAGAGGTAGCTGGAAGGTTCACAAACCAGTCCCTCGGCTGGGTGCGGTGGTTCACACCTGTAATCCTACCACTCTGGGAGGCTGAGACAGGAGGATTGCCTGAGCTCAAGGTTTGAGACTAGCCTGACCAAAAGCAAGACCCCCATCTCTAAAAGTAGCTGAGCTCTGTGGCAGGTGCCTGTGGTCCCAGCTACTCAGGAGACTGAGACAAGAGAATCTCTTGAGTCCAAGAGTTTAAGGTTGCTGTGAGCTGTGATGCCATGGCACTCTACCCTGGGTGACAAAGCAAGACTGAAACAAATAAACAAACAAACAAATGAACCAGCCCCTCCTTTTCTCTCTCTCTCTCTCCCTTCCTTTCTTCCTTCTCCATTAAACACAACCTTTGTTTTCCAGGGGCTTGTATCTTGATGGGAATGGTGAGATGCAGACATTAGAAAGGTCAAAACAAGTGCAAATTTATATAATACATATTACATGTGGCCAGTTTCTGATATATCTAGAAGAAAAATCAGTAAAATGAAAATGATTGTTCTAAATCTTGCCCAAGTTAAACAATGAATTCTTCTCCTTCTTTGCTTTTTCTTTCTTTTTTTTTTTTTTTAAGGCCAGGCAAGTGTTATTTACTGTCATTTGAGGGCTAGAGTCACATTGCCACCCAAGAAGTTCCCCCTCCCCATAACATAAGCAGAGAATTCAAGCAGTAATGGTGACTCAGCTACCATATAGTTACACACCCTACAATTACATTCTCAAAGTCTTCTCCTGAATAGGAAGTGCTGATTTTAAATAGGAATTATTGCTTAGTGTCTGATGCCCCACTGAAGTTGAAATGGCTTGATGATGATTTGATTTGTTAATAATCCCTACTGAGATTTCTTAAGAACTATCATGTGTATCTGGATTTTTACTTTAGTGATACTTACAAAAATGAATTAGAATAATTCCCTAATTACATGTAGTTCAATGTGCTAAAGTTTTCAAAAATAAGGTTAAGAGAAAGTATTTAATACATTATTTAATGAACGATTTGAACATAATAAGATATCAATTTAAACCCCACTAAATATACTGTTTCCCCCAAATAAACTCTAGATGGTTGAATATTATAAATCTTGTTATATAAAAAGTAGTAGAAAATATAATATTTATAAGGTCTGTGCAGGAATGAAAATTTTCATGGCTTTAAAGCAAGAGAAGTGACTGGTAAGGAAAAGATAAATTTGAGTATTTTAAAATTTAAAACTTCTGTATATACGAGGAGACAAGAAACTGGGAAAATTTACATGAAATTTGTGACACATAAATGATTAACTTGAGTTGTAACTTTATTGTATCTTTTTTTTTTTTTAAATTAAATTTTAGGTTAATGTGAGAGTACAAACAACCAGGTCACAATATTTGAATTTGTTAGGTAGAGTCCCTCTTATAGTTGTGTCTGCACCCAAAAAGTGTGCCATGTACCCCTACATTGTGCTCATTAAGTGGGAGCATATCAATCCCCCCAAGTTTAATGTATCCTTACACAAATGCATAAGGAAAAGGCTAGGCTCTAGCAGATAGATGGGAAATATCATAGCTACTATTTATTGAACATTTTTCCACGCCCACATAGATTTACAAAATCAGATTATACAGATTGTTTAATACACAGAATGCCTTGTAACCAGGTTTTCTCAAATACCAACACAGACCGTTACTAACTTGGTGTTCGAAAATTTTCAAGTGGTTTCAAAGTATTTCACTGGTGAGGAAGTGCAGCTCTGCTTTACTTAGGTAAATTTTGAGTGTCTTCTGGTTAAGGAACTCTAACCAAAGTTGAAGATGTTTGCAATCGCCCTTCTACTTAATGAAGTCATGGTTAGAGTTACAGTTATGTATGGACGTCTCCTTGAATGGAACTGAGTTACAGTAAAGAAGCACCTCTGATACTGTTTTTACCAGCAGTTTTATAGGTAGCATTTGCTACTAAAACCTGTTTTAGCAAAAGAGGAAATATCATTTGAGATCTCATGACTCTGACAACATGTCATCAGTTATCTTTAAAGGCCTTAGTAAAAGAGACATGTTAATTATCATTCCTGTGGGCATCTCCGTCAGCAATGACTATAGTATTATATTAGGGCACTTGGTCAAGCATGTCATTCTGTTATCTTGCTTTTATAGCAGAGGAAATAGAGGCACCAGAGATATATCTTTGAGGTCACACAACAAGTTAACAGCAGATAAACATTAGAATCAGCAGCTCCAGAATTCCCACTGTGTGTAATTAGTTCACAGCAGGCAGGAAATGACAGCATTGGGAATAAATGGCAGATGTGGCCTTTGGGGACCTGGAGGCTGGTGGGAATTCTCTGTGTTCATCTGAATGGTTAATTAAGTTAGTTTCTCTCTGAGGCACTCACTGCATAGATCTTGGAGGCCTCCCAGCCAGGTAACCTTCTTCCTTAGGATAAAGGAAGCATGATGGTCACCCTCTGATGCTTTGATGGGCCTGCTTGGTGGCTGTGGGCCTGAGTAACTTCTTAGATGTGCGGTCTCTAACTGAGGTTTTGTGGAGTGTCTGAGTGTCATTTTTGGCTTTGGCTCTTGAAGGACTGTGATAATGTGGGGAATGTGAGATTGGGAGTGAAAGGGTAGGGACTGCCTGGACGATTCACAAGGTACCCTCCTTACCTGCACTCCGGCGTTCTCTTGGTCAGCTCCTAGAGCACATGTTTGTCTTCCTTTGTCTCCTATGAGCAATAGATACAGAATTCATGGCCTACCTCCTATTCTTAGGTGTCCAACACAATTATTGTAGGAAACAATGTGATGTTTGAAAACTACTGCCAAAGCTTTGGTGTGTTTACTGAGAATTCTAGGGAGGATGGAGGCAGTCTGCCAAGTTGGATCCAAAGGCTGGTTCCATCAGATACTCTAAGCACATTAATCCTGGAGTCTTGATTTGACCCCCTCATCAGGACATGGCTAAGTATTTAATCACTAAGGGTTGACTAGAGAGAAATGAATCTGTGCTCCTGCCTTAGAACCTTGGAAGAAGGTGGAATTTAGAGCTCACTTTCTTTTCTGCTCAGTCTAGAATGAGCGTGGCATGCTTCTGGGAAGAGAACCCAAGTTCAACTCTACTTACTCCTTCTTACATCAAACCTGGCTACTCAAGGTGAAGCTGGCTGATTGGCAGCCTCAGTACCACCTGAGACTGCTAAAAATGGAGATTCTCAGCTTCCGTCACCTGTGTTTTAACACACTCTCCAGATGGTTTATGCCTACTCCAATTCAGAAGCACTGATATGTAATATGTACATCAGGGGTCCTCAAACTTTTTAAACAGGGGGCCAGTTCACTGTCCCTCAGACTGTTGGAGGGCCGGACTGTGGGCCCTGGGACGAGTCGGCTGCTAAGCAGGACCGGCAGCGGCAGCAAAAACACCCAGCGGGCCGGATAAATGTCTTAGGTGGGCTGCATGTGGTCCACGGGCCGTAGTTTGAGGACGCCTGACATTGTTTAACTGGGAAAGGTGGCTTGACCAGCGGTGAATGCTTTTTTTGATCATATTTTATATTTATATATTATCATCCATCTTTCAATACATTTTAATCTTTTGACATGTTAATAATTTAAACATCTTTTTTTTCTGAGTCGATGTTTATCTTTTATTTTTTATTTTTTTATTAAATGATAGCTGTATACATTAATGCAAACATGAGGTACAGTGTAGTGTTTTCATATACATTTTGAAATACATTCATCAAGCTGGTTCACATAAATTTCATGTCATTTGCATAGTCATTGTGTCAAAACATTTATATTCTAGTTCTAGAAAAGTTCACTTGGACCCTTGTTAGACAGAAATATAGGTGATCTTTCCGGTCAACCTCCCACCACCCAGCCACCCTTCTCCCCGCCCCTTCCCCTCCTCCTCCCCATATTCTTGGGCTAGAATTAAGTAAAAGTTGTTTTCATCATAAATGAATCCATTCTCATTATAAAAGCTTCAGAAAATACAGAAAAGCATAAAGCACAATTTATCCTTCTAGTGTAGTTATTGAAAACATTTTAAAGATATGTTTTCTTTCTGTCTTTTTTGTGTATAATTTGAAAAAAAATTATGTTTTTTTCCTGATCGTGGGCACTGTATATGATTCTATAGTATTATAACATGGCACTACATAGTCTTTGCTTATTTACTTTGATTTAAGAGGGTCCTCTCAGATACCATTTAAGAGAGAATCTTTTTTTTTTGTATTTTTACATTAATTTTATACAATTTTATTTTATTTTTTTTGAGACAGAGTCTCCCTTTGTCACCCTTGGTAGAGTACTGTGGCATCATAGCTCACAGCAACCTCAAACTCCTGGGCTCAAGTCTTCCTCTTGCCTCTAACTCTCAAGTGCTGGGAGTACAGGTGCTTATCCTAAAGCCCAGCTATTTTTTAGAGACAGGGCCTTACTCTTGCTCAGTCTCAAACTCATGAGCTCAAGCAATCCACCTGCCTCAGTCTCCTAGAGTGCTAGAATTACAGGCATGAGCCCCCGTGCCCAGCTACATTTTATGTAATTTTAAAAGATTTCTGGTATGATTATTAATGTCTCAAATAGTTATTTTATAACCAGAATGTAGAATTCATTATCTTTTTTTTGTGGAATTGAAAGATTTCTCTACTCAGTGGTAGGGCATATTTTGTATTATAGGCATATTTGAAACTTCTTTGATCAGAAACTTCCTGGAGGGTAGAAACGCTTTTGCTTTTGAAGGTTACATGGCCACCTTCCTCTCAGACTTGTCTGATTGGTTGTTTTTTGGAAGGAAGAGGGAAGGTCTGGTTACATTAATGATCCCAATAAATAATCCTGTTTTTCTCATGTCAGCCACTTAGAAACTTCTAGATGAGTGGAGACCACCTTCCCACTGTGAGGAGGCGAAAAGTATAAGCATTCTAGAACACCACTCTCTGCTTTTTGCGGCAGTTTGAGAGGAATTCAGTATAATTTTTAACCTCTGTTGAATAACTGGCATCTCCATGTGAGGTGGGGTGGGAGGCATCTGATTTTCCAGCATCTTTGCCATGCTCTGTTTTAGAGAAACACTTAGGCAATGTTTCTCATTGCCCTCAAGGGTGCAGAATGTATGATGGCAAGTGAAAAACTGGGTGCTTTTCTGTGTCCGTGGATTAGACTCTGTGGTCAAGTCTAGTTCTTCTAAGAGTAATTGAACTTACCATTCAGAGGAACACAGTTCAGAAAGTAAAGTAACTAACAAGTATTTTCAAATGCTACTCACATCTTTCAGAGAACTTGAAAAAGTATTCAATGTGTATTTCTAAACATTCTAAATCACATTTCTAAAATTCTCTCCCCTGTCTTTTGCCTCATACTATCAGATTGCTTCACCTTGAAACTCATTTTTATTCTTCCATCTATGCCATTCTGAAGTTTCAGCGCCTGTGTCCACCCCCATCCCCGCAACTCCGCAGCCCTGATCACTTTGGCCTCTCTAACTTCTTTCAGTTTTCAGATAACTTCCAACCCAGGAGCCAAGGAAAAGGAGCCAAGAGCCATTTTGTGGGTGGGGTGGTGGGAGTGGCCTCAGGAGAACTTGGTGGTTGATGGGGGAAAGATTGTGACTACATAGTGGCAATAATTATAATAACTATTTTGCATCACACAAGTTTCAGGGCATGCCTTGGCGTCCATGCTTGTCGCCTTGGTGGCACAGACTGTATGTGCTTAGGAACAGTGGAGTCACTGTCATAGAGTAGAGTTGTTTATGCCTGTTGTTAATGGAAACCTGTTGACATGATGAATGAAACTGGGTTGATCAAAGTGGAATAGAATCGGAAGACGGCAGATCTTAAGGCACCACCCTAAACCCAACTGTGTCACAGATCTTGGCTGATAGCATTTTATTTATGTTGAGAAGCTGGTTGGGCAGGAAGGATGTGTGGTGTGGATATTGCATGAGCCAGCTTGGAGTGCAAATTTGCCAAAGACTTTGAGGCATTGCCATGTTAAAAAAAAAATGTTCCTGTGGTAAATTTCGACATTCTGGTCTTGAAATTTAGCATATTGTTATTTTTAGCCAGCATAACATCTTTATGGGCAGCATTGTTGAGTGTCCAGTTGTCTGTGTTGCTGAGCAGTTTTCACACTTGTGATGCCTGCTCCAGGCCTACGGGAGCTTCCACTCAAATCCAGGAGCAGTTTTCATTTTTTATGAATAGAAGCTTAGGCTTTCTCCCCAGGCAAATATGTTGGCTCACTCTATACCTTTTGGGAAGGGGCGGGGGGGATGGATTGTTTTCTTGAAATATAGATATCTAAATTCTTGGAAAAATAACCACTGAAGAATTTTGAGTAAATGAAATTTGGTAAATAGATACCATTTCTGTGATTAATAAAAAGGCATGTTTTGGAAGTAAGGGTCGGTATGGCTCTGTTCCCTGTTCTTCTCAGCTCTCTTTTCTTACCTCCCTCCTTGTGCACATCAGGCTCCACCCACAGCAGCCTCCTTAATGTCCCCTGACACGCCAGCCGTGCTCTGCCACAGGGCCTTTGCACTTACTTTCCCTCTGCCTGGAATGCTCTTCCTCCCCTATCTGCAAGGCTGGCTCCTTTGCTTCCTTCAGACTCAAATATTGGCTTCTTACTGAAGATGTTTTGGCTGCTCATCTTTTCCACCTCTCTTTTTGGCCCTTAGGCATTTCATATCCTGCTTTCCTATTTTTTTCTCTTCTCCTCAGCCCTTGTTAATGTCTAACACAACATAAATATTACCTATTTCTGTCATTGCTCTCCCGCCCACTCCCTGCATACGTAACCTTCCATGATTCCATATATTCCCAGTGCCTAGAATATGCCTGGACCGTCACAAGCACACAATAAGCAATGGCTGTATGGAAGGAGGGAAGGCAGACAGGCTGTGAGCGATCTTGTTGGCTTCCATTCATCCTCAGTGACCTCCTCCACAATTTAGACAACCCAGTGTAAGCTAGCAATTAGCTCACTCACTGTACAGAACTGTCCATGATTTTCAGATGAATTTTGAGGTTCTTGTGTTCTGGCAGCCTTCATGCTTGATAATCAGAGGAAGTGAACTCTCATTTGTGCTTAGTGTATCGAGGCATGTCCTGCGAAGCCAGTGGGCGCCTCTGTCTCTGTATGGTCTTACAATTTCACACGTTTCCAAGAAGTCAACAGGTAGTAACAGATGCAGCCTGATTGATTTCTGGGAGGGTAATGACAGAGCGTATTTGCTGTGGGATAGGTAAATGGAATCTTTGGCACGGAGATTCATTATCTTTTGTGTACGGATAAAAGGTGTATGATTTACTTATCATTTAATCCCACACCCGGCATTAGCAGCACTGGGAGGTGAGGGGATGGGAGGAGAGGGACCTGTGTGTGGCTTTGTAAATAGTGATAAGATGGTGGGAATGTACAACTCGGCTTGGCAGGGTCTGCCTGGGATTTTGCTGAGTCCATAGCAATACTTAATTAACTGTGCAAACATTCTATTCAAGATAAGACTATAACAGTTGCCTGGGGGAAAATTCTCTGAGTCAATATTTGTTTGATCTTTTGTATAGTATTTTGGCTTTGCTGTTCATGCTATAGCAAAGTTCCTATTATAACTGCCATTTTCAAGGATTTGCTGTATTTGCACACCAGGTCAGTCCTGGGAGAGGTAAAGGATTGGAATCGCTGTTTAAATAGAGGCTCTAAGGGTTTTCAAATGAATCTTTAAAAGTTGAAATCCTTTGTTCTGATCAGTTGTCAAATAATTATTAAAAACCTGTATTAAGTACTACAGGGGATTCCCAAATACAGGATAAGATCTTTGCCCTCTATTTGCTTATAATCTAGTTGTAGCAGTGAGACTTGAATCAGCATATGTGATACTAGCGACCTACACTAAATAATATGGCTGTGAGTTACTGGATGCTTAAGGGCTGAGCACTGTCCTTGTGCTGTTCTAAGCAAGAATTAACTCCT
>NW_003852459.1:8245117-8247669 GCF_000181295.1 Otolemur garnettii
GGTAGCTTCACACCCGTCAGGTGGCAGGTGGCAAGCCAGCCGAAGCCTGAGTGAGAGCTGGCACAGGCCCTGAGTGGCCCTTCCCTCCACGCTCACGGTGTTTTCTTAGTTTGTTTCTCTGAGTTTCTTTAATTTCCTGCTTGGTGCTGACATTTCTGCTGGCATTGCAGCCCTCCTGGCTGGGTCCTGGGATCCGCCTTGTTCTTGCTCACTCTGGGTGATGGGAATCAGTGTCTGTCTGGGTTGTGTCTTGCATCTGTTGGGGGCCGTGCTGAGCAGAGTCAGGGAGATCCACTGTGTACTGCCGAGGCCTCCTATCCCGGTAATTGTCCCATCACTGCTGTGTCTCCTTGGGTAATAGAATAGGAGACTCAAGGCAGGCACAGCTGATGGTGCTTCTTTAGACACGAGCTGGACTCGGGCAGGGTGATGAGCTCTGAGATCCCGCAGCTTGGGTTGGCCTGTCCCTGATCTTTCCCTTTAGTGCACGTTGCTGACCCCCTGGGCTATAAGCATGGGCTAAACACAAAAGGGAGAGGGCGGTGACCCAGGTGAGAACGTGAGACTGGGAGATCCCCTGGGTCTGGGGAAGGAAGCCTCAGCAGACCATGATTTAGTTGACTTATGGTGACTAACGGAAAATCAGAACCCAGACAAGCGTTTAAGGATAAATATTAATTCAGAAATTGCAAATGCAACTAGTGCTTTCAGAGTCTCAGGGCTAAGACATGGCCAAGTTATGTAACAAAGAATGTGTCAGCTGTGAAGCCCTGTGAGTGTACAGGTGGGGCTGGGTCAACACGGGCCCAGACAGGTGAGCTAATGTTTACTGGAAGGGTCGGCCGCAGGGTCACTTCTGCGAGGACGCAGTGCACACACGCCCGCGGGCCCCTCTTTCTTACTTATTGACTCCTTTGGTTTCTGATTTTAGTTGCACTTACTTCTGTATAGGTCTAAAACACCAACTTTAATGCCGCTAACAAGGACAATCAGAGCACAGACAGGCCTGATTCTCAAACTTCCGGAGTGGAAGTTAAGATGGTAAAGATCACTGTGGTTTGTTCCCTGCCACCACCAGCAGGACCCTGACTTCTAGGGACACACATTGAGGTTTTTCCCAGTCTGCTGTGAATCAAGGTACGCTACTGAGCCCTTTCAATCTCAGGGAAGAGTCATTGGGCTGAAAAATGTTATTATAATAAAAATGTAATATTGGCGCGATCCCAGAGGGTGGCTAAAGGAAGGGGTGTTCCTCTTTGAAGAAAAATGCTAACTTATTTAAGGTAAGTGGTCTCCGGGGCCTACCACTTACTTTCCTGGGAAATGGATTAATTTGAGTTAACATTTATAGAGTTTCCAGAGTATCCTGTGAAATGCTTTAAAATTTAAAAATACAATTTATTTTCTGAATAGGTAATTCACTCAGATTTTCAACATTCAAAAGCTATAAAAGAATATACAGTGAAAATCTCCCTCCCGCCCCTCCTTCTCCTTCAGTTGGCTGGTTTCTTTCCTCAAGGCAACCGGTACTCCCAGTTTCTTATGTGTCTTGTGAATACACAATATAAGGTGCTCCATGTTAATCTTAAGGAAAAACAAGAGCTCTTTCCTCATTTTAAGGATTTTGTATTTTATCAAATACAGTGAGGCAATCAAGGACTGATAGGTGTATTTTAAAAACTTTACTATAAATCCAGTGATTATGGAATTCCTAATTGCTGCAGTGTACGGATTTGCTACTCAAAGTCGGGCCTCAGAGAGCAGTGCCAGTATCACCTGGGAGCGTGGTAGAATGAGAGTTCAGGTCTCAGCTCAGAACTCCTGAATCGGAATCAGCATTTTACATGTTGGCAGGTCATAGAGGCACGTGGAAGTTTGAGAAGCCACTACTATCTGTCATTTTCACAGCATTGGCCTCAGGTGGCGGAGTGACTGGGAGGCCCAGGTGGAATGAGGAAAGGCAGAGAGAGCCTGGGCAGTAAAGCTCTGCGTCCCTCATTCGTTATTCCAAGACCTGTGTTGTTGCTAAAATTAAATCATAGTGATCTTTTCCTAACTGGCAACCATAGATTAAGGTGCTTCGTAAACTTCGTATTTTTTATTTTTAAAAATTATTGGTTTATATTTGTATACATATAGGGGTACTAGTGTAACTTTGTTACATGGATATATTACGTAGTGGTAAAGTCAGGGCTTTTAGAGTATCCATCACTGGAGTAACCAACAGACTTGTCCTTTCTCGTCTCCACCCTCCCTCACCCCCAGCCCTCTGCATCTCCACTGTCTGTCCTTCCACTCTGAGTCTGTGTGTACACATTGTTTAGCTCCTGCTGTGAGGACATGCAGTGTTTGTCTTTCTGTGTCACTTGTGATAATGGCCTCCAATTCCTTCCATGCTGCAAAGGACATGACTTTGTTCTTTTTTATGGCTGAAAATTCCAGGGTGTATATTATATGTACCACATTTTCTTTATCTAATCATCTGTAGGTGGACACTCAGGTTGGTTCCATATCTTTGCTATTGGGAAGTGTGCTGTAATAAACATACACAC
>NW_003852459.1:8248703-8270878 GCF_000181295.1 Otolemur garnettii
CATTGAACTCTTTAAAAGTTGTCAAACCTTTCTAGGTAAAAAGAAAAAGGATAACTTGTTTTGTGTAAGTGAAGGAATAGAAGGCAGAAATTATGAAAAACTTCTCTGATAAAACAACTGATTATGACTAATGTGAATAATTTGAGCATGACCTGGGTTTGGCTACAGATTTGTAGAAAATCCTACAAAAAAAAAAAAAAATTAGAAAGTTGGTCATAGAACTACCATAGTTTTTTTCTGTTTTACTCTTTTTTTGGTACTTTTTACTCTTTTAATGTTTGTAATTACTAAATGTCTTATATTCTAAATGGCATGTGAGATAAACAAACATGAACTTCATCTTTAAACACAATGTTAGTAGAGCACTTTGCTGAGTGTGTTGTGCAGTGTTGGAGGATGAGTGACAACAGACAGAAACAGAAGCAAACACAGAAAACAACCCCAACCTTTACAAGTGAGAGTAGGTAGGCCTCTGACCTTGGGGCCTATTGTCCTGCTGGTGGGGCAGGAGCAAGAATAATCCAAAAGGAGAAGACGTCCTGGGGACGTCCTAGGGAAGACTCCAGGGATCAGGGGGAATGGATTTGAGTAAAGAAAAGTGAAATGTCATGGTTCATCACTGAAATGAATGAGGACTCTTTGGCAATATATTATTGAAAGCTTTAAAAATAATTTCCCCATCTGAATAATTACACCTACACTAATTTTAAGTCTAGAAAACTATTTCCAAGGAAATACTTGACATACAGAAAAAGATTTAGCATAAAGTATTCTTTAAGGTATAATTTATAATAAGGAAAAATTAAACGTGAGTTGTCTAACAAGAAAGGAATGGATAAATTGAGTATGGTACTATTTTAATATGATGGGCCGTTTCACAATTACGATAATATTTAGGATATGTTGTAAATTAGATATGAAGCAGAGTAAAATTCTGTGAAAAAAAGACAAGAAGGAAGTGATAATGGTGGTTGTGTATATGCGATGAAATTTTAAAAACCCATTCTAGATCTAACATGTAAGCTACAGCGAGGGTATAAGTATATATTGCCTTAAAAAGTAGAGGAAAAAAAATCCTCACTCTAAATTTAAAAAAGAGCAGGAATGGAAATGGATAGAAAGATTGGTTGCCTTTATTTAGTGGAGGGTGTTAATGAGGAATGTTTTGAATCTGAGGTGTTCAAGACATCTTTATACATTCTGTAGCTATGTGGTGTCAAGGTTATGATGTGCAGGGGTTGGAGCTGGTTACGTGAGGAGGAGACAGGAGTTGGAAATCTCTTGGTAGGGAAGTGGAAACATTCCGAACCGGGGACGTGCAGAGCTTGCAGTCCTCCACCCATCCACTGTCGTTATTTGTAATTTCCAGTGAGGACAATCCGTGCCTCCAGCTTTAGCCAAACTGCTGGTGGCCAGAATGGATGGCCACAGACAGCTTAGTAACCTGTGGTTTATAAAATGCAACAGAACACCCTGGAGGCTTATTTTTAATTCCCAGGAAGTCACTTGCAACTTTGAAAAGGTAAAAAGCAAAAGACCAACTGGACGTGTGTCCAGTGCACAGCAGCCCCAGGCCTGCCAGCCAGCAGGCAGTGGAACTTACTAGCTTTGCTGCGGCCTGGGGGGCCAGGGCTTGGTTTCCCACATGCCTTAAATAGTCATTTGCACATAATAGATTTGCTTTGAAAATATGTGTTCTATGCTTTTGGAAACCTCATTTTTATACATTTTGATTTCTTCTTAAAGAGAATGTGGCATGTCATTACAAAGTGGTAACTACAGTTTTAAAAACTTCCCCCGGACTCTGCTGGAGCAACTCTTCAAAGTGCTTGTCTCCAGCCTGTTTTTAAAGTGATTTGAAGAGAGTGGCTTTGAAGGTTTTCGTCTCTGCTTTTTCACGTACAGTATCTTGTTCTTTAAAGTCGGTGAGCCAAGCTTAGCCGCATGAACACGCGCAATCATAATTGCCTCCATTTTAAGCTCTCATGTGCCACAGTGAAGACGCAACACCATTAGCACAGCGTGCCAGCCCTGATCCTGGGAAGTGCCAGGAATCTTTTTAATAGACAAGCGCACGTTTAATAAGGTAAAAATGGAAGTTAATCACACTGGCATCTATTGTTCAACTTGTCATTTGGCTGAAAGCGATCTGATGTCATGGAGAAAAAAGGTGAGTTGGAATGGCGTCAAATCTTAATGGTGCGGCTTTGGGCCGAGGCCCAACTGCTGCTGCTTCCTGAGGGGCAGACGTCGCCTAAGGGGCTGCTGCTGAAGTGCTCAGTCCATGTAGGAAAGGGAAGTCTTAGAAGTCACGTAAGGATTGTGACCATCAGCCCTTTAGATCTCCTGGTAGGCTGACTATGTCAGGTCACAGTGCCACATTGTCAGGCCAGAGGAGGGTCCCCAAAGGACTGAGGGAGTCCCATCTGTAGTGGCAGAGGGCATGCTGCTTTCACCTTGCAACCGCCCCTTCCTCTGGAAGGTGCCATGACCCTGGGCAGAGGCCTGAGTGCTTCTGGCCACAATAGGAACGTCATGTGTGTTGGCTTTTGCTTCGCTCTCTGTTCATGAAATGCTTTGCATATATTACCCTGAGGATTCTGGAGGACATAATCCATTTCTATAAACCCATGGCTTGAAACATGTCAGCCAAGATAAAGAGTATAGTCTCTCGAGGTTACCTGGTCTTTTGGGGATTAAATTGGTGACCTTGGCTTTCCTGCACTGTACCCTGGTTCCATGGTTGCTTCATAGCACAGAGAGGGTCTGAAATAGCAAGCTGTCCTATTTCTCTCAAGTTCTCCATTCTTCCCATGCAGTGCACCCCAGGGGAGGGCAAAACCCAGCCTTTGGTATTTATTTCAAAGACCATCATGGAGGTCTGGCTCACTCTAAAACTTGGAAGAACAAATGGAAATTTCTAAGGTTGTTGGCCTGAAATTTTCACCTTTAAAGACCAACAGATATTATCACAGTGTAAGTACCTCTGGGCCACAGGTCCTGAGCTCGACTCCAACTCTGCTTTGTTCACCGCTGGCCTCACTTTCAGTGCCTGGACTCGTGTCCAGCATATGGCCATTGTCTAATTGCGGCTGCTCAGAGGAGAACATTTCTGTTTCACAGAATTTAACTCCAGCCATCCTGCTCCCGCTAATATTAAATTTAATCTAGATATTACTGATGTTTAATGTTCTTTGGACGTTCACCGTAGCTGACATATACCACAAAAACAATTCATAAAACCTACCCTAATGCTAATTGCCTATAGAGGTTACTTTTTATTTTCCGTGGCTGCATTTGGAATGGATACCAGCACGCGAGGTTTTTGCTGTACTGACATTTTTGGAAGACAATGTAGATTAATGCTATATTAAAGTTCAGAAGTGATTCTAAAGTACCAGCCTCCCTTGAAGTATCATTACATATTAAAATGCCATTTCTATTCATATTCTCTCTTTTTTTTCTTGCCTCGTTTTCAGTAACTACATTCTTATTAACAGATTCAGGAGATTGAAAAGTAATTCATTCCCATGGTGGGAATTACAAGTCCGTAGGGGAAGATGTGCAGGGGTTGGCTTGGCTGTAGGGTAGGGGGCACCTTCTGGGATGAACTTTAGTCCCTCCAGTTCCCTTTAGATACAGTAGTTTAAGCCACCCCTGATGGAGGGGTTAGCAGGCCTCTGGGGCAGGTGAGTTTTTTTCATGCTTTACTCCTCATAGCTATGGCAGTGGAATTCATCTTGATCCCTGAATTCTGAACTTGGTCAGTAGGTCGCTTAGTGATTTAAGGCAATCTGCTTTGCCTCTCTGTACTTTATCTTAATCTCTAAGAAAAGGAGAGCACTGTCAGTGCAGGCGTATTATTTTGTCAGAGCTACCATAACCAAGTAACAAACTGGTGGCTTAGGCAGCAGGCGTGTATTGTCTGGCAGTTCCAGACGGAGATGAAGGTTCTGGCAGGGCTGGCCCCTGTGAAGGCAGGAGGGAAGGCTTTGCTCCATGCCGCTCTCCTGGTTTCTGGTGTTTCTTTAGCTTGTGGCCACGTATCTCCAGTTTTCACACAGCGTCCTCCCTGTGTGTGTATGTGTGTGTCTGTGTCTGAATTTACCCTTCTATGATGCCATCAATTGTGCTGCATTAGGGCCCACCCCATTCCAGTAGGACCTCATTTTAACTACGCCTCTGGAAGTTGACCATACAAGGAACTGTCACAAATTGGTCAACACTCGGAGGTGTCAAGATAAGGAACTAGGCCTACCGTACTGATACACACATGTGGTGCATGTTCAGTCTATGAAAATTGAGGTCACCTTAGGAGGTGGTCAACGTAGGGAGGTGAGCAGCTATGCCCGGTGTACTGTGATTACACTGCAGTGAACCTATTTCTGAATCAGGTCGTGTTCTGAGGAACTGGGAATTAGAACTGCAGCAGGTAGATTTGCAGGGGACATAATTCCATCCATACCAGTAGGCAAGAAGGTCAGATGGAACTGGGGGTCTGAAATAGCAGGCTGTCCTATTTCTCTCAAGTTCTCCATTCTTCCTTTTTTTTTTTTTTTTGAGACAGAGTCTCAGTATGTCACCCTGGTTAGAGTGCTGTGGTTTCACAGCTCGCAACAACCTCAAACTCTTGGGCTTAAGCGATTCTCTTGCCTCAGCCTCCTGAGTAGCTGGGACTACAGGCGCCCACTACGACACCCAGCTATTTTTCTGTTGCAGTTGTCATTGTTGCTTAGCTGGCCCGGGCTGGGTTTGAACCTGCTGGTCTCAGTGTAGGTGGCTGGCTCTGTAGCCACTGTGCTATGGGCGCCGAGCCATCCTTCCTTATTTGTAAGTGCATTAGACAATGCCAACAGGGATACATAAAACTCGCTTTCTGACTGGCATCCTGTTAGAGGGGATAGACAGAAGCAAACTTACATGCAGTCTGGCTGAAGTTATGATGTTTTTACTTCAGGACATTGGTAGCCTCTAGGTCCTTTTTTGAATTTAGCAGCTACCATGCGGAGGAGACTGGTTCTGGGCCTGGCACACAGCAGAGGAAGAACAGGAGGCGCTGCCAGAGGGCTGCCGGGCCTTGTTTGTTTACTGGCTTCTTTGAGATCCACATAGAAAACAGAGCAGAAGATCAAAGGCCTTTGTAATTACTTCCCCCAGCAGTTCTTGCTAATGTCTGCGGAGTTATTTGTACGGATGCTGCAGCGACTGCGTCTAATTTCACTTTACATCTAGACTTAGACGATGGCTGCGGATTGCCTTGAGCTCTTCACTTTCTTCAAGTTGATGATTTTATGTAACAAGCACCATTTCTGAGGTTGTTTCAAAAGTAGGAGTCAGAGATCTTTTGGTGCAGGAGTATTATTTTCGTATTTTGGGTTTTACTCTTTTATTGAAGTATAACCTACACACTTTTATTGAAGTCTAACAAGATATGGAAAAAATGCATGTGTGAGAGTATAGTTCCATGAATTCTCACACGCTGAACAGACCTGTTAACTGGCATCAAGAACCAGAATCTGGCCAGCAGCCCCCTGCGTCACGCCTCCTCCTTGTCACGGCACCCTCCCTACTATTCTGAATTCTGTTAGCATCATTTTTGCCTGATTTGGATTTTATATATGTATATTTACATATATTTAATTTTTTTGATCAAAAAAATTAGTAAATATTGAATGGCCCTATAGTACATACTTTTTAGTATCTAACTTTTTTTGCTCTGTATTATGTGACGCTTTGTCCATGTTGTTGCTTATAGTAATAGTTTATTTATTCTGATTGTTGTATGATATTGCAGTATAGCCTTCCTACTTTATTAATGAAAGATACTGTCGTCTATAACGCTACTGTATAAATACTGAGGCACTTTCTGAGCGGTTTCCCACATTTCTCTTATTTTACACATACCCATACAATTCACTTTCTCCTTTCAAAGATTCAAATGATTACGTAACTTTCTTAATGTCTGAAGGTCCCTCCCCTTCCCTATATCCTATCCTCATGAGATGTCTGAAGCTTATGTTACCCCCTTAATCTGCAGTAACTTTGAGGAGAGGGAAACATCTGCTCTAGTCTAGTGAACATTTTACATTAACATGTGAAAAGAGAGATGTGACCAGTGGCAAAATGGCTGATGAGGGAGGCCCTGGGAGGAATGCCGGGATGAGGTCAGACGTCTTTGCTGTTCTTCCTTTGATTGTCGTGGAAGACAGAATCTATATCAGGAAGCAAACTGTGGTTTTGATTGTGGTATGTTCTTTCTCATGGTAAGTGGCTATGGATGCCTAGACATGCAGTTTGGAGGGTGGGGTGGGGATTTGCATGAATGGTTTTTTAGGAGAGAAATACTGAACGTCTTCCTACCCCCAGTACCAATTTTTGCTTTTGAAAGCAAGGATGACTTAGCCTTTTATTTTATTTTATTTTTGAGACAGTCTCACTGTATCACTGTTAGAGTGCTGTGGCATCACAGCTCTCAGCAATCTCAAACTCTTGGGCTTAAGCAATTCTCTTGCCCCAGCCTCCCAAGTAGCTGGGACTATAGGCACCCGCCACAACGCCTGGCTAGTTTTTGTTGCAGTTGTCATTGTTGTTTAGCTGGCCTGGGGCAGGTTCAAAACTGTCTGCCTTAGAGCATGTGGCCAGCACCATAACTGCTGTGCTGTGGGTGTGGAGTCTGACTTAGCCCTTTTTTTTTTTTGAGACAGAGCCTCAAGCTGTCCCCCTGGGTAGAGTGCTATTGCATCACAGCTCACAGCAATCTCCAACTCCTGGGCTCAAGCAAGTCTCCTGCCTCCGCCTCCCAAGTAGCTGGGACCACAGGTGCCTGCTACAATGCCTGGCTATTTTTTTTTGGTTGCAGCCATCATTGTTTTTTGGCGGGCCCGGCTGGATTCGAACCTGCCATGTTAGGTATATGTGGCTGGTGCCTTAGCCACTTGAGCCACAGGTGCCGAGCCAACTTAGCTTTTTAAATGTGAATTCTATTATCATTATTTTTCTTTTAGCCTTTGCCTACAATGACTGTTTCATTCAGTACTTGGTAGTGGTACTTACTGATAATGTGGTAGAAATGACACGTTCATGAAAATACGTGAAATACCACACATATAAAGTATTTAGAATGGCACCTGGTGTGTAATCGCTCAAGAGCTGTGCATGGCACTGTTATTATTTCAAATCATTGGGAGCTTTTCTGGTGCCAGTGGAGGGCTGGCCCAGGTTGGGTGGACTTCCATTGTATGGTTAATAATCAGCAGGTAGTAAGGCAGCTGGAAAAGCTTGTGGGCTGAACCTGGCTGGCTGTGTCCAGAATTCAGGCTTCCTGTTCTACTCCATTGCCTGCAGGAAATAAGGCATTCAGGGTGTGGGACTGCTTTCTCACTGCCTGGCTGCCCCTGGGTGAGCACGTGGAATATATGTTCCTGCCTTCAGATAATGAGACCATTGCAGAAACCCATGTCCCTCCAGGAATCTGGAGGAACTGGACAAAGTGAGCACCCTGGAATGATAATAAAACGGCACAGTAGGGCAGAACCGCAGAGCAGTTACTGAAGAGGGAAAGTGCTGCTTGCACACCACGCCCCTATGCGGCATTAGCAAACAGCATTTTGCTATTTCTGCTCTTCTGTCACTCTCTCACGTTTCAGACATAGCATTTCACTCTAAATGCTTCAAAAACTCCTAAAAATAAGGCCTATGAGAATAAGAGTAATGCATTCTCCCTACATCACCATAATACAGTATTGCACCAAAGAAAATTAACAGTGATTCGGTTTTGCCATCTAATATCTAGTGCATTTTCAAATTTCCCTGCTTATCTTAGCTTTTCTCAGCACCAGGTTGCATAACTTGGTTGTTACGCTTCTTTAATATTTTTTAAGCAGTAACAGCCTTCACACCTTCTTTTTGAACTTTTTGAAGAGTCTAGGAAGGTCGTCTTGACAATGCCCCACATTAGGAGTTTCTTGATGTCTCCTCACATGTCATTTATCTGCTTCTCTGTCTTGTGTATTTCCTGTGAACTGGACATTAGGTATAGAAGGTGTAGGAGGTGCAAGTAGATTCAGGTGTCACATTTTTGCCAAAGCTACTTCATAGGCGATGCTGTGAACTTCGACCTAGTCCCCTCCTGTCTTCGTATTACTGATGTTGAGCTAGTGATTGCTGGATCATTCATTGTGAAAATACTCATTTCCTTTGAAATTGGTAAGAGTCTCTAGGGTGATATCTGACAAGGTGCAAATATGCTGCTTCCCAATAACTTACCAACCCAGTTTTTAAGTATCCCTGGAATCAAGTAGCCTAAATCAGCTACTCTATTGAAGTTGCAAAATGGAGATTTTATAATTTTTTTCATTCCTTCTCCATCGAGCTGGTGATATTCTTCTGTAAAGAAGAGTTTCCCTCACATACCCTTTCTCCAAATATCACTATAGATCCATGATTTTGATTTATCTAATATGTTATAATCAATGGCAGTCATCATTGTGTTCGACACTCTACTTGTCCTTCAAGTTGAGCCCCCGTGATTGATGGTGCCTTGTTCTCTGGCATTCCCACATGCCCCAGGCTTATTTGCACTTTCCCAGTCCCAACCTGGAATCACTCCTTACTAAGAAATCCAGACCTGGATGCCAGGGCCTTGTTGCTAGTGTGTGTTTATGGGGGTGAGGGTGGTGCATTCTACATTTGTTCAATGCACAGAGGCAGGACATATGTTTTAGAAAATCATGAGTTCATTCATCTTTTAAAAGCTAAGATTTCAAGAGGAATGTTCGGATTAAAAGCACATTCTGATGTCAGCAGGTCTTTTGTGGGCTGAACTTCCTGCACCCTCTCCCTTCCTTGTCGATCTTCCCCATGAACTCTTAGCCATCCTTGTTTTGCTTTGAGGTTCTTCTGTTTATTCATTTTGTCTCAAACTTAGTTGTGGAATTCTTCACTTTCAAAGTCAGCATCCCTGTGATTTAGTGTTGGTGACTGGAAAAGAGTATCTGGAGGCAGCCAAGAGCACCAACCCTCAATGAAATGCGGATCGGATCTCTAAGGTACAAGAAATAGCAACAGCAACCACGAAACCTATTACCAGTCAACAGTACCAGGCAGTGTCTCCAGCACTTTCCAGATGTTAACTCATCAGCCCTCAAAGCAGTGCGATGACACAGGTGCTGATATGTCAAACCCACGGTATTGACGAGGAAGCTGAGCCTGAGGCTGTCAGTTGCCCAGATACACATCTTAGATCTGTCAGAGCAGAGTTTTCACACAGGCTACTCACGCTGCAGTCCGTAGGCATAACCAGCTTGTGTTAGTAGCCCTTGGTGCCTCCAGGAGAGCGTGCACTATGTGGACTGTTACTGAAATCTTTAAGGGCTGGGTCCATCTGCTACATAACTTGCTCACCCTGAGTTGGTGGCAAAGCCCAAGCAGAGGGAACCCAAACCCCAAACTCCAACAAGATTAAAGGGAGGCTCTGGCCTCTTGCTGTAACTAGAATAGGAAGTGGTGGCTCACAGAGTTTATTTTTTTCCTGCTGTGTTTTTTGTTTGTTTGTTTTTGGCTTCTTTTGCCTTTGAGGAATTTGAGGTAGTTAATTGACAAGTTCCACTTGTTTAAGAGTGGAACCATTTAAAATACTTTCTTAACTACTGGCAACTGGGTTAAAGACTGGTTATGTTCAGAAGTATTGGGAATTTTCCAGCAGTGGCCGTGTAGATGTGGGCGGTTAGTTCGCTTTAAAAATAATCAACTTTGTTTGAGCCAGTTATAAAATTGTAGAACCTAAGAAAGGATTTAGTGGTAATTGAATATTGCAAAAGCAAAGAGGAGGCTGAAGAATTCATCTAGTAACTTATATGTTACATTATACTTCCCCTTAAGTTTTTTGTGCTTTGAAGATTTATCCTTTCTCTAACTTTTCTGTCACTAGTACAAAAAAGAATGATCAGAGACAAGTGGGAGTAGATGGAAGGCAGCCTTCTGCTTAGAAGGGTAAGCAGCAGGAACTGGGATTACTTACAAGGGGCAGTCAGGCTATTCATGCCCCTTGATTAATGCAGGGAGCAGCAGCAAAGTCCATTAAAAACAACTCCACCAAAATCCAGAGCGTTGCCAGGTGGAGGGCCTCTGCCTTTTCAATGCACGGATGCACCATCGGCGAAGTGCTTTGACCAGGGTGGGATATAGCCCATTTCCTTCTTCCAAAATCAAATGTTTCCAGAGGGTGTTTATTTGCTCCTGTACACATAAATACTGCCCCAAGGTGGACCTGCCCCAGTGTAAGACAGCCTACCTGTATTTGCATACATCTTATAATATCAAAGCCAAAGGAGGCTGCATCCAGAACATAGAAAGGAGCTATCCTTTCCCTGATCAGAAAGACAATCCTACTCTTACTCAGCTAGGTAGTTTGCAAGTATTTTTTCCCATTCTGTGGTTGTCTCTTCACTTTGTTGATTGTTTCCTTTGCTGTGCAGAAACTTTAGATGGATGTGATCCCATTTGTCCAATTTTGCTTGGGTTGTCTGTCCTTTGGGGGTATTGCTTAAGAAGTCCTTGGTCAGATCAATGTCCTGAAGCATTTCCTCAATGTTTTCTTTTGGTAATTTTATAGTTTTCAGGCTTAGATTTAAGTCTTTGATCCATGTTGATTTGATTTTTGTATATAGTGAGAGATAAGGGTCTAGTTTCAGTCCTCTGAATATGGATATCCAGGTATTCCAGCACTATTTATCAAAGGGACTGTCATTTTCCTGCTGCATGTTCTTGGCACCTTTGTCAAGATAAGTTAGACGTGTGGATTTATTTCTGGGTTCTTTAGCCTGTTCCAGTGGTGTGTGTGTCTGTTGTTATGCCTGCACCATGCTGTTTTGGTTATTACAAGCCTTTAGTATAATTTGTAGTCAGGTTATGTGAATCCCCCAGTTTTGTTCTTTTTGCTCAGGATGGCAGTGACTATTTTGGGTCTTCTGTGGTTCTATATACATTTTATCATTTTTTATTTATTTCTGTGAAGAATGTCATTGGTATTTTGATAGGGATTGCATTGAACCTGTAGATTGCTTTGGATAGTATGGACATTTTGACAATAATTGATTCTTCTAGCCCATAAACATGGAAATATTTCCATTTTTTGTATCTTCTTCAACTTCTTTTTGTTTTATAGTTTTCATTATAGAGATCACTCAGCTTCTTTGGTTAAGTTTATGCTTAGGTTTTTTTATTTGTAAATACTATAAATTGGATTACTTCCTTGGTTTCTTTTTCAGATTGTTTATTGTTAGCATATAGAAATGTACTCATTTTTATAAGTTGATTTTGTGTCCTGCAACTTTACTGAATTTACCAGTTCTAATAGGTTTTTGTGGAGTCTTCAGTTTTCCCTAAATAGAAGATCATATCATCTGCAAAAAATGACAATCAGATTTCTTCCTTTCCAGTCTGGATTCCCTGTATTTCCTTCTGTTGTCTGAATGCTCCATCTAGAACTTCCAGTATGATATCCAATACCAGGGGTGAATGTGAGTGTCCTCTTGTTGCCTTGGATCTTAGAGGAAAGGCTTTCAGTTTTTCCACATTAGATGTGATACTAGCTGTGGGTCTGCCAAATATGGCTTTTATCGTGTTGAGGTCAGTTCCTTCTACACCCAATTTTTGGGGAGTTTTTTCTTTTTTGGTCAGAAAAAGATGTTAAATTTTATCAAATGCTTTCTCAACATCAATTGAAATGATCGTATGGTTTTTGTCCTTCGTTCTGTTGATATGACATATGATATTGATTGATTTGCATATGCTGAACCATCCTTGCTTCCCTGAGATGAATCCCATTTGATCATGATGAACCTTGTTAATTTGTTGTTGAATTCAGTTTGCTAGTGTTTCGTTGATTTTTGCATCTAAGTTCATCAGAGATACTGGCCGATGGTTTCTTTTTTTGTTGTGTCTTTTTCTGGTTTGGCATAAAGGTGCTACAGTCCTCATAGAATATTCCCTCCTCAAATTGAGGAAGTAAATTTCTGACAGCTTCTTTTGTCTATTAAGAACTCCTGGGTTTTTGTTCCTTGGGTGGTTTTAATTGTTGCTGGGCAGTCTTGCCTATCCGATAGCTATGTGCCTTTTAAAAACATTTATTTCAAAATAGTTAAGTGGTTCAATAAAAAAGCATTAAAGAAAGTAAATCCATTTAAAAAATCAAAATCACTTAATTGTGCAGAGGGTCAGTGAATGAGTGTAGCTAAGAGGCATATTTTTCATAGCTGTGGTAGAAATCTTGGCCCTTTGTGCTCAGATCCTACCTCTTTTTCTTTCTCTACAAATGCACCTAATCGTGTGTGATAGAGATGGAGACAACCTATTCTGGGACCCCCACATCTGTGGCTCTGTATTGATTTCCATATCGGAGGGGGTCCCAAAATTATATAGCTCTCTTAGTGTACATTTCCATTGCTCTTAGTGTAGTGAGGATTTTGTGTCATCACAAGACATTGAATTAATAATAATAGGTGATATCCTTAAAAATGGCTTTGCATATCAGAAATACATATATTCACCCTTTGAAAGACAAAAACCCAGCTCAAGTCAAACATATTATAGATTTACATGAAGTTATGCAGGCAGTCTCTAAGTTACAAACATCTGACTTATGTACAACTGACACTTACAAACAGAGCTGTGAGGTAAACATACCTGTTCCAACTTATATACAAATTCAACTTAAGAATAAACCTACAGAACTTAATCTCATTCATAACCCAGGGACTGCCGTATTGGCTTTTTGACAAGTGGACAGATTTTCCAAGAATGGTTTAGATATAATTTCCAACTGACCAGAGGGTCACAGTGACTTACATGGAAGAATGAAATCAATGTGCACTTAATAAAGCAATTGAATCAGCCCTGTGGGTCATTCCTTTTCATTTTCAACTTTTTTCCCCTCTTGGCTCAAGTGAGGGAGGTTTGAAATACTTACAGACCGTTGGGAGTGGAAATGATCTTTATTCATATTGTCAGTAGTCTTTAATTTCTTCATGTGAGATTGTTCATATTAAACTAAACTTAGAAACACTTGGTCTAAAGGCAATAAGAATTGGTCTTTATTCATTTAATTATTTAATAGGTTTCTACTAAGTGCCTCTTTTATGACAGAGATTGGTCATCTCGAAACCACGAGAGTGTAAATCTATAGGATTTGGCAACATAGTGTGCTAAGCGTAGAAAACAGAACAATGGTTAATGTGCACGCCTTTCCCATGTGTCTCGTGAGGTTATTTTTCTTTGAATTTGTTCTGGTTCATTCAAATTATTCTGAAAATATATGGGTGCCCTGCATTAAACACAGTGCTTAAACACAGAATAAAGTAGGGTTCAGTTCTTAATGGTATCACTTTTGAGTAACTCTTTTTGGGAGCCAGCACGAAGAGTAAACAAACCAGAGCGGGAATGGTGGGAAATGAGAAAATACGACACACAAGAGACAAAGATCACACAAGAGATAATAGTGATGGGCCGGGAGGTCTGGCAGAGCCGATGGCTGCTGCCAGCACCCAACCGAACCATGTGAACAGCTTTGTTTATATAGCACTAAACTAGGTTGCTATACTAACAATGTTGCAAATGAGCAGGGAAAGCTCCTGGGAATTGTTTTCCTCTTACAAGGTTGAGGGGCAGTAGTAGCACATGGGGTAAAGATTAACTGAGGGAGAGAAGGCTATGTGCTTTTTGGCAACAGACAGGAAAGTATGCAGAAGCTCCCCCGTGCCTTCTGGCAGAGGGAGCAAGGAGAAAGGACGACTGTTTTAGGAAGGGAGGAGAAGCAGTTTGGGGGTCGTTGCTTGAACACACCCAGGCTGTGGGGGTCTGGCCACCTCACAGTCTCTACTCCACATAACTCTTGATTTATATCGATCTTTGTGTTATAATAAAACCGTATAGGATATATTTTCATGTGTATCATTTTGTTTATTTCATTTTGTTTCTAGAGCTGTGAAGTTGGGGTTTTGGATCCAGGTAAAGGACCTAAATGAAATGGAGGCTTTACCTTTGCCCTTATTGAAAAGTATCTATCTATCTAAAATGTTTGTACATATATGATATATATATATGTGTATCTATATATGATGTAAAAGATTATATATAAAGATTATTATATAGAATACATATTTTTATATATGTAAGGATTCAGAGCATTATTCAGTCTATTGAGAGCTTTTGGACATTGCCCTGGAATACCAAGCTTAATCTACTCTCTTAGCATCAGGTCCTTGGTATGTTCTTTTTCTTTTCTTTTCTTTTCTTTTCTTTTCTTTTTTTTTTTTTTGAGACAGAGTCTCACTATTTCACCCTTAGTAGAGTGCTGTGGTGTCACAGCTCACAGCAACCTCAAACTCTTGGGCTTAATTGATTCTCTTGCTGTAGTGTCCCAAGTAGCTGGGACTACAAGTGCTCACCACAATGCCTGGCTATTTTTTTGTTGTAGTTGTTATTGTTGTTTTTAGCAGGCCTGGGCCAGGGTTGTACCTCCTAGCCCTGGTACATGTGGCCAGCTCCCTAACCACTGAGCATGGGTGCTCAGCCAGGTCCTTGGTGTGTTTAATAGTCATGCCAACTATGTCCTCCTTCATGCTTCTGAGCAGCACATGTCCACAGATAAAGTAATGAACTACACCTGTCACTAGCTTTCTTTAAGTTTCTATTCATCATGATTGGCATTTTTGGTTTTTTTTTTTTTTTTTTTTGCAGAAATTGACCTTTATTTGTTGTACTAAAGTCTGTTTAACTTTTGATACAAAGTAACATTTTAGTACAGAGAATCCCAGTCTGTCACAGATCTATGAATCTACCTAAGTATACTAAAGTCTACTTTAGTTCTTACTGTCATCAATTTATTCATCTATCCATCATTCTACCCATAAACTAATCAACAAGTATTAAGTGCCTCCTGTCAATCACACACTTGGCTACTTCTGCACATAAAATATAGAGAAGTTATAGGCCCTATTCTAGTAGAAGGGGAAGTGGCATAAAAGGACAATTTGAAGATGATGTGACAAATTTAAACCAGTTTTGAGGACCACTACTTAGAAACAATTGACTCAGGATGGAGGTTTCCGGGCAAGATGGGATGCAGTTCCTTGGAAATTTGGGCTGCTGCTGCTGGTTCATATGAGCAGCTGTACTGTGGTGACTGGGGGAGGGGGAACATGAGCAAGAAAGCCTGATAGACTGTGAGAAATGAAGCTGTCAGGGCACTAGCGGTGTTGACGTATAACAGGGCAGGAGTGTGAGAAAGCTCAAAACATAAGAAGTTGGGATTGGTGGATGTGGTGGTGGGATGTGGGTTTAAGACGTCAAAGGTGTTGAGAGTTTTTAGTGTGTGGATAGGGGACAGGATGTGGAAGTATCATCACTGAAGAACTCAAATAAATGCTAGAGTGCCAGGTAGGTTCTCTGCTTGTACGTGAGAATTGTCTTGGATGATGACAGAACATGGGATGTCATTAAAGACCATGAGCCAGGCATCAGTTAGTGTGTGCAAATGACTAGGGGCTCTCTATAAACCAAGACAGGCATGCAACCTGGAAGCAGCCTTGGAGGCAAAGATCACATCTGAGGCAGAGAGTGTGAATTGACTTTGTCGTTTGTTCTTCCTTGACATTGGAAATGTTTTTTTAGCTGAGCACATGGCCACTCAGAGTAAGACTATGTTTCCCAGATGACTTTACAACTAGGTATGGCCATGTGACTCAGTTCTGACCAATAGGATAGAAGGATGGTGCATATAACTGATACAAAGCCTCCTTAGAGAGAAAAAACAAGCCCTCCTTTTGCCTGGCCACCTGATTGCCTTGGTGCCATCTTGTGAAGTGACAGCCCTCTTTTACCTTGAGGGAGAAGATGCTGCTGAAGGTGGTGGAGCAGTAAGGTAAGAAGTAACTGTAAATGGAGGAAGGGAGGGAGGGAGGAGAGAAGGGAGGGAAGGAGGGAGAGCTGGGTAAGAGCCTTGACTGTAAAACCCAAAAAGTATTTGCAATGTTAAGGAAGAACAAATAAGGGAAGTCAACTCACACTCTCTGCCTCAGATGAAAATCTTTGGCCCCGGGACTGCTTTCAGGTTGCATGCCTGTTTTGGTTTATAAAGACCATCTAGAAAGGAAAGAAAAAAAAAAAGGAAAAGAAAAGAAATCAGCTGGGCGCATCTTCACATTGTGAAGGCCACCACTAGGCTTTTTCACTTGTGAGAGAAATATATTGTCTTATCTTCTAAAGCCCTTACTATCTTGGGGATTCTGTTACAGCTGTGAACCTAAAACAGTTAATTTTTCAAGATGGTACCAAGTGGCTACCTGGGACTACATGTAAAATGGAGCCAAGCAGCCACTTGCTGGTTAGAAGTCACACACATATTCACTTGAGTTCCTTGAAAACTCACAGCTCTGTTTAACCTTGAGAACTTTCAGAACTCACCTGAACAGGACAATCAGAGCTCACCTGCCTTGACTAATCAATCAGAGCTCAGCTTTGTTGACCAATCAGGACTAAGTGAGTTTCCATCATTCTTTTGCATAAACAGACCTGATTGGGGACTGGGCAAAAGGTTTTGCTATAAAACGCAAACCCTCTCTTTGTTCTCTGGACCACACCTTTGTTTTTACAGAAGGCTGTGTCCCCTGGTTTGCAAACCGTTCAGTGCAATAAAGACTCTCCTCCAATTTCTTTTTGCCAAGAACTTTAGTTCACACTGCCAAACTAATCCTCTGCATGTCTCATGATTGGGAGGAGAGAGTAGTTGGCATCAGCAGGGGAATAAGCAATCTCTTTAGGAAAAAGTCAGATTTCAGATTAAGTCAGATGTTGGAAACAGTATTCTGAGAAGAGCTGTCGGTGTTCATTGGGAAGTTTTTTTTACCTGGAACTGTGCCATCCGAAGGTACAGTGGAAAGGCTTGGAGGGCAAGGAACAGAGGAAGATGGTTGTCAATGAGAACAAGGTTGGACAAGAGAGTTTGGGAATGCCTAGATCGGATGAACATTTTCGGCAGAGATCAAGGAAGTAGGAGATGTGAGGGATGATGATAGAAGCAGATGTTTGATCTATCGGTCCAGGTGGAACTTGATTTGGTCCACACATGGAAGTAAGGTCTGTAGGCGCTGAAGGTAGAGCAGGGATAGGCCCTGGTCTAAAAAGATCACATGATAAACGGTCAGATGTCCTGTCAGTATTTCCATTAATAAGTCTGGGAACACTGTTTAAAAGGGGAGTAAGGATAGTCTCCTGGCCATTGCTCCGAGATGGTGCATAGTGGCTCCTGATGAACTTACTCTGAGTGCTCATGGGTCTTCTCTTTAAAGATCAAATTCAGGTATTTTCCCTTGGCTTTGACATTTTGAACTACACATTTTCACTCCTATTTGGGCAGGACGTGGTCTCTTTATTCTAACTTCCTACGTGTGCATTCTACCATCGCCTTTTCTTCATTACCCAGGGCTGTTACAAACAACTTGTAATTTTTGGTTTCCCATAGAATTTCTTTTACAATTTTTGCAAATGTTATGAATCTGCATTTTGTATTATGTCTTCAGCTCGTCTTTGTGAGTAATTTGATTTTTTTCCCCATTTATGATGGTCACTTTAAATTATTTCCCCACCCTTAGTCCTAGCTCTTCTACTAGTATAGGGATTAATTTTCTTCTTCATCTGTGATTCCTATCAATCACTTTGAGAGTCCTTTACACCACTTTTGTCTTTTTATTATAATGGACCAAGAGCTTTCTTGATTTTTTTTTTTTTTGCTTTGGATGTATTCAAATAGAATATTACTTTGATATTAGAGAGTGGAGGAGCAATAAATGGACAAAATAAACATGTATAATGAATGAGAAGATTTCCTCCAGCAAATAAGAAAATAATTATCTATTTAATTTTGGGTAGTGATTTAATTATTTTTGGTCCCTGTGTGTCAATGAATAGGCATAATACATGGGGTAAAATTTTTTCCCCTCCTCCTTAAATGTTCAAGCAAGGATTTGAATATCAGCATGCAATTTCATGAAATATTTGTGAGTGAACTACTTAGGAAAAACTGGACTTTGAACAAAACCTGAAAAATTGAATAAAGCCTTGTACTTTAACTTCCGGAATGCCAGGGACATCATATAATCTTGGGAAAACATTTTGTACATTAAGATCATAATTAGATCTGTTAAATCAAATATCCAAAGGATTATCTGAAAAATACTCGTGAACTCTAGGCTGGTGGGAATGAATAGGTAGTAAGGAAGGATTGCTACCCTGTGGTTAACCACTCAGGGATTAGGTGGTGGATGTGGTGTCTAGTAGAGCGGGAGAATAATTATGTACTTCCCATGAAGACTGGCATTCTTGAGAGCGTTCATTAGTGCTCAGGTGGATTCTTCTCTGTAAAGAATAAATAAAAATAGATTTTATGAAAAAACATTTAAAAACAAAAATTTATAGAAAACATGAACATAAGCACCTTAGCCTTCCCTAATTTCATTTCTGATCCTTGTCTGCAGGTACAGCTAGTGTGTCCCTTCATTGTATGCAGGGAGCTTTGAAGCTCCTTCGCACTGTGCCCACTTTGTCTGCCTGGCATTGCCTGGCTGCTTGTCAAAGGACTTTTAAGGAGAATGAGGCATATATCGAGAAGCTATCAAAAATAATAAGAAATTATTATTCTATCATGATTCTGGTTGTGCAACTTTTAATGTTTTTATTTTTTGAGACAGAGCCTCAAGCTGTCACCCTGGGTGAAGTGCTGTGGCATCGCAGCTCACAGCAACCTCCAACTCCTGGGCTCAAGTGAGTCTCCTGCCTCCACCTCCCAAGTAGCTGGGACTATACAGGCGCCCACCACAACATCCGGCTATTTTTTGGTTGCAGCCGTCATTGTTGTTTGGTGGGCCTGGCTGGATTCGAACCCGCCAGCTTAGGTGTATGTGGCTGGCGCCTTAGCCACTTGAGCCACAGGCACCGAGCCAAGTGACTTTTAATGTTTAAGAATTTTTGTTTCATGGCCAGTGTGGTGGCTCACGCCTGTGATCCTAGCACTCTGGGAGTCGAGGCAGGTAGATTGCTTGAGCTCAGGAGTTTGAGACTAGCCTGAGTAAGAATGAGACCCCATCTCTACTAAAAATAGAAAAATTAGCTGGGCATTGTGGTGGACACCTGTAGTCCCAGCTACTTGGGAGGCTGAGGCAGGAGATCACTCAAACCTAGGAGTTTGAAGTTGCTGTGAGCTACAATGACTCTACAACACTCTACCCAGGGTGACAGAGTGAGGCTCTGTCTCAAATTAAAAGAAAAAAATAAGAATTTTTGTTTTAGATGACTATGACATGGAAATCATACTGATATATTAAGATAGAGGCAGACATTAAAAGGACATTTCCCTTTTTAGAAGGCGCCGTAGTCAGTCCAATGTATTATCACGCTCTCAGATGAGCACAACTGAAGACATTTATTCGTTACAGTGAAGATCAGTGGGTGTCTAGCTGCCCCACCCCCACCTCACAGCGGAAGTTTGGTAAAGCACAGCAGTGCTCAGTGATTTGTATGCACTAGCGGTGAACATAAAAATTATTTACTCTCAGCTAATGTGGTTAATTATCTGTCTGTGTCTGATGTTGAGTCGTTGGATTCTGTGGAGTGGGAGAGAGGGAATGAGACCCAAATCACCATGGGGCCATGTGAGAAAGGAGACGTCAAGTAAGGGAGAGTGGGTCAGTGTGAAGCAGGAGGGGAGGAAATGATCAGGGAAGGTGCTGGAAAGAGAGAGAGAGAGACAAGCGATGGAGAGAGAAGAGACAGAGAGATAGGGGATGGGAGAGAGGCAGGAGACAGAAAGACGAGATAGATGGGGACAGTGACAGACAGGGGACAGGAGAGAGGCAAGAGACAGAGAGGTAGGAGATAGATGGCGAGAGAGACACAGAGAGTTAGGGGACAGGGTAGAGACAGGAGCCGGAGAGGCAAGAGATAGACAGGGAGAGAGACAGCCAGACAGGGGCCGAAAGACATAAGGAGGGGGGCACTGCCGAGAGAATAGGCCTTAGAATAGGCAGGGGATGTCTGCAGGATGTCTGCAAGTCTAGAGGACCTTGTGTTTGTTATGGCGCTTGGTAATCGCCTGAACTTCCTCTTTGTGAGTTATCATGGCACAAAGGTGAGTGTATTGAATGCTGGTTACTGAATGGAAAATCATTTGAGAGACAATAGCATATTTACCCCTGTGGGTTAAATTTCTTTAGTTTCCACTTAGATAGATCATGTTTTCCGATCTTAAACTTGGGTCCTGGACCACGTTAATCATTACTTAATATTAATATGGAAATGAGCTTACTCTGTTGCAAGCCCCAGTTTCAATCAGTAAGTAATTATGAAAATCAGTCTTAAAGATGCTGTGAAAGAGTGTTGCTTTCCAGGCAATAATTAAACCTCTCAGTATCCCTAGGTGGTTGATTTTTTTTTTCTACTTAGTTGTTTTTTTTTTTTTCCTAAACTTACTTTCTGCAGGTGGGAAAAGATAGCAAGTTGCTGACTGAGGGAGTCATTGGGTGAGGCAGGTTCAGGTTCCATCAAGAGGAGGATGGCCAGGTGACAATGAAAAAGACAGACTGGCTGCTTTTTGCAGGCCCCAAAGAAATAATTTTTTAAAGTGTGAATAAAACCTTTAAAATTCCAGTTGTTTTTATAGAAGTATTTTTGAGCCAAATCTTGAAATGTGGAGCTGAATCTCCATTCTCAATGGGAGGTGTCCAAACATGCTTTCCAATTTCAGTTTCTGACAAATAGTAAACAAGTGCTCAAAAATAGCAAGACATCATTATTGCCACTGTAATTAATAAAGCTCCCCGGGGACTGTGCATATCTAGGGAAGGGGATCCTGCGTGGGGCACGCTGCTCCCGTGGCACCACTGTCCTGTGCTCCCCCTCCACCCCTCTAAAAGAGACCTTCTTCTCCTGGAAGTACAGGACAAAGCTACATCGAAAGTCTTTAAAGAATGAGGCCTTCAAGGACAAGGTGCAGATGTAGCCACTGTTTTATATCTGCTAAGCTGCAATCTTCCCAGCAGGATGTTAGGAAGGAATAGCCTTTTGTGTATAGTATACACGAGAACACATCCTAAAGTGAAGTAGACTTTCTAGATAAACAATAGGATACCCATAAACTCGAATTGCAGATAATGATGAAAAAATTATTTGTTCTCAGGCGGTACATGTGGCTCAGTGGGTAGGGTACCGGCCCCACATACCGAGGGTGGCAGGTTCAAACCCTGCCCTGGCCAAACTGCAACAACAATGAAAAAATAACCGGGCATTGTGGTGGGTGCCTATAGTCCCAGCTACTCAGGAGGCTGAGGCAAGAGAATCGCCTAAGCCCAGGAGATGGTGGTTGCTGTGAGCAGTGACGCTACGGCACTCGACCAAGGGCGATAAAGTGAGACTCTGTCTCTAAAAAAAAAAGAAAAAAAATTATTTGTTCTCTATCTGAAACGCGGACTTGAATGAGCATCCTGGAATCTTTTTTTTGTTTATTTTTGAGACAGAGTCTCACTTTGCTGCTCTCGGTAGAGTGCTGTGGTGTCACAGCTCTCAGCAACCTTAAACTCTTGGGTTCAAGGGATTCTCTTTCCTCAGCCTCCCAAGTAGTTGGGACTATAGGTGCCCACCACAATGCCTGGCTATTTTTAGAGATGAGGTCTCCTTCTGGCTCAGGCTGATCTCGAACTTATGAGCTCAGGCATTCCACCGGCCTCGGCCTGCTGGAGTGCTAGGATTACAGGTTTGAGGCTAACATCCTGGATCCTTACTTGCTAAACTAGTAAGCCACTGGAGACCACTAGACACCAATAGTCTCATCTGGGCAGTGGTTAAACCATCATCCTGGGGCCTGAGACAAGTTCACCTGATCTTTGTACCTTCTTCCTGGTAGGAATAATTGTTAAAGAAAGAAGCCAAAGGTTTTGGATTAGGCATCATCAGAGATTAGGCAATAAAAAGATCCTCTTAAATAAATTCAGTTGCTTTACCAGCTTTCAGAAAAGTCAATGGCTGTTGCATTAGTGAGAAATACAAGTGTGCTTGAATCTAAACATCAGCAGTTTTCTTGGGGTACTTGGTCATTCCCTCGTGTACCCAAATGATTTTTTTTTTTTTTT